>NC_133324.1:14210096-14542124 GCF_042186555.1 Aquarana catesbeiana | reverse complement strand
GTATACTTTGTCCGCTCCAATTGTACGCCATATCCAGTTCATGTCTTGACTCTTATGCCCCGTACACACGGTCGGACTTTGTTCGGACATTCCAACAACAAAATCCTAGGATTTTTTCCGACGGATGTTGGCTCAAACTTGTTTTGCCTACACACGGTCGCACAAAGTTGTCGGAATTTCCGATCGACAACCACGCAGTCACGTACACCACGTACGACGAGACTAGAAAAGGCCGGTTCAGAACCAAGCGCGGCACCCTTTGGGCTCCTTTTGCGAATCTCGTGTTAGTAAAAGTTTGGTGAGAGACGATTCGCGCTTTTTCAGACTCGTGGCTTTCAGATCGTTTTCTGCCGTTCAGTTTGTGCTTGTGGGTTTGTATCTGCTCTTCAGTGCGTGCAGGAAGTACCCTTGACTTGTCATTGTGTTCTTGTTCGTTCGTTACTGTTTTTCAGGTCGCTCTTCACAGGCCTTGCTGTTCTCCAGTGCATTCTGTTACTTCGTTCTGAGCAGCCGACCGTTTTCTAGCCATGTTTCGTATGCGTACTCCTCGTAGAGTTCGTGCTGTGCGGGGGCTTGGTGTTGGGGTCCTGACCTTGACACAAGTCCAGTCCATGAACAGGGTGGGGAGGAGTTCATTGACCAATAATTTGTTGCTTCAGCATGACCAGTTCTGTCATATGCCTTTGCTCCGTGAGATCCGTGGGAATAATCCTGATGATTTCAGGAACTTTCTCAGGATGACGGACCCCGTGTTTCACCGTTTGTTGGCTTCGCTGACCCCCTATATCAGCAGGCAGGATACCTGCATGAGGCAAGCCATCACTCCGGAGCAGATGTTGGTCGCTACCTTGCGGTATTTGGCCACAGGGAGAAGTCTGCAGGACTTGAAGTTCTCGACAGGCATCTCCCCCCAGGCTCTGGGGATCATTATCCCAGAGACCTGTTCTGCCATCATACAGGTCCTTCAGAAGGAATATATGAAGGTAAGATTTTTATCCTTTTATATCACATTTTATTGTATTGAATGTTTGCTAATATATTGTATTTCTTTCCTCATTCCCTAATTACCATGCTTGTAATATGCTGTGAATGTCCCCTTTGTTCTCATGCATGCTTGATTTTTATGTAATTACTATTTTAGGTCCTTCATACATATTTGCCCTTCACTAACCTCCCCAGCATGGTGTCTCCTGGCCTATATTCACCTCATGTAGTCACTTAACAATGTATTTTATCAGCTCCATAGTAGTGCTTTACCCCAAACGCCCCCTAAAATGTTTGGTAATGTTATTTTTGATTTAAATTCAGGCAGAGTGCCAGAGGCTTTTTTTTGTGGTGTCCCCAAATTTTTTGAAACCCTCCCTCCCCCAACTGCTAAGTCAGCTGATCCCAATTCTCTATCCTCAATCATCTATCTGCTGACTTTGCCAATCCCATACACACTATACCCATCTCTTTAGTGCTCAGATTTATGGATGAATTCCCCAAAGCATGTAGTGCAAGGGCCTGCCTGTATAATTTCCAATGGTACTGTTTAAAGTTTTTGTATCCTATTATTATGTTGATAGGTAATATCAGAATGTCCAAATGTGCTCAAATGTGTACAGTGTGTATTTATATCTTTGTATTATGACACTTCTTACCTGTCCAGTGGGCTGCCAATAGTGTAACTAAGGAGGGGCTGTTCCAAGTAATACCCATTATTTAGGCATTCATCTCTCAATGAAGTGAAGAGGGTTACCTGTCCAAGAGTTCCCCCCCCCTATAATGTTAGAAATGGCCCATGAGAGGGGGGGAGGGGGAATATGATAGGTGTACCTTATACTTTGGTGTTGTGAAATTCCCCTTAATAAATGCTATCTGGAGGTTGCCCCATAATGTTTGTGTCTAATCTGCTTGCCATGTTTCTGAGTAAAAATAGTAATGTTTATTGTTTTTTCCTCAACAGTTTCCTTCCACGCCACAGGAATGGCAGACTGTGGCCTCCCACTTTGCCCAGCGGTGGGACTTTCCTAACTGCGGAGGGGCAATTGATGGGAAACACGTCCACATCATCCCACCACCCAACTCGGGGTCGTACTATTATAATTACAAGGGGTTTAATAGTATAGTGATGTTGGCGGTGGTGTCGGCTAATTACGAGTTCCTGTATGTGGACGTGGGGAAGAATGGCCGGATGTCCGATGGTGGAGTCATCGCCCAGACAGAGTTCTACAGGCGTCTCCAGAATGGCAGCTTGGACTTGCCACCTCCAGAGGACAATGTTGAAGGTCTCCCATTTGTGTTCGTTGCTGATGAAGCGTTTGCGCTGGGGGACCACCTGATGCGGCCATTCCCGATGAGGACCCTCACCCCGGAACAGAGGGTTTTTAATTACCGGCTGGCCAGAGCCCGAAGAGTGGTGGAGAACACATTTGGAATCCTGGCCAGCCGGTTCCGATTATTTCTGACACCCATCCATATGGCAGAGTATAAACTTAACCATATAATACTTGCCTGCTGTGTTCTCCATAATTTTTTAAGAAAACATTCAGCAAACTATGCTGGCTCAGTTGGGCCTGAGGCCGGAATCCAAAATCCATCAACACTGACGGCGCTTGAAAGCGGCCGTCCTGGCTTGCCCTCCCTGAATGCCCGTGATGTCCGGTTACGATACCTGGAGTTCTTTGCGGGTAGGGGGGCTATCAATATGCCAGACAATCTGTGAAACCTTTTTCAAATAAAAAACAACCAAAAGAAATTCTTTGTGGATATTTACTGCTTGTGTTTGTTTTCGCTGACCCTGACAGAAATGTGTTGAGTGCAGAAAATGTCGTGATTGGGTAACCTTCTAAAAAACAGTGTTGGCTGGTACTTCCTAAATGCAAAAACACATTTCACTACAAGTGCACTTGCAACTGCACTGAAACTGCACTTGTAGTGCAAAGTGTATTTGCCCTTAGGAAATAACCCCCATTTTTGCATAAAACAGCAATTACATCATCCCAAAAGTGTTGTAGTGTTGAGACAATAATCCACACATTCTTGAGTAAGCAACTTTTTTATAGCTGCACAATCACATGTGCATTTACCAAAGGTTTTTAAAACAAACCAACATGTTTGTTGTATAACAATTTTTGCAGTAGCATTATCAAAAATCGAAATGTCCTTTTCACAGGCCTGTGTAAAACCAACAAGAAAGCCAAAAAACTAGAACAGAACTAGAAATAGCAAACATTGCTTGGAAGTGGGGTACAATTGTCTATTTTAGCCGAGTTCCAAGATGTAATTTTCTTATTGCCCTTTGTCAAGCTGCAATACTTTACCGGTTTAGTACAAACTTCACAGATGGAGACCCCCCTATAGTATACACTAGAGCACCTGTGTGGCCCCCCTAATAAAAATGGTGTTCTTGTGTCCCACACTAGTGCTCCAGTGTCCAGATGTGAAAACAGCTGCTCAGTGTCCTCTCCTTACACACAATCTAGTTGGCATTTCATTCTAGTAACAAACCCATCTACACAAACAAATATTTGGCATCCAAGTAGGCCCAAAAAAAAATGTGGGAAAATGTATATGGCCTAAACAATGGTGTTTTAGAGGCCCAAAGAAAAATGTTTGATACGAACGAATAATGGGCCCATGAACATTAAAGTTGCCCTTTTAAACGTTACAATTACTAAAAGCATATGGAGCAGAACGAACGGAATAAAGACAGAAAGAATAGGAACACAGCACAACTACTTACTTTTTTGCAGCACTCTCCGGATCTTTCGGTACTGCTCTGGCTCTCTCAACTTCAGGTCCAACCACCGCTTCCGGAGCTGATCTTTTGATCTTCGGACCCCGAAATTCCTCTCCAGACTCCTGACCACTTTCGCCATGATTTTTGCCTTTCGGATGTTCGGGTTGGGGTAAGGCCCATACTTTCCGTCATAGTCGGCCTTCTTCATGATGTCCACCATCTCCAACATCTCCCCAAAGGACATATTTGTGGCCTTAAAACGTCTCCTTCTGGATCGGGACGTGTCCGGATCCGGGCTTTCCTCCTCCTCCTCCTCGTTCCTGCAATTAGCACGCACCTGCTCTAACTCCGCCATCATGCTCTTCACCCACTGCGCCGAACGAAAAGGGGCGGGGAATAGACTAGAAAGAACGTCAGGGGCGGGCGGAGTTACAGGCATGCGCAGTGTATATAAAGCATAACACGCGTGCGTATTACGTACGATCTGTGAGCGGAGGAAGGAGCATTGGACGCGCCGATCGTAAGAACGAAGGTAAGAGACAAACTTGTGCCTATACTGCTTCTAGATTGAGGCCTATATTGTAACAAGATTAGGAGAGTTTTGTCTGACATTAGGCTTTGTCTTGTGTTGTGTCTTGCAGTGAACATGGATATGGTACTCAAAGATAATGACTTCATGTCAGTATTCATAGATATGCTAAGTGAGCTGCCCTGTCTGTGGGAGATTAACCACCCCCATTTCAAGAACCAAGCAAAGAGGAAGGCAGCACTGGAGCAATTGTTGGTAATTGTGAAGCAGGTGATCCCCACGGCAGACATCACTTATTTAAAGATATTAATTGGTGGCCTGAGGAGCACATATCTAAGGGAGCGCAAGAAAGTCCTGGATTCACAGAGATCCGGAGCAGCAGATGACATCTATGTCCCCAGGATGTTGTCCTACGACAGGCTGCATTTTCTGGCAGGCCAGACTGAACCCAGGTCCTCCCTCTCAAGTCTTCCTTCCACGCTTCCTTCCCCCCTGGCTGAGGCTTCTGATGCCCAACCTGGGCCTTTCAGGCAACACAAGGAGGAGCCCAGCTTGAGCCAGGTATAGCATTCCTCTAAATATTTCTGCTTGTCCAATCAATGATGTTAACTAGATGTTAGTTGGGAGTACTAATTTAGGATTGTGATTGATGATGCAAAACATTACAACCATGTCCCTTTTTCATACACAGGGAAGTCTCAGCCAGGAGGTGGCCGGGCCGAGCCGGCTGGCTGATATCAAGGTCCCTCCACCCCCCTGAAAAGAGAAAGTGGCAGGAAGAGGAGTGCCCTAGAGGAGGCTACCGGAGGACTCTTTTGGAGGGCTACAGAGGTCCAGGGAGCACGACAGACCGTGGAGGAGGACATTGCTGCCGTCATTGCATATAAAATGCAGAGGATGGAGGAGGGCCAACAAGTAATGTGTGAGGCCCTCATATCGGAGGCTCTGGAGAAAGGTATGAGGGGCCAAATTACAGCTCAGACACGCCTTCGCGATGGTCCTCCTCCTCCTGCAGGTCCTCCTCCTCGTCCTCCCTCTCCTCCAGGTCCTCCCAGTCCTCCTCAAGGTCCTACTCCTCCTCCTGCCACATCTCCAACTGCACAGCCATAGCCGGGAAGGAAGCGTGTAAGGAAGACCAGAAAGTGAGGACCCTGGATCTAGTCTGGTCGGCCAAAAAATGCAGCCTCTTGTGGTACCACAGCATGGGGACACAGATGTCATCTGCTGCTATCCGGATCTCTGCGAATCCTGGACCAGACTGCCCTCCCTTACATATGGACTCCTCAGGCCACCAATTTTGATGTTGAAGAATTGATGTCTGCCGTGGGGGTCCCAGGCTTCACTAATTTCTCCTGTTGATCCAGTGTTGCCTTCCTCTTTGTTTGGTTCTGATCCCTTAATAAAGGATTTTTGTTTGGAATTATACTCTCCTATGTGTTTTACTTCAAAAATGACAGTTTGTGAGGGTTCAGGTACATTTCAAATATACAATGTGAAATGAACAAGGGACACCAACAACAAACAATCTCCTTGAGATTAAATAATAAAAGATATCAATGGTGTTGGGGTAACTTGACACACAAAACACACCCAAAAATATTCAGGAGTAAAAATAAAAATAACATTGAACAAAGATCAGCCTTGGAAAAAATCCAAACATTACAGAAAAAAAAAGGCGTAAAATAAAAAAAAAAAAAAAAAAAATATATAAAAAAAAAAATGTCAGATGTGACAACTAATAACAATATATTGAGGGAATCCCAATAAAAAAACACAAAGAAAACTTTGTGAGAAGTGTGTGTGAATATGAGCAGCAAAACTACTTAATTCTTGTCACATTATAAAGAAGAAGAGAGTGCGCTGTATTAAACCATTTTTAACATTGCAGCGTGACGAAAGTGCTGTATCCATTGCGAACACTAAGTTTACCAGAACGAGCTGTCCCGTGTCGGAATTTCTTCTGAGCATGCGTGGCACTTTGTGCGTCGGAACAGGCCACACACGGTCGGAATTGACGCAATCGGATTTTGTTGTCGGAAAATTTTATCTCCTGCTGTCCAACTTTGTGTGTCGGAAAATCCGATGGAAAATATCCGATGGAGCCCACACACGGTCGGAATTTCCGACAACACGCTCCGATCGGACATTTTCCATCGGAAAATCCGACCGTGTGTACGGGGCATAACAGTCAGTATTCATTTTCAGTGAATTTTTTTTAATATGCTATTTATACTTTTTGTACTAATAAAATTGAATTTTTTCAACTACCTATACTGCACTTCATTGGCTGCTTTAAAGCCCCGATAGGGGGTTCTTGTATTTTTTCAGGTCTGGTATGGATATTAAGGGGAACCCCTATGCTGAAAAATCTGCATGGGGTCCCCCCAAAATCCATACCAGACCCTTATCCGCCCTGCGGCCCCCCACCCCAAAGCACCTTATCCCCATGTTGATGAGGACAAGGGCCTCTTCCCAACAACCCTGGCCGTTGGTTGTCGGGGTCTGCGGGCCGAGGGCTTATCGGAATCCCGGAATCCTGGAGCCCCCTTTAATAAGGGGGCCCCCATATCCAGGCCCCCCACCCTATGTGAATGAGTATGGGGTACATCGTACCCCTACCCATTCACCTGGGGGAAAAAAAAGTGTCAATAAAAAAACACACTACACAGGTTTTAAAAGTAATTTATTAGGCAGCTCCGGGGGTCTTCTTCCGACTTCGGGGGTCTTCTTTCGACTTCTCCGCTCTCTCCAGCCTCTTCTCCTGGTGTCCGGTTCTTCTCCCTCTCTCTCCGACCTCTTCTCCCGGTGTCCGGTTCTTCTCCCGCTCTCCAGATCTTCTGCTGGGCTCCTCTGCTATCTTCTGCTCTTTTGCAGCTCTCTTGCTAGCATTGGCCCAGTCTTCTTCTCTCCTTCCAATGTTGACACAACGTTCTCTCCCACTGTAATGCTGTGTGAGCGGTGCACAATGACTTATATAGGCATGAGGCGTGGTCACCGGGTGATGTCACCCGGTGACCCTGCCCCCATATGACGTTACAGTCCCCATACTCATTCACATAGGGTGGGGGGCAGGATCTGGGGGCCCCCTTATTAAAGGGGGCTCCCGGATTCCGATAAGCCCTCCACCTGCAGACCCTGACAACTAACGGCCAGGGTTGTCGGGAAGAGGCCCTTGTCCTCATCAACATTAGGGGTGCAACGGATCGTCATCAATCCATGATCCGATCCGCGGAGGTTGATCCGTACGGGACACCCGCGATCCGCGGAGTGCTCTGTGGCCTCGGCCATAGGAAAGGCCGCGGCTTCGGCCTAGCTCCGGAGCGGCGGCCATCTTGGTACACCCGGCGGCCGTTTAGCACGTGATCGCTCCATCGGAGGTTCCTCTCTCCCCTCTGTGTACTGATCTGTACAGTGGAGGGGAGAGATCGGATGGCAGCAGTGCCAATACTCTGCAATGCCCTGCCAATATTCTGCAATGCCCTGCCAATACTCTGCAATGCCCTGCCAATACTCTGCAATGCTCTGCTGCAATACCCTGCCAATACTCTGCAATGCTCTGCTGCAATACCCTGCCAATACTCTGCAATACCCTGCCAATACTCTGCAATGCCCTGCCTATACTCTGCAATGCCCTGCCAATACTCTGCAATGCTCTGCTGCAATACCTTGCCAATACTCTGCAATACCCTGCCAATACTCTGCAATGCCCTGCCAATACTCTACAATGCCCTGCTGCAATACCTTGCCAATACTCTGCAATACCCTGCTGCAATGCCCTGACAATACTCTGCAATGCCCTGACAATACTCTGCAATGCCCTGACAATACTCTTCCATACCCTGCCAATACTCTTCCATACCTTGCCAATACTCTTCCATACCCTGCCAATACTCTGCAATACTCTGCCATACCCTCCCAATAGCCTGCCATACCCTGCCAATAGTCTGCCAATACCCTGCCAATAGTCTGCCAATACCCTGCCAATACCTTGCCAATACTCTGCCAATACTCTGCCAATATACCCGCCAATACCCTGCCAATATACCCGCCAATACCCTGCCAATACCTACCCTGCAATACTCTGCCAATACTCTGCCACACCCTGCCAATAGGGAGATTGTGGATATTACAGTGGGGGTGATTTTTTTTTTGTTGATCCGAAAATGATCCGAACCGTGACTCCTGATCCGAGGAACAATCCAAACCGTGAGTTTTTTGATCCGTTGCACCCCTAATCAACATGGGGACAAGGTGCTTTGGGGTGGGGGGCTGCAGGGTGCCCCCCGCCCCAAAGCACCCACCCCCCATGTTGAGGGCATGCGGTCTGGTACGGTTCTGGAGGGGGGGGGCGCTCGCTCGTCCCCACCCCCTTTCCTGACCGGCCGGGCTACGTGCTCGGATAAGGGTCTGGTATGGATATTGAGGGGACCCCCACGCCAATTTTTCAGCTTAGGGGGTTCCCCTTAATAACCATACCAGACCTAAGGACCTGGTATGCCCCTGGGGGGGAACCCATGCCAGTTTTTTATTTAAAACTTGGTGTGGCGTTCCCCCTCATGATTCATACCAGACAGCTGTCAGCACTGCCTGTCGCCCATCGCAAAAGGAAAAAAGCTGTTTTCCTTTCCCGATGAGCAAGCCAGCGCAAGATGCACAGTACCCTGTCGCTGAGAACCAGTGCGACGGGATCGTGCTGGAAACACATTCTCGCAGTCAAGTACTGTAGGTAGCCTAAGGTGAAGGTAGGGGCCGCCTGCCTCTCTATTTGTATCCAGTCCAGTTTTTCAAATCTGGAATAAACAGTGGAGAGTTGTGCTAGTCCTGCTGCTTAGAAATACTTAGTAAAATAATAGTTAATAAAAATAACATAATATGCATGGTAGACCCAACCACCTCTGTGTCTTAAGTTGGAAAATTTATTGGGGGTAACCTGTGTCCAGCACCCTCCAGATGAATTTGTTGACTTTCCTTTGGAAAGATTTCAAGTGATCTCTCCTTATGTTAATCGGGATGGCTCTGAATAGGTAGAGCATTCTGGGGAGGAGTGTCATTTTTATGGAGTGAATTCTCCCTAGCCAGGAAAATTCCCCCTTAGCCCAATCTCTTTAGGTCAGACTCAAGTTTCTGGTAAATGGGTGGAAATTTCGATGAATACAAGTGTTCTATTTTAGCAGTGAGGTTGATCCCCAAGTATTCTATGGCAGAGTCACTCCACTTGAACTCAAAGGCGCTTTGTAGTGTTGCTACTGTATCTGGTTTGAGGGAGATGTTGAAAGCGTGGGACTTAGCGTAGTTTACCCGTAGGCCCGAGGCCGCTGTTATGTTGTTCAGTATTTTGCAGAGGTTTGGAAGGGACGTAATTGGCAAAGTTATGAATAGCAGCATGTTGTCAGTGAACAGGCTGCATTTATGAATTTGAGACCCGCATGTCACTCCTTGGATATTGGGGTTAGGAAGTATGGCTATCGCCAATGTTTCAATTGCGATGGCAAAGATTAAAGGGGACAGAGGGCATCTCTGTCTAGTGCCTCTAGCAATACTAAGGGGTTTTGAGGAATGTCCTTGGAGGTGAATCATAGCTTTCGGGGTGGAGTAGAGGGAGTGGAGAATCCCCATGAAGCACTGGCCAAATCCTCAATGCCTCATGAGGGTGAAAATATAAGGCCATTCGACCAAGTCGAAAGCCTTGTGTAGATCGAGGGATAGGAGTATTCCCTCTTGTTTAGGGCCTTTGTCCCAGCTAGATTGTAGAAGGGAGACAATGTCAATGGCCCTTCTGATTTGGTCTGGCCCCTGTCTACCCAGGATAAACCCTACTTGGTCTTTATGGACATATCGGTTAATAAAGGAGGCTAAATGGTTGGCGAGGATTTTTGTTAATATGTTTAGGTCATTATTTATGAGGGAGATAGGTCTATAGTTCTCCACTTCCTCCTGGTTTTTTTTCACGTTGGGGATCACAGTTATGTAGGCAGTGTTGAGTTGAGGGTCTAAAGGAGATCCCAGGGCTTTTGCATTGAAAAATGTTGCCATGTAAGGGGCCAAAGTGTCAGCAAAAGCTTTGTAATATGGCATTGAACGTCCATCAGGTCCAGGGGCTAAACCCTTCTTGAGGCTTTTAATGACTTCCATTATCTCCTCAACTGAGAAGGCTGCCTCCATTATATCTTTATGTTCAGTGGATAGGGTTGGTATCGGGAGGTCTTTGGACCCTTGTCCATGGGGGTCGTGCTGTAGAGCTTGGTGTAAAATTCTTGGAAAGCCTTGGGTATTTTGCTTGGATTGGCTGTAGGTGGTTGTCCAGCTACTCTGATTTTGGGAAGGGTGTGTGTGCGGTACTGTGGTGAAAGCTTAGAGGCTAACATAGGGCCGATTTTATCTTTCTGTGGGTAGAATTTTGTTCCGTTCCAGTGGATGAGTTTCTCCACTTTTGCTGTTAGTGCCAAGTTGAGCTCCAATCTGGCAGCGTCCAATTGTTCCGCTAAGGACTTAGAGGGGCATTTCTTGTGTTTAGTTTTTAGGGTTGCAAAAGCTTTTTCCAGATTGTTAATGTCAATCTGTCGCTCTTTCTTGATCTGGGTCGCTAGTCAGATTATTTTACCTCTAATGGTGACTTTGTGGGCTGCCCATAGAATTTCAGGGGAGATGTTATCTACATTATTTAGACGGAAGTATTTCTTAAGGGAGCCATCTATTTCTTTGGTTTTGATGGGGTCACTAAGGAGCAATTAATTTAGTCTTCAGTGTGTTCCCGGTGTCCTGGTAAGGGTGTTTTGTAGGGAAAAGAGGACCAGCGAGTGGTCTGACCAGACAGTGTCTATGATGGTCGCTTTATGTGTCGAGGGAATGAGGTTGAGGGGCACCAGGATATGATTGATCCTGGCATAAGACTGGTGGGAGAAGAAATAATTGCATGTAGTCCCTTTTCATGGGGTTCAGTTCCCTCCAAATGTCGACCAGGCCGTGGGAGTGAAGGATTCTTGCTATGTTGAGACTCGCCTTAGTGGGACATGTCAGCTGGGCCTTGAGGGGTTTTGTCTTGTCAAGCCCCTGGTCGAAAGCAACATTTGAGTCCCCTCCAAAGATGACCTTGCCCTCCACGAGGGGGTTCAGGGTTTTGAGGATAGCTTGGAAGAATTTAGTTTGTCCCTTATTGGGGGCATAGTAGGAAATTAGGAAAGGAAATTATAGAGTATAGTCTTCCCTCGATTGATTCTTTGACAAGGATGAATCTACCCTCTGGGTCTCTGTAGTCGGAGATGTGGGAAAATTTACTGTTCTTCGAAAATAGTATTGCTACCCCCTTAGTCTTGTTTTCTGCGTGAGGTAAAATGTAGGGTAGTATGCGTGGAGGAATTTGGGGTTGTATCGAGCTGGAAAGTGCGTCTCTTGGAGCAAAACTATGTCTATTTTGAGTGAGCGATAGTTTTCAAATGCTATTCTCCATTTCCTGGGGAAATTTAGTCCCTGAGCATTGTGTAAAGCCACCCTGAGATCCATCCCTGTTGGGTTTGAGTTAGTCATGAAAACAGAGGGGTGGAAAGCTACTGATGCTACCATCACTTACCCTTTGCCATCTTCTTCCGTTGAGGTTAGAGTTGAGTGTGGGGTGGGTCTCGATTCGAGTCTGGAACCCGGTACAGATAACAACCTGTTGATTTGCTTGAGAAAGAGAAAGGTTTAGAAAAGGGTAAGGGGGAGAGAGCAAGCAAAACAAGAAAGGACATCTTCTAAGAGGACCAATGGTGTCTGGCATGGAATACTCCTGCCAAACGCCTACCAATAAACATTGGCTGCCCCTAAAAGAGGGCGATGACCCATTCCACAGAAACAGGGAATCTGTTTCTATGGGATGGGTGAAGGATGAAGGCGCAAGGGGGTCACCCCGGACCCTTGCTTCAGTGTGAAACCGTGACATTTAACAAACACAGCTAAAAGTAACTTGTCCATGAAACATTGGGTAGAGAAAAATGAACATAAGATAATCTGAAAGGCTTATATGGGGGGTTAACCCCAGAGATCTTCTCCAGGCACCCCCCTCCCCGCAAATAGGGGGGGGAGGGAGAACCCCAGTGGATATTAGGGTGTGTTCAAGGTACTGTGGTTGCCCGTTACAGGCCACTAGAGTCGAGCACACCATGGCTCCCCTAGTTAGAGTGGACTTTGGTTTCCCGGACTCCCTGTGAATGTTCTCAAGGGAAGGTGAGAACTCTGCAGATTAGGGCCCCAATCTGACCATTATCTAAGTCCCTGAAAAAAAATACATCATGACCTAAAGTGCATTCAGGACATTTAGTAGTGCATAAAGGAGAGTCTCTCCGTCATGTCCTTTGGGTTGCTTGTGATCAAGGACAGATAAAGAACTTGGAGGTTAAACAACGGTGGGCCAACAATTCGGCAACTTAGGTTAGGAGCGCATAGCTCCATCAACAGAAGGGACTGCTGTCCCGGTAAAGAATGCCCAAGTGAGGGCAGAGTGTTAATAGACTCAGTCTGCTGTCTTATGGAGGTCTGCCATCCTTGTGTTTCTTGGTCCTTCCTTTGATCCAGTGAGGGGAGACTGGGCTTGCTGGGGAGGGTTGCTTGGTGGATCCAGCCGATGCCATGGAGAAGTCCATGGACGCTTCCTGCGATATTAGCTTGAGGTGTAGGAAGAGTTTCTCACCTTCCGGTAAGCTTGAGAAGGACTGTGCCTTACCCTGCATTGAGAATTTCACCGCAAAAGGGAAGGCCCAGTGATACTTAATGTCCTGTTGAGAGAGGACTGTTAGGAGTGGTTTGAGAGTTCTCCGTTTTTGGATGGTGGAGGGGGAGAGGTCTGTAAAGATTTGTATTTGGTGCCCCTGGCACATCACTTTCGACTTGATGCGTGATTGTCTCATGACCTCTTCCTTTATGGTGTAGAAGTGTGACTTCATGATGACTTCCCTCGGGGAACCATTTTTTCTGGGGGGTCCTAGGGCCCTGTGAGCTCTGTCCAGCTCCAGGTGGTGAGGGGGTGTGCTGGGTATCAGCTCCTTGATAAGGTCTTGTACATCTGGGGGAATATCCGTAATGGTTTCAGGAAGGCCATGGATTCTGAAGTTATATCTTCTGGACCTGTTCTCGAGGTCATCAATCCTGGAAAGGGCAGTATCTAGCTGGTCCTGAAGGACCTGGATATGTGCTGCATTCTGATTGTTCTGGATACCGTAATGTCCAGTTTATTTTCTATGGCTTCCATTATGGATACAAGGTTAGCAAAATCAGATTTGATGTCTCTTGTGATTTGGGCTGCTGTATTGGCCAGTCCCCTCTCTAGAAGGTCAGAGTTTGAGGAATAAGTCTGCCTGCGGTGTGGATGGGTCATGGTCATGCATGCCTGGGGATGGGGTTGATTGGAGGTGGTGTAGTGAAGGCCGACCAGGGACATGGTGTATTCCTCCATAGCGCAGCCCAGCAGGGACTCTGTGGAGGCTGGAGAAGGAGCCAGGGGGGCTGTGGGCTGCCCTGGGCCACCTGGGAGTAGGTGAGGGTTGCTGGGGGTGGAACTTGCCTCTTCTCCTGTGTCCTCTCCACGTAGGCCGTGTGTGGCTGGGCTGCTGCGGTGGCGGTGGCCATCTTGGTACATCCATCCTTCCCTGCCTTGTCAAATTGCGGCCCGTTATCCCGTCTGGCGGCAGGTCCGGACATCCAGGGGTACTCCTCAGGGTCTCCTGGTTCAGGATGGCTCATTGCCTGCTGTCTTGGGGGGTTGCAGTGTGGGCTGTGTGCCTTGTGGGTCCGGGGTGATGCTGAGCTCCCGGCTCAGGTGGCCATCTCAGAGCTGGATATACAGAGGTTAAGTACAGTGCTGCGCTAAAGGTAACAAACAGCAGCCAACACACCCGTAGACTCAGGATCAAAACTAACAGTAAAAATACAAAAGTGTGGCGCTAAATTTTACGTGAAAAATGAATATACAGGTACAGTGAGTACAAATCAGATAATACGGTATGAACCGAAAAAAATACGTGAGTATACAGATTAGTGAATATATAATGACAAGCAATATACATGTATTGAACAAAATGTATGAAAAACGTGAACTATAAAGTCCCAATATATGTGCAAATAGGCAAAAAAAGTCTATAATAATGGTGAAAAGATAATGATAACCAGGTGTCTCCTGAACATGCAGGGGGATGGTTCAGAGCCGGCACCTTGGTATGTAAATAAACCGTAGAGAAACCGGAAGTGCACAGAGGATTGATGTCGGTGTCAGGACCATCACCAGAAACCAAGGAGGCTTACCAGAAAATGTGGCCTGAAATGGCGTATGCCATACAGGTCAAAAAGGCTTGATGACCAACAGGTCTAGGCATATAATCTGGCCGGATGTCATAATGTAAGGAGGGAAGAGGATCAGCACGGCTTCCTCAGCAGTGGATTTGGGACACTTATACCCCCTAAACCGGAAACAAAAGTCGTCAGAAGCACTTCCGGTTTCGGTCATTTCCAGTGGGGGTCATCATTCATCATTTATCTATATATAGAGCGGTGGGATGAGGGGGTCCACACCCCAGATGATGACTTTTTAGTTGAAACATGTCGGGTGGACCCCTCATAACTACCGCTGCAAGATTACATGCTGTTTTTAACCTCTGAAAATGTGAGTTTGTTTTCTTTTTATTTTAATAAATCCAAGTTCAAACGTTATTACGCTATGTGAGTGTTTTTTCCCTCACATGTTATCCACACCAATTATCTGGTTTACGGTGCATCCACTGCTGAGGAAGCCGTGCTGATCCTCTTCCCTCCTTACCTGATGACATCCGGCCAGATTATATGCCTAGACCTGTTGGTCATCAAGCCTTTTTGACCTGTATGGCATACGCCATTTCAAGCCACATTTTCTGGTAAGCCTCCTTGGTTTCTGGTGATGGTCCTGACACCGACATCAATCCTCTGTGCACTTCCGGTTTCTCTACGGTTTATTTACATACCAAGGTGCCGGCTCTGAACCATCCCCCTGCATGCTCAGGAGACACCTGGTTATCATTATCTTTTCACCATTATTATAGACTTTTTTTGCCTATTTGCACATATATTGGGACTTTATAGTTCACGTTTTTCATACATTTTGTTCAATACATGTATATTGATTGTCATTATATATTCACTAATCTGTATACTCACGTATTTTTTTCGGTTCATAATGTACTTTCTGATTTGTACTCACTGTACCTGTATATTCATTTTTTACGTAAAATTTAGCGCCACACTTGTGTATTTTTACTGTTGGCCATCTCAGAGCTCCCACGCATGCGCCCTTTTTGGATTTTATTAAGGCAGCATTTATGCTTGTACTGATAATTTTATTGCTGTAACCTATCTAATGAAAGGAATCTGCTAGTACTCCTAGATGTCTATTACTGTCTTCTGGTTCATTGCATATTCTATGGTATCCAGGCTAGGGATGAGCCGAACACCCCCCTTGTTTGGTTCGCACTAGAACATGCGAACAGGAAAAAAGTTCGTTCGAACACGCGAACACCGTTAAAGTCTATGGGACACGAACATGAATAATCAAAAGTGCTAATTTTAAAGGCTTATATGCAAGTTATTGCCATAAAGTGTTTGGGGACCTGGGTCCTGCCCCAGGGGACATGGATCAATGCAAAAAAAACTTTTAAAAACGGATGTTTTTTCAGGAGCAGTGATTTTAATAATGCTTAAAGTCAAACGATAAAAGTGTAATATCCCTTTAAATTTCGTAGCTGGGGGGTGTCTATAGTATGCCTGTAAAGGGGCGCATGTTTCCCGTGTTTAGAACAGTCTGACAGCAAAATGACATTTCAAATGAAAAAAGCCATTTAAAACTACTCGCGGCTATTGCATTGCCGGTCCGACAATACACATAGAAGTTCATTGCTAAAAACGGCATGGGAATTCCCCACAGGGGAACCCTGAACCAAAATTAAAAAAAGAAAAATGACGTGGGGGTCCCCCTAAATTCCAAGGCAGGCCCTTCAGGTCTGGTATGGATATTAAGGGGAACCCCGGCCAAAATTTTTTTTAAAAATGACGTGGGGGTCCCCCTAAATTCCATACCAGACCTGAGGTCTGGTATGGATATTAAGGGGAACCCCGCACCAAAAAAATAAAACAGGGTGGGGTCCCCCCAAAAATCCATACCAGACCCTTATCCGAGCACGCAACCTGGCAGGCCGCAGGAAAAGAGGGGGGACGAGAGAGCGCCCCCCCTCCTGAACCGTACCAGGCCACATGCCCTTAACATTGGGAGGGTGCTTTGGGGTAGCCCCCCAAAACACCTTGTCCCCATGTTGATGAGGACAAGGGCCTCATCCCCACAACCCTGGCCGGTGGTTGTGGGGGTCTGCGGGCGGGGGGCTTATCGGAATCTGGAAGCCCCCTTTAACAAGGGGACCCCCAGATCCCGCCCCCCCCGTGTGAAATGGTAAGGAGGTACAAAAGTACCCCTACCATTTCACTAAAAAAACTGTCAAAAATGTTAAAAATGACAAGAGACGGTTTTTGACAATTCCTTTATTTAAATTCTTCTTCTTTCTTCTATCTTCCTTCATCTTCTTCTTCTGGTTCTTCTGGCTCTTCTGGTTCTTCCTCCGGCGTTCTCATCCAGCATCTCCTCCGCGGCGTCTTCTATCTTTTTCTCCTCGGCCTGCTCCGCACCCATGGCATGGGGGGGGTTCCCGCTCTTCTCTTCATCTTCTTCTCTTCTTCATATTCTTCTTCATCTTCTTCTCTTCTTCAGAAGAGAAGAAGATGAAGAGAAGAGCGGGAGCCTCCCCCCATGCCATGGAGGAGAAGAAGATAGAAGACGCCACGGAGGAGATGCTGGACGAGAACGCCGGAGGAAGAACCAGAAGAGCCAGAAGAACCAGAAGAAGAAGAATAAGATGAAGGAAGATAGAAGAAAGAAGAAAGAAGACGCATTTAAATAAAGGAATTGTCAAAAACTGTCTCTTGTAATTTTTAACATTTTTGACAGTTTTTTTGTGAAATGGTAGGTGTACAAGTACCCCCTTACCATTTCACACAGGGGGGGTGGGATCTGGGGGTCCCCTTGTTAAAGGGGGCTTCCAGATTCCGATAAGCCCCCCGCCCGCAGACCCCCACAACCACCGGCCAGGGTTGTGGGGATGAGGCCCTTGTCCTCATCAACATGGGGACAAGGTGTTTTGGGGGGCTACCCCAAAGCACCCTCCCAATGTAGAGGGCATGTGGCCTGGTACAGTTCAGGAGGGGGGGCGCTCTCTCGTCCCCCCCTCTTTTCCTGCGGCCTGCCAGGTTGCGTGCTCGGATAAGGGTCTGGTATGGATTTTTGGTGGGACCCCACGCCGTTTTTTTTTTTTTTTTCTGGCGCGGGGTTTCCCTTAAAATCCATACCAGACCTGAAGGGTCTGGTATGGAATTTAGGGGGACCCCCACTTCATTTTTTTTTAAATTTTGGCCGGGGTTCCCCTTGATATCCATACCAGACCTGAAGGGCTTGGTATGGAATTTAGGGGGACCCCCACGTAATTTTTTTTTCAAATTTTGGTTTGGGGTTCCCCTGTGGGGAATTCCCATGCCGTTTTTATCAATGAACTTCTATGTGTATTTCGGACCATCAATGCAATAGCCGCGAGTAGTTTTAAGTGGCTTTTTTCCTTTGAAATGTCATTTTGCTGTCAGACTAAACACGGGAAACATGCGCCCCTTTACAGGCATACTATAGACACCCCCCAGTTACGAAATTTAAAGATATATTACACTTTTATTGTTTGACTTTAAGCATTATTAAAATCACTGCTCCCGAAAAAACTGACGTTTTTAAAACTTTTTTTTGCATTGATCCATGTCCCCTGGGGCAGGACCCAGGTCCCCAAACACTTTTTATGACAATAACTTGCATATAAGCCTTTAAAATTAGCACTTTTGATTTCTCCCATAGACTTTTAAAGGGTGTTCCGCGGCATTCGAATTTACCGCGAACACCCCAAATTGTTCACTGTTCGGCGAACTTGCAAACAGCCAATGTTCGAGTCGAACATGAGTTCGACTCGAACTCGAAGCTCATCCCTAATCCAGACTAATCAAGGGCCACCTTCTGGAATGGTCCATGTGTTTCTACCAAGGTATGCATTCTACATCATTGTAAACGCCAGAAGCTTGGCTTATTTATACTATTATATCTGTAGTTTTGCTCTTGAATAGTTCATATTGTTCTATATTATCTTAGGTCCCAAGGGGTCGATGCTCCGAGGAATGTCTTTCAGGGTTCAGAAAATCTGTAGGAGAAGGATATCACCCATGTTGTTATAATTGTGCTCCATGTTCAGAAGGAGAAATATCAAACCATTCTGGTAAGTTTTTGTTTTAAATAGAAACTCTGATAATGGATTAGAAAATGAAAATGTTTTTCTTTCAATAGTTTTTTATTGAAATTTACACAAAATTGTCGTGTATACATTGTAGATCAATAACATTAAGCAAGAACATAAATGTATGCGTTAATTAATCAATGGTTAATCAGAAAATGAAAATGTTTAAAGTCCTTTAAAGTGATTCTGTAACCACTTTACACTTTGCAGACTGAACATCTCACTAAATTGTATGAAATTAATGATTACTGATGGTGAGTAGGGATGAGCCGAACACCCCCCTGTTCGGTTCGCACCAGAACATGCGAACAGGAAAAAAGTTCGCTCGAACACGCGAACACCGTTAAAGTCTATGGGACACGAACATGAATAATCAAAAGTGCTAATTTTAAAGGCTTATATGCAAGTTATTGTCATAAAAAGTGTTTGGGGACCTGGGTCCTGCCCCAGGGGACATGGATCAATGCAAAAAAAAGTTTTAAAAACGGCCGTTTTTTCAGGAGCAGTGATTTTAATAATGCTTAAAGTCAAACAATAAAAGTGTAATATCCCTTTAAATTTCGTACCTGGGGGGTGTCTATAGTATGCCTGTAAAGGGGCGCATGTTTCCTGTGTTTAGAACAGTCTGACAGCAAAATGACATTTGGAAGGAAAAAACACATTTAAAACTACCCGCGGCTATTGCATTGCCGACAATACACATAGAAGTTCATTGATAAAAACGGCATGGGAATTCCCCCCAGGGAAACCCCGAACCAAAATTAAAAAAAAAAAAAATGACGTGGGGTTCCCCCTAAATTCCATACCAGACCCTTCAGGTCTGGTATGGATTTTAAGGGGAACCCCGCGCCAAAAAAAAAAAAAAAAACGGCGTGGGGTTCCCCCAAAAATCCATACCAGACCCTTATCCGAGCACGCAACCTGGCAGGCCACAGGAAAAGAGGGGGGGACGAGAGTGCGGCCCCCCCCCCTCCTGAACCGTACCAGGCCACATGCCCTCAACATTGGGAGGGTGCTTTGGGGTAGCCCCCCAAAACACCTTGTCCCCATGTTGATGAGGACAAGGGCCTCATCCCCACAACCGTGGCCGGTGGTTGTGGGGGTCTGCGGGCGGGGGGCTTATCGGAATCTGGAAGCCCCCTTTAACAAGGGGACCCCCAGATCCCGGCCCCCCCCTGTGTGAAATGGTAAGGGGGTACTTACCCCTACCATTTCACTAAAAAACTGTCAAAATAGTTAAAAATGACAAGAGACAGTTTTTGACAATTCCTTTATTTAAATGCTTCTTCTATCTTCCTTCATCTTCTTCTTCTTCTGGTTCTTCTGACTCTTCTGGTTCTTCCTCCGGCGTTCTCGTCCAGCATCTTCTCCGCGGCGTCTTCTATCTTCTTCTCCTCGGGCCGCTCCGCACCCATGGCATGAGGGGAGGCTCCCGCTCTTCTCTTCATCTTCTTCTTCATCCTCTTCTCTTCTTCATCTTCTTCATCTTCATCTTCTCTTCTTTTCTTCTGCGGGCCGCTCCGCATCCATGCATGGAGGGAGGCTCCCGCTGTGTGACGGCGTCTCCTCGTCTGACGGTTCTTAAATAACGGGGGGCGGGGCCACCCGGTGACCCCGCCCCCCTCTGACGCACGGTGACTTGACGGGACTTCCCTGTGACGTCACGGGGAATGCCACAGGGAAGTCCCGTCATGTCCCGTGCGTCAGAGGGGGGCGGGGTCACCGGGTGGCCCCGCCCCCCGTTATTTAAGAACCGTCAGACGAGGAGACGCCGTCACACAGCGGGAGCCTCCCTCCATGCATGGATGCGGAGTGGCCCGCAGAAGAAAAGAAGAGAAGATGAAGAAGATGAAGAAGAGAAGAGGATGAAGAAGAAGATGAAGAGAAGAGCGGGAGCCTCCCCTCATGCCATGGGTGCGGAGCGGCCCGAGGAGAAGAAGATAGAAGACGCCGCGGAGAAGATGCTGGACGAGAATGCCGGAGGAAGAACCAGAAGAGCCAGAAGAACCAGAAGAAGATGAAGGAAGATAGAAGAAGCATTTAAATAAAGGAATTGTCAAAAACTGTCTCTTGTCATTTTTAACTATTTTGACAGTTTTTTAGTGAAATGGTAGGGGTAAGTACCCCCTTACCATTTCACACAGGGGGGGGGGCCGGGATCTGGGGGTCCCCTTGTTAAAGGGGGCTTCCAGATTCCGATAAGCCCCCCGCCCGCAGACCCCCACAACCACCGGCCACGGTTGTGGGGATGAGGCCCTTGTCCTCATCAACATGGGGACAAGGTGTTTTGGGGGGCTACCCCAAAGCACCCTCCCAATGTTGAGGGCATGTGGCCTGGTACGGTTCAGGAGGGGGGGCCGCACTCTCGTCCCCCCCTCTTTTCCTGCGGCCTGCCAGGTTGCGTGCTCGGATAAGGGTCTGGTATGGATTTTTGGGGGAACCCCACGCCGTTTTTTTTTTTTTTTTTTGGCGCGGGGTTCCCCTTAATATCCATACCAGACCTGAAGGGCCTGGTATGGAATTTAGGGGGACCCCCCCACGTCATTTTTTTTTTTTTTAATTTTGGTTCGGGGTTTCCCTGGGGGGAATTCCCATGCCGTTTTTATCAATGAACTTCTATGTGTATTGTCGGCAATGCAATAGCCGCGGGTAGTTTTAAATGTGTTTTTTCCTTCCAAATGTCATTTTGCTGTCAGACTGTTCTAAACACGGGAAACATGCGCCCCTTTACAGGCATACTATAGACACCCCCCAGGTACGAAATTTAAAGGGATATTACACTTTTATTGTTTGACTTTAAGCATTATTAAAATCACTGCTCCTAAAAAAGCGTCCGTTTTTAAAACTTTTTTTTGCATTGATACATGTCCCCTGGGGCAGGACCCGGGTCCCCAAACACTTTTTATGACAATAACTTGCATATAAGCCTTTAAAATTAGCACTTTTGATTTCTCCCATAGACTTTTAAAGGGTGTTCCGCGGCATTCGAATTTGCCGCGAACACCCCAAATTGTTCGGTGTTCGGCGAACTTGCGAACAGCTAATGTTCGAGTCGAACATGAGTTCGACTCGAACTCGAAGCTCATCCCTAATGGTGAGGATATTTTAGCTTGCTGTCCACCATTTTAGCTATAAAAATATGTATCCATCTTAGAATAATATGTATATGTGACGTCTATCAAAAGTTAGTTTCAAATCCTTGTAAATAACATGATTTCCTCTAAATGACGCATGAAGTTCTTTCTTGTTGACAGTTTCTGTATGAAGAAATAATGTATTATTTTTAGGTGTTTTTTAAACATCTGATGTATACGTAATGTCTGTATATTAATGAAGAGGTTGGACTTTTGTTGTGATGTCATGTTGGTTATATAAGCGAAAATAGGGAAGTAAAGGATTGGATCATTTTGAATTGCATGCCTTGTGTGTGTCATAATTTCTTGTCGGAATGATCTCCAGATCTGAATGGGTTTTTGGGGAACACTCTAATCAGGATATCATACGAGGGTTCACTTGCTTTTAGAACATACATGTACCCCAACAGCTTGGTGTCAGAATGTGGGGCGGTCATTATTTAAGTCGGGTGAGTCTGATTTAATTAATATTATTTCTCTTGCCGTGACTTTAGTTTAAAAGACCGTTTCCCTATATGGGATTAACAGAAGGTGTAGTGTTAAAGACATTTATGAACCTCGGTAGGTAGAAGTCCGTTCGGTTGACGGAAGAAAGGACTCTGAGAAGTCCAAAGGAACTCTGAGATAGTTCTAAAAAGAAAGGACTCTGAGTAGTCCAAAGGAACTCTGAGATAGTTCCAAAAAGAAGGACTCTGAGATAGTCCAAGGGGTTCTGAGAAACCCACAGTACTGTAAGAAGTTTTATAAAGATATCTGATGGAGTGTGCCAGAAAAACCCAAACCTCTTTGCTTGCCTTTCTTCGCTTAGGAGATAAAATAAGTAGATAAAATAAGGTCATCTGTTTGTTTGTGTGGAATTTGTCAGGTGTCATAAGGTAAGATGACACCTTTCCACTGCATTGTATTGTCATTGTATTATAATGAAACGTAGAGTGATGTTACAATATTTGGTGATGTACTGATGCTGACTTTTAATGATTTATATATAAATGCTTTGACTCTAAAGTATAAGATATATATATATATATATATATATATATATATATATATATATATATATATATATATATATATATATATATATATATATATAGTTGGCAGGATGATTCTGACATTGATGCAGCGAGTAAAAATATTTTATTTGCCTTGCTGTAATCAGACGTTCAGTGGCATCTTAGGGAAAGTAAAAAAAAAAAAAAAAAATGTCTCAAAAGTGTCCTGATTGTATTCCTGGTTTACACAAATTTGTGTTTTAAGAAGGATTGACAGTGCAGGGAGTAATGTCACTTATTGGAAGAGCCTTATCAAGTCTGTCCCCGGTCTTTGAAGTATTGTGACATTAGGGATGTTTTTACCATTTAAAATATGGGTAGAGCGTTAGTAACACTTTTTTAAGGTAATACATAAATTGGTGAGGCTAACTTTTGATTAAAACATGCTATATGAATAATTCTTTTTGCTACTGACATCTCTTGCAAAGGGGAAGACAGGTGCAAAATTTGGACATTTGGCTTTTTGCCAACAGGGTTCAAGTACTAATATCTCACTGACTGTAATAGATAGTGGGGAATTGTTTGTGGCATTAGTACTACCGCAATTGAAGGCACTGTTTGAACCTGTTGGCATACTGAAAAAAAGAAAAAAAAGACTCAGTATCTAATTTAGAAAGAAAAAATAAATATATATGTTGTGGAGATCGGCTGGACCGAGGCTCCCTATAGTGTCCTAGCCCATACATTGTCCACGATGGGTTTAGCAGAGTCATGGGATGGTAAATTAAGGGTTAAATCTTACATACCACAACGCAGAAGTTGAAAGCTGTAGAGGCTGCGCACGCCGTAGAGGGTCAGAATACAAAACACGTAGTTTTAAAACAAGCAGAAAGCACGGAGGAAAAAAAGAGGAAGCAACTGCGCAGTTAGTTATATAAAGTTCTCCTTTTATTACACAATACGCCGGATTTAACACTTAAGATGAAATGCACAGTCCTTTAACCACTTCCCACCCGGCCACTGCACATATACGGCCGGGTGGGAGCTCCCTCCTTCTGACTGGACGTTCCCGAACGTCCTTCAGAAGGAGCGGGATCACGCGGGCGCGCTCCCGCGCAGCCGCGCAATCCCGATGCGCGCGTGTCACTCGGACACGCCGCATCTCAGAGCGGCAGGAGGGCAATGTGATTTGCCCTCCTGATCCGCACGATGGCTGTGTGTAATCACAGCCATCGTATAGTAAACAAGGGGGAGGGGGTGGCAGATGACAGGAGATCGCGCCGCCACGTGCCCGCGCAGCGGCGCGATCCCGATCTGCCTGTGTCCCCCAGAGACAGCACAACACAGGAGGGCCCTGTGATTGGCCCTCCTGATCACATGACGACTGTGTCCAATCACAGTCGTCATGTAATGTAAATAGAGAGCGTAGTAACTGCTCTCATCTCTTCCTCTCCTCACACAGAGCCTGTCAGTGAGGAGAGGAAGAGAGATCTGTGCTGCAGCCAGGAGATCAGTGAGTAATAAAGCTGTTTGTCTGCTGTTTACCCACTGATCACCCAGCTAGTGTCCCCAAAACACAGTGTCCCCAAAACACAGTGTCCCCAAACAGTGAAAACACCTGTCAGTGAACATCTGCCCGTCAACAACTGGCACATCTGTCCGCCAACAGCGGGCACATCTGTCCGCCAACAGCCGGCACATCAGCCCGTCGTCATCAGGCACATCTGCCCGCCTGCCATCAGGCACATCTGCCCGCCATCAGGCACATCTGCCCGCCTGCCATCAGGCACATCTGCCCGCCAGTCATCAGGCACATCTGCCCGCCTGCCATCAGGCACATCTGCCCGCCTGCCATCAGGCACATCTGCCCGCCTGCCATCAGGCACATCTGCCCGCCAGTCATCAGGCACATCTGCCCGCCAGTCATCAGGCACATCTGCCCGCCAGTCATCAGGCACATCTGCCGCCCGCCATCAGGCACATCTGTCGCCCACCATCTGACACCGTCATCAGCTGACACATCAGCCCGTCATCAGCTGACACATCAGCCCGTCAACAGCTGACACATCAGCCGCCCACCATCATCAGGCACATCTGCCCACCCGCCATTAGGCACATCTGCCAGCCGCCATCTGCCCACGATCAGGCACATCTGCCACCCACCATCTGGCACAGCCGCCCACCATCTGGCACATCTGCCGCCTGCCATCTGACACATCTGCCCGCCAACATGACAAAAAGGTCTTACAGCGCAGAGGAGGCTCTCCAAATACTCCAGAGTATGTCGGACGAGAGTAGCGGGGAATTCTCTCCGTCAGACTCGGATAGTGACTATGAGCCAGTGGAAAGCAGTGGCTCCGAGTTGGAAACAGAGGAAGATACAATCCTAACAAGGAGAATCAGGAGAAATGAGCAGGAGGAGGCATTCACCAGCAGCGCAGCACTCCAGGGCATCCACCAGCAGGCATCCACCAGCAGCGCAGCACTCCAGGATGATATGCAGGCATCCACCAGCAGCCCAGCACTCCAGGATGACATGCAGGCATCCACCAGTAGCGCAGCACTCCAGGGCATCCACCAGCAGGCATCCACCAGCAGCGCAGCACTTCGGGATAGGCGGGCATCCACCAGCACTTCTGCAACCTTCCTAGAAGATAGGCCAGATGCTAGCAACGGATCCCATCAACGAGGCAGTGCCCATACTAGCCTCCCAGATGTTCTACTGTATCCAACATGGCTGCCCGATACATCAGTAGAACCTGTAATACCCCTTTTCACAGCCCAGCCAGGCCCTCAGATGCAGACGGAAAATGTAACCCCACTTTATTATTTTCATTTATTTTTTACCAATGAACTCCTAACCTACATTGTGGAGCAATGTAATCTATACGCCAGCAAACACATAGCCAACAATCCCAGTTCCTCATATGCCCGTCCTTTTGTTTGGAAACCCCTCACCGTAGAAGAATTTAAAATTTTCCTTGGCCTAACCCTCAACATGGGGCTGACAAAAAAAAATGAACTCCATTCCTACTGGTCTAACCAACCTATCCACCACATGCCGATCTATTCGTCATTTATGCCCAGAACCCGTTATGAGATGATCATGAGATTTTTACACTTCAATAACAATGCCCAATGCCTCCCTCGAAATCATCCCAGTTACGATAAGTTATTCAAAATTCGGCCCCTAATCAATTTTTTTTGCGCCAGCTTCAAGGAGATGTTTACCCCTGATAGAAACATATGTGTGGATGAATCCCTGGTGCACTTCACCGGAAGACTGGGAATAAAACAATACCTCCCCAGTAAAAGAGCCAGACGTGGGGTAAAATTTTATAAGGTGTGTGACAGGGCCACGGGTTACACATATGATTTTATGATTTATGAGGGAAAAGACAGACAGCTAAACCCCCCTGGATGCCCTACCTACATGGGAACAAGTGGCAAAATTGTCTGGCAGCTGATCCAACCATTACTTGGGAAAGGTTACCACCTTTACGTAGACAATTTCTACACTAGTCTCCCACTTTTCCGCCATTTGTACCTGAAGAACACTGTGGCCTGTGGGACAGCACGGACCAACCGCAAAGGCTTCCCACAAAGATTGGTCACCAAGAAATTAAGGAAGGGTGAAATGGCCAGTATGCGAACTGAAGAAGTACTAGCGGTGAAGTGGAGAGATAAAAAAAGAGATGTCTACATCCTTTCAACAATACATGACGACACCTTGGTGGAACTTCAGAGAAGAGGAGGCCCCATACAGAAGCCAAAATGTGTGCATGAGTACAACCTATACATGGGGGGGGGTGGATATGAACGACCAGATGATGCAGCCCTACTTGGCCACCAGGAGATCACTATTTTGGTACAAGAAAGTCGCCATTTATTTGATGCAACTTGCCCTATTTAATTCCTATATCATTTTTTCTAAGTGCACCCAAAGTTCCCTACCCTATCTAAAATTCCAAGAAGAAGTTTTCACAGCCCTTCTCTATCCCCAAGGCCAAGCCCCTCAACTAATTCGCTCCGATGCGTTAGCCAGACTCCATGAAAGGCACTTTCCCGAAATCCTCCCTCTTACCCAAACAGGTCGCAAACCCCCAAAAAAATGTCGTGTATGTGCAAGTAGAGGAATTCGCCGTGACACCCGATACTACTATCCCGAATGTCCCTCCGAGCCAGGGCTCTGTATTGGAACATGCTATCGGAGCTATCATACTTCACTACACTATTAGTACAGTGAAGGTGATTTTTTTCCACTATCTGCCATTTCTGTGAATGACCCGGACTGTTAACGACTATGCCTCTGCCAAACATGTTTCTGCCTTCAACGTAAATTGACCCGGACTGTTAACGACTATGCCTCTGCCAAACATCTTTCTGCCTTCAACGTGAATTGACCCGGACTGTTAAATGACCATGATTTTTGCCTGCCTCCTGAACTGATCATTTGCCCTGCCACTGTACAGCACAGGGGTCTCACATATGTGAGGGGCTCCAGAAAAGGTTTTCCGAGTGGAGAAAACATTTTTCTCCGGGTTTTTAGTTTTCTCGGATTAGGGTCTGGAGACTCGGAGGCTTCGTAGAGATTTGGGTGGGAAGAAGCCTCTACCCCTGTCCTCAGGTCTTACCTGACCAAGGCCCAATGTACAAAGTGCTGCCTGCTGCCACCTGAACTGGCCATGCCTTTTGCCTGCCACATGACCTTGCCATGCATTTGCCTGCCACATGACCTTGCCATGCCTTTGCCTACCACCTGGACTGGCCATGCCTATGCCTGTTACCTGAACTGCCTGCTAAACCTTGGACTGTACTGAACCATGTTCATACTTTTCCATATCTGTCTGCTGCCTGGACAATTCCTGGACATTTCCTTTGGCTGTCTGGACAAATGCTTTGGCTGCTCTGGAACGGTATTCCTGCCTGCTAAAACCACAGGTGAGCTTTTTTTTTTTACCTTTTGCTCAGCAGAATGTATTTTGGGGTGTAATTCTTGGTGTGTACATGCTATGTGTTAGAAGCCTGGAGGTGCTACTTGCATGTTGGGCCTCTGTATGTGGCCAGGTAGTGGAAAAGTCTCACACATGGGGTATCGCCATACTCAGGACGAGTGGCAGAATGTATTTTGGGATGTCATTTTGGCTATGTACATGCTATGTGTAAGAAAGATCTTCTAAATTGACAACTTTGTGAGAAAAAAAATAGGTTTTCATTTTCTTTCCACATTTTCCAAAAACTTGTGGAAAGAAATTACATGTTAAAAAGACTCATTATGCCTCATAGAATATACATTGGGTTGTTTTCTTTCCAAAATGGGGTCATTTTGTGGGTAATTCCATTGTCCTGGTGCTCCAGGGCCTTCAAAAATGTGATAGGTACTCAGGAAATGAAATGTGTAATTTATGCCTTTAGAACGCCTGATGGTGCTATATGGATGTTGGGCCTCTGTATGTGGCCAGGCTGTGGAAAAGTCTCACACATGGGGTATCATCACACTCAGGACAAGTAGCAGAATGTATTTTGGGGTGTCATTTTGGCTATGTACATGCTATGTGTTAGAAAGATCTTCTAAATTGACAATTTTGTGAGAAAAAAATAGGTTTTCATTTTCTTTCCACATTTTCCAAAAACTTGTGGAAAGAAATGACATGTTCAAAAGACTCATTATGCCTCATAGAATATACATTGGGTTGTTTTCTTTCCAAAATGGGGTCATTTTGAGGGTAATTCCATTGTCCTGGTGCTCCAGGGCCTTCAAAAATGTGATAGGTACTCAGGAAATGAAATGTGTAATTTATGCCTTTAGAACGCCTGATGGTGCTATATGGATGTTGGGCCTCTGTATGTGGCCAGGCTGTGGAAAAGTCTCACACATGGGGTATCACCATACTCAGGACAAATAGCAGAATGTATTTTGGGGTGTCATTTTGGCTATGTACATGCTATGTGTTAGAAAGATCTTCTAAATTGACAACTTTGTGAGAAAAAAATAGGTTTTCATTTTCTTTCCACTATTTCCAAAAACTTGTGGAAAGAAATGACATGTTCAAAAGACTCAGTATGCCTCATAGAATATACATTGGGTTGTTTTCTTTCCAAAATGGGGTCATTTTGTGGGTAATTCCATTGTCCTGATGCTCCAGGGCCTTCAAAAATGTGATAGGTACTCAGGAAATGAAATGTGTAATTTATGCCTTTAGAACGCCTGATGGTGCTATATGGATGTTGGGTCTCTGTATGTGGCCAGGCTGTGGAAAAGTCTCACACATGGGGTATCGCCATTCTCAGGACGAATAGCAGAATGTATTTTGGGGTGTCATTTTGGCTATGTACATGCTATGTGTTAGAAAGATCTTCTAAATTGACAACTTTGTGAGAAAAAAATAGGTTTTCATTTTCTTTCCACATTTTCCAAAAACTTGTGGGAAGAAATGACATGTTCAAAAGACTCAGTATGCCTCATAGAATATACATTGTGTTGTTTTCTTTCCAAAATGGGGTCATTTTGTGGGTAATTCCATTGTCCTGGTGCTCCAGGGCCTTCAAAAATGTGATAGGTACTCAGAAAATGAAATGTGTAATTTATGCCTTTAGAACGCCTGATGGTGCTATATGGATGTTGGGCCTCTGTATGTGGCCAGGCTGTGGAAAAGTCTCACACATGGGGTATCGCCATACTCAGGACGAATAGCAGAATGTATTTTGGGGTGTAATTGCAATTATGCCTGCACCGTGTGTGAGAAATAACTTGTAAATATGACAATTTAGTGAAGAAAAAAAAAAAAATCTATATTTCTTAATTTTCCAAAGCATTGTGGGGAAAAAATTTCAACTTCAAAAAATTCACTATGCCTCTTACTAAATACCTCAGACTGTCTTCTTTCCAAAAAGGGGTCTTTTGGGGGGTTATTGTACTGTCCTGACATTTTAGGGCCTCAAGAAATGAGATCAGTGCATTAGGCCATCAGTGCATTAGGATTGATACATTTTCAATAATGCGTAGCATGGCTTGTAGACTCTATAACTTTCACACAAACCAATGATCATACAATTATCAGGATTTTTTTTACCAAAGACATGTGGTAGAATACATTTTTGCCTAAATTTTCGACAAAATTAAATTTTTTTGGTTTCTTTTAAAAGAGAAAGTAGAAAATTTTGTTTTTTTTTCAAAATATTCGCTCTTTTTTCGCTTATATCACAAAAAATAAAAAATGAAGTGGTGAATAAATACCACCAAAAGAAAGCTCTATTTGTGTGAACAAAATGATAAAAATTTCATTTGGGTACAGTGTAGCATGACTGAGTAATTGTCATTCAAAGTGAGAGAGCACTGAAAGCTGAAAATTGGTCTGGGAAGGAAGGGGGTGAAAGTGCCCAGTATTGAGGTGGTTAAATACAGACTTATTAAGGCTGTCTTGAAAAAAAAAAAAAAAAACGTTGATTGAAAAAGACGCAGCAGGATGTTTTGACATCACAAAACAAACACCAGTATCAACACATTATCAAAATGATTTCTTAGGAAATCAAAGGGGAAACTTTTATAAAAAGAGGAAAGGGGGCAAGGACAAAGAGGGAGTTACATACAGAGAAAGAGGATTTCTTAAAGAAAGGAATCTTAAGGGAAATTGTCTCGCCTTATAATACTCCCAGTAAAAAAAAAAAAAAAAAGCAAATGGTGACTATAGGTTTGTACCAGACCTAAGGGATATTAATAGCCTAGTGGTATCAATTGCCCAAGTAGTGCCTGATGTGCCATCAATACTTACCGCCATACCATGCAGAGTATTTTACTGTGATTGATTTAAAGAATGTTTTTTTTCATCCCTGTAGACAAGGAGACACGGCCACTGTACTCCAAGTCACCCTCGGGCCCTGGACTGCCCCTCATGGTTCTGTACAGTTGCAGTATGTTGGTGATTTTTTGATTTGTAGTTCTTCAGAGGAGGACTGCCGAGCTGATAGCCTATCTTTATTGAAATGGTTACATGTATGTGGTTACAAAATGTTTAAGAAAAAGTTACAATGTTGTCAAAAGAAAAAAAAACAGTTGAGTATTTGTGCTCACAAAAGGAGAAAGAAGAGTCAGTCATAAAAGAGGTGTGGCTCTAAATGGGTCTGCCCCGCCCACTTAACAGGAAGGACATGCTCACCTTCCTAGGTATGATTGGTTACTGCCGCCAATGGATACCTGACTGCTCTTTCAATAACAATATATTGAGACAAGCAATGTCTTTGAAGCAATGTCTCTGAAATGTCTGATACTGTAAAATGGTCTGATGAAATGTTAAATGTTTTTGCCATATTTTGCCATGTTGAAATGTGTAATGGTTACCAGCCTGAGCCTCGGCCTCCTTGAATATGGCAAAATGTTTCACTTGTTTGCCAGGGAAAATTGCAGAACCATGGCGGGAGTACTGGCCCAGGAATATAGTGGGAGACTGTGCCCTGTAGTTTTTTCTCAAAGATGGTCCCGGTGGGCTCTAGCGTCCTGTGTCATGGTGGTTGAGATGGTCGCTTCTTTCACTCTGGGACACGACACCACACTTCACATCACTCACAATGTGTCAATCTTGTTGAAAAATGTACATACACAGCACATGTCTGCTCAGAGTTTGAGCGGATATGAGGTGATTTTGCTGTCCAATCCAAAAATTGCACATCAAACATGTTTCTCTCACTGCAGGCCCAGCACCCATTTTAAACGCCCTTTTAGGATTAAAAAGAAGAACAGGATGAGGTTGTGCCATAACATGACTGCATAAACCTTATTCATCAAGACTCATCACTCAGGTCTGATTCATTTTCCACAGCACTACTGGACACATAGAATGTTTTTTGTGGATGGTTCTTGCTCTAGGCTATAGTACACTGCAGAGCATACACAGGCCAATAGACAGAGATAGCCAGGGGAAATGAGCAGGTCTGGCTGACCTTGCTGCTAAATAAGCTGCTATCTCACAGACAGCAGACATCCAAATTGTTATGCTGATACCTGTCCTATCCCCTTTTGAAAAGTCACTTGCAGATCCCCAGGATTATGCATCAAATTATGAGTTAAGGGACTGGAATGGAAAGGGTGCGTAGAGAGATCCAAGGTCTGGACTTCTCTGCAAAGAGGGGAAACCATGTATACCAACAGCAAGTGCATTTACAGTACCACGGAATAGGCCACGCAGGTATACAAGTCATGGCTGATTTCACACACAGACCCAAACTAGGCAAAAGACAGGAATATCTTTTGATCAATTGTGGACATGTTCTCAAATGGTCCAGCTTTTATAGCCAGGGTCTGCCGGGACTTGGTAAAAACTCTCAAGATAGAATGGAAGTTTCACATTCCCTATCACCCTCCAAGTTCAGGAATAGTAGAAAGAATGAATAGAACAATAAAAGACAAGATAAGAAAGGCCACAGGAGGAACCTTTGCCAACTGGAGAAGGGTCCTCCCAGCAGTCCTGGCAGAAATAAGTTTTTTTTTTTGAAGTTTTGATGAGTAGATTTTTCCCCACCCCATAGGCCAGAGCACCTTTAATGGTAGAAAAGGAAGATTTAGACTTAATACAGGAAGAATATGTAAGAAAACTGGTTGAAATATTGGATACATTCAAAGAAATGTTGCTCGCACCTCTCTTTTTTTCTTCACAGGAAGCTACTCACCTCTTCAAGGAGGGAGACACCGTGGTGGTCCAACAGCTGAACAGAAATAAGAAGCAAGAGTATCCCTTTGGACCTCCTACTATGGTGATTGCAGTGATCAGAATGGCTATCCTGGTGGAAAACTGTTAGTCCGGGATCCATGCCAGCCGAGTGAAAAAGGTTGCCCAAAGCCTCAAGAGTAGGAAGAAGATCCTTAATACAGGAGGCCCTCAAGCAGAAGTCCAAGCAGATGAAGGAGGAGTTCCTGGAAAAGCAGGTCCGGCCAGAGAAGATGACCTTGCTTATTTCACCACAGACTTCTGGCAAAACATTTTGCTTCCTGTTCCTGATCACCCTGATGGTGTTCCCGCCCACTTGGATCTTCACTAATAGGGATGAGCTTCGTGTTCGAGTCGAACCCATGTTCGACTGGAACATCGTCTGTTCGCCCGTTCGCCGAATTGCGAACGATATGGGCCGTTCGCGCCAAATTCGTGTGGCGCGTCACGGCCCATAATTCACTGCGGCATCGCAGTGCATTGCTTGCTGATGATTGGCCAAGCATGCACTATGACCCGCATGCTTGGCCAATCACAGCGCCGCCTGAACAGAGAGCCGTAATTGGCCAAAGCCAAGGAGGCTTTGGCCAATTATGGCTCAGGGGATTTAGTACACGCCCCACACTATATAAGGCCGCCTGCACGGCGGCCCTGTGTAGTGTGTGTTCCGGCGTTCATAGATAGAGAGAGAGAGAGAGAGAGACAGACAGTGTCATTTGATTTGAGTTAGATAGATTAGGCAGAACAGTCAGTCAGTTAGCTGCACTTACAGTGTATTGTGTATATATATGCATCCCAGGTGTTGCATATATATATATACACTGTATTCAGTTTAGCTAGATCCGTTCCTGTTATCTTCTAGACTATTTACATTTAGTGCAGTGCGTCCTGCTCACAGTGTTCAGCTAGATCCGTTCCTGTTATCTTCTAGACTATTTACATTTAGTGCAGTGCGTCCTGCTCACAGTGTTCAGCTAGATCCGTTCCTGTTATCTTCTAGACTATTTACATTCAGTGCAGTGCGTCCTGCTCACAGTGTTCAGCTAGAACCGTTCCTGTTATCTTCTAGACTATTTACATTTAGTGCAGTGCGTCCTGCTCACAGTGTTCAGCTAGATCCGTTCCTGTTATCTTCTAGACTATTTACATTTAGTGCAGTGCGTCCTGCTCACAGTGTTCAGCTAGATCCGTTCCTGTTATCTTCTAGACTATTTACATTTAGTGCAGTGCGTCCTGCTCACAGTGTTCAGCTAGATCCGTTCCTGTTATCTTCTAGACTATTTACATTTAGTGCAGTGCGTCCTGCTCACAGTGTTCAGCTAGATCCGTTCCTGTTATCTTCTAGACTATTTACATTTAGTGCAGTGCGTCCTGCTCACAGTGTTCAGCTAGATCCGTTCCTGTTATCTTCTAGACTATTTACATTTAGTGCAGTGCGTCCTGCTCACAGTGTTCAGCTAGATCCGTTCCTGTTATCTTCTAGACTATTTACATTTAGTGCAGTGCGTCCTGCTCACAGTGTTCAGCTAGATCCGTTCCTGTTATCTTCTAGACTATTTACATTTAGTGCAGTGCGTCCTGCTCACAGTGTTCAGCTAGATCCGTTCCTGTTAAATTCTAGACTATTTACATTTAGTGCAGTGCGTCCTGCTCACAGTGTTCAGCTAGATCCGTTCCTGTTATCTTCCTACTGACAGGCAGGCTTGTCTGGTTACAGTATATAAAGCTACCTGAAGAAAATTACTGGTGTTCTATTTGATCCTATTAGTACCACGGTCAGGCAGCTAGACTATTTACATTTAGTACAGTGCGTCCTGCTCACAGTGTTCAGCTAGATCCGTTCCTGTTATCTTCCTACTGACAGGCAGGCTTGTCTGGTTACAGTATATAAAGCTACCTGAAGAAAATTACTGGTGTTCTGTTTGATCCTATTAGTACCACGGTCAGGCAGCTAGACTATTTACATTTAGTACAGTGCGTCCTGCTCACAGTGTTCAGCTAGATCCGTTCCTGTTATCTTCCTACTGACAGGCAGGCTTGTCTGGTTACAGTATATAAAGCTACCTGAAGAAAATTACTGGTGTTCTATCCCAGCTTAGTGCAGCTACAGGCCATTAGTATGTCTGGAAGGCCAAGAAGGAGAGGCAGACAGTCACAAGCCAATAAGAGAGGGCAAGCAGGCTCTGTGTCTAGTGCTGGTCGTGGAGACGGTGCATCCTCATCAGCACGTGGCCATGGGACACGCTTGGCCTTTTTTTCAGCAGCTGGCCGTGTTGAGCCGCAACATGCGGAAGACTTGGTCGAGTGGATGACCAAGCCGTCCTCATCCTTCTCATCCTCTCTCACCCATGCCCAGGGTGCTTTGTCTGGCAAAGCAGCGGCCTCTTCCCTCAGCTCAATGTCATCAGTGACTCCTTCCCTAGCTCCACCATGTCCTCCTGAGGATTCCCTCGAACTGTTTGACCACAGTGTTGGGTACATGCTCCAGGAGGATGCCCAGCGTTTGGAAGGCTCTGATGATGATACTGAGCTCGATGAAGGCAGTAACATGAGCACGGACAGAGGGGGTGCCCAAGAAGGACAGCAATCTGGCAGTCATGCTCCCCCTGCTGCAGCATACTGCCAGGTTTGCTCCAGTGATGAGGAGGGAGGGGATGATGAGGTCACTTACTCAACATGGGTGCCTGATAGGAGAGAGGAGGAGGAGGAGGCGGCACATCACCAACGAGGCAGGATGCCCTCCAGGGGCCAGCCTAAGGGCAGCACATTGACTGCATCACACCCCAAAGCTCCACATGTGCAGGGCGCTGCAGTCTCTGCGTGTTATTCAAAAAGTTCTTTGGTGTGGGCCTTTTTTGAGACGAGTGCATCAGATTGCACCGCTGCTATTTGCAACATATGTCTCAAGCGTATCTCACGTGGCCAAAACATCTCCCGCTTGGGTACCACATGCTTGACCAGACATATGTTGACCTGCCATGCAGTTCGTTGGCAAGCGTATCTAAAAGACCCACACCAAAGAACAAAGAGGATCTCTCCTTGCTCCTCATCAGCTGAGATTTCCAACCCCACTAGACCTCCAGTCCTCTCTGAGACCTGCAGTGAGAGGAATGAAGGTGTAGAATTAGGTGTGTCACAGCCAAGTACTTGTGGGCAATCTGCTTTTGGTACACCGACGTCAGATTGTACCAGGCAAATTTCCCTGCCCCAGCTGCTGCAACGCCGAAAAAAGTTTGCTCCCAGCCATCCACATGCCCAGCGGTTGAATGCTAGCTTGGCAAAATTGCTAGCACTTCAACTGCTGCCTTTTCAGTTGGTAGACTCTGCCTCCTTCCGTGAGTTTGTGGAATGTGCGGTTCCTCAGTGGCAGGTACCCAAACGCCACTTTTTCTCACGGAAGGCGATTCCGGCTCTCTACCGGCATGTGGAAGGCAATGTCCATGCCTCGCTGGACAGGGCGGTCAGCGGTAAGGTGCATATTACCGCTGACTCATGGTCCAGCAGGCATGGACAGGGACGTTACCTAAGTTTCACGGCGCATTGGGTGACTCTGCTGGCAGCTGGGAAGGATGCAGGACAAGGTGCAGTAGTGTTGGAGGTTGTTCCGCCACCACGCCTCCAAAATGCTGATTGTGACACACCTCTCTCCTCCACTCCCTCCTCTTCTTCTTCCTCCATGGCCTCTTCCTCGGAACCAGCGGTGCTCCGTAGTCGTTCAAGGGGCTACGCAAGTACGCAGGCCAAAAGATGCCATGCGGTGCTTGAGCTGGTGTGCTTGGGGGACAGGAGCCACACTGGGGCAGAGGTTCTGTCAGCTCTGCAGGGGCAGGTTCAGAGGTGGTTGACACCACGCCAACTTAAGGCAGGAATGGTGGTTTGCGACAATGGCACCAACCTCCTCTCTGCCCTCCGACAGGGACAAATGACCCATGTGCCCTGTTTGGCTCACGTCCTTAACTTGGTGGTGCAGCGGTTCTTGGGCAGGTACCCGGGCTTACAGGATGTCCTGAGGCAGGCCAGGAAAGTCTGTGTGCATTTCCGCCGGTCATATAATGCCAGTGCTCGGCTGACGGACCTCCAAAAGGAGTTTAACCTGCCCAAGAACCGCCTAATCTGTGACATGCCCACCAGGTGGAACTCAACGTTGGCCATGCTGCAGCGGCTGCACACGCAGCAGAGGGCCATCAATGAGTACCTGTGCGACTATGGCACCAGAACAGGGTCAGAGGAGCTTGGTTTTTTTTCCCCACGCCAGTGGGCCATGATCAGGGATGCATGCACTGTCCTGTCACCATTCGAGGAGGCCACGAGGATGGTGAGCAGTGACAGTGCATGCATCAGTGACACTGTCCCCCTTGTCCACCTGTTGGAGCACACGCTGCGTGGAATAATGGACAAGGCACTTGAGGCAGAACAGAGGCAGGAAGAGGAGGACTTCCTTAGCTCTCAAGGTCCCCTTTATCCAGACAGTGTTCCTGCGTGCCCGCCGATCACACAGGAAGAGGACGAGGAGGAGGAGGAGGAAGATTGTGTCAGTATGGAGGTGGAGCCTGGCACTCAGCATCAGCAGCAGTCTTTAAGGGATCAGTCCCAAGAAACACATGGACTTGTACGTGGCTGGGAGGAGGTGGCTGCGGACGTTGTCGTCCTTAGTGACCCAGAGGATTCCGGACCGAATGCCTCAGCAAACCTACGCTGCATGGCCTCCCTGATCCTGCAAAGCCTGCGTAAGGATCCTCGTATTCGTGGTATCAAGGAGAACGACCAATACTGGCTGGCAACCCTCCTTGATCCACGTTACAAGGGTAAGGTTGCGGACCTTATCTTGCCATCGCAGAGGGAGCAGAGGATGAAACATCTTTGGGAGGCCTTGCAGAAAGGTCTGTGCAATGCGTTCCCAGAGACTGGGAGGTTACAAACTCCTGTTTCTGGACAACGTGTTGCTGAGGCTTCGGTCAGTCAAAGAAGGAGCGGTGAAGAAGGTGGCCGTCTGACCGATGCGTTCAGACAATTTTTTGGTCCGCAGCCCCAAGGTATGATCGGTTCCAGCAACCATCGCCAGCGTCTGTTTTACATGATGCAGGAATACCTAGGGGCAAGATCAGACTTGGACACCTTTCCCACCGAAAATCCTCTGGGTTACTGGGTCTTGAGGATGGATCACTGGCCAGAGCTTGCACAGTATGCAATTGAGCTACTGGCCTGTCCTGCATCCAGCGTTCTTTCGGAACGCACATTCAGTGCTGCTGGAGGCGTGGTAACCGATCACAGGGTGCGTCTGTCCACCGACTCGGTCGATCGGCTGACCTTCATAAAAATGAATCAGTCTTGGATCACCACCAGCTACCAAGCACCTGATGCTGATGTAACCGAATAATTTTTTTTGAAATCTCAGATCCCTTCAAAGACTGCCTATGCTGATGCTGAGTGACTATCCCTGAGTAATTATCCTCTTCCTCCTCAATCATCACGCTGATAGCTTGTAAGAACATTTTTGGTTCTGGGCGCCACCACCAGTGCCTAAGGCACAATCTTTCAGCCCCTGTTTAACAGGGGCGTGTAATTACAATTTTTGATGTAATACTTTGCAGCAGGGCTCGTTCCTGCATTCCAACTAGAGTGTCTGTGAGGGGTTGCAGTGTTGTGGCACCAGCACCAGTGCCTAAGGCCCAATTTTTCTGCCCCTGTCTAACAGGGGCATGTAATTACAATTTTTGATGCAATACTTTGCAGCAGGGCTCGTTCCTGCATTCCAACTAGAGTGTCTGTGAGGGGTTGCAGTGTTGTGGCACCAGCACCAGTGCCTAAGGCCCAATTTTTCTGCCCCTGTCTAACAGGGGCGTGTAATTACAATTTTTGATGCAATACTTTGCAGCAGGGCTCGTTCCTGCATTCCAACTAGAGTGTCTGTGAGGGGTTGCAGTGTTGTGGCACCAGCACCAGTGCCTAAGGCCCAATTTTTCTGCCCCTGTCTAATAGGGGTGTGTAATTACAATTTTTGATGCAATACTTTGCAGCAGGGCTCGTTCCTGCGTTCCAACTAGAGTGTCTGTGAGGGGTTGCAGTGTTGTGGCACCAGCACCAGTGCCTAAGGCCTAATTTTTCAGCTCCTGTTCAACAGGGGCATGTAATTACAATTCTTGATCTAATATTTCACAGCAGGGCCCTGTGAGGGCTTACAGTGTTGTGGTCACAGCAACACCTAAGGCCCAAATTTCTGCTGAGTATATAGGGCAGGACCCTACTTTCAAACATCTAACTTACAAACGACTCCTACTTGCAAACGGAAGGAGACAACAGGAAGTGAGATGAAATCTACCCCTAGGAAGGGAAATTCTCTCCTGTAAGAGTTAATATGGGAAAACAATTTCTCCTTTCCACTGATGCTTTCCAATCCTTGTTCCACAAAAAAACCCAAATTTTCAAAAAACATTTTTCATTGGGACAAAAAGTGAGGTGAAATCTTCTGAAGAGGAGGAAAGACAGCAAAACAAATGTCACAGGGGTGATAACCCTTCCCTATGTTTTCCAAAAAGCTTAAAAAAGATTTTTTGGCTGGAGCTAAACACGTTAAAAATGTACCCATTCAAAATTACAAAGAGATTCTACTTAACAACAAACCTACAGTCCCTGTCTTGTTTGCACCGCGTGTATACTGCTGTTCAGAGTATATAGGGCCTTTCCTTATTTTAATTTGGGTGCGGGGTTCCCCTTAATATCCATACAAGACCCAAAGGGCCTGGTAATGGACTGGGGGGTACCCATGCCGTTTGTCTCACTGATTTTCATCCGTATTGCCATGACCCGACATGACATTAAACCCGCAAGCAGTTTTAAATGAGATTTTTTCCTTTAAAAATGACATTTGGTGCAGGGACTGTTCTAAACACGGGAAACACGCGTCACTTTACAGGCATACTATAGACACCCCCCAGGTACGATATTTAAAGGAATATTTCACTTTTTTTTTTTTTACTTTAAGCATCATTAAAATCACTGCTCCCGAAAAAACGGCCGTTTTTAAAAGTTTTTTTTTGCATTGATACATGTCCCCTGGGGTAGGACCCGGGTCCCCAAACCCTTTTTAGGACAATACCATGCAAATTAGCCTTTAAAATGAGCACTTTTGATTTCGAACGTTCGAGTCCCATAGACGTCAATGGGGTTCTAACGTTCGTGCGAACTTTCGGTCCGTTCGCAGGTTCTGGTGCGAACCGAACCGGGGGGTGTTCGGCTCATCCCTATTCACTAACTGTATTTGCCATCCTGAAGATTTGGGTGCCATTAAAAGTATTTGTGGGAACACACATACACAGGAGAACATTACAGTGATACAAGTTAGAAACAAGAGAGACATTGAGGATAATTTTGCTGATAAAATGCTTTTGCTAAAATTTAAATATGCTTATGTTCAGAAATCAGGATTTCAGAAATGTTGGATTTGTGGCAAATTGCACCTTAGCACTGTTAGGATACCCCTAATGGTTATACCTTTAAATATTACTCCCCTTTTAAAAGGAAAGATTCCCCTTGACCTTTTGAATGTCAGCAGAAGAACTAATGACACCATTTCTTTTCACATCATCAATAGAAGTCATAATCCTACCTGGTGTTTCAATGTAGGGAATTCTACTAGAAATGCTCATACCTGTAGTCAATTGGTTTTGAATATTTCTAATTGCTATGCCCCTAGTGGGAAGTCTTGTTCTTTATATCAAATACACCACGATGAGGTCAGAGTACGGGCTGATTTTGAAAAGATTCTTGCCTCTGAAGATGAAAGTAGTAAACCTGTGCAGCATTTGTTTCAGGTTTTAGCAGCAGTTACAGCAGTAGGTCAAGAGACTGCTGTGAATACGCCCTTCTCGTTTGGTAACCACACTTATGTTTGTTGTGGAAAGACTTGTTATCCCTGGATTCCACAAGAGGTCCAAGGCTGGTGTTACCTGGCCTCACTGGTGCCCATAATGGGGGTGGTAGGTGATAGTGATGGGAGTCATTTACTTGAGGCTAGTATACACCCAAGGTATCCATTAAAACATTGTAATAGGAGAGAGTTATTCCTTGAAAAGGATATGGCCTGGGCATGGTTCCCTTCCTGGGCAGGATGGGGAATAGTTTTGATGAAAAGGTTGAATAATTATTTAGGAATTATTGATGAGATGATGGAAAAGAACTCTGATAACATTTCTAACTTAATGTTGAAACTAGGGCTATTAGAAAACAACTAGAATTGCATGACTTAGCCATTGAGAGCATGAGTTCAGCCCTTACAGGATTATGTGAAATGACTGAGGATTATGAATGTTGTACTTGGGTACACAATACCAGTATAGAGGTACCAGATTATTATGATGTGATAGCTTAGCATAGAAAAGAGGTGGCCAAGCTGCAACAAGAGGCTCGCAACATAGCCCAGACCTGGAGTCCTTTTGGAAATGTTAATTTTGGATTTGGAGGGATATTCTCTTGGATAAGGGATATTCCCATAATTTTAATCATTATTGTGTTCTTTTTCCTTTTCCTTTATCTTGTGTATAAGCTTATTATGTGCCTTAATAATAGAGCCACTTGCATTTTAGATCCCTCATCTCCCAATAAAACTTATCTTGGTGTGTATCATCAGAAGCAAGCTGAGAATACCACCATGATAAAGGAAGTGAGATCATACATTTATGATCAAAGAGGGGTTTGTAAGGATATTTTAGCTTGCTGTCCACCATTTTAGCTATAAAAATATGTATCCATCTTAGAATAATATGTATATGTGACGTCTATCAAAAGTTAGTTTCAAATCCTTGTAAATAACATGATTTCCTCTAAATGACGCATGAAGTTCTTTCTTGTTGACAGTTTCTGTATGAAGAAATAATGTATTATTTTTAGGTGTTTTTTAAACATCTGATGTATACGTAATGTCTGTATATTAATGAAGAGGTTGGACTTTTGTTGTGATGTCATGTTGGTTATATAAGTGAAAATAGGGAAGTAAAGGATTGGATCATTTTGAATTGCATGCCTTGTGTGTGTCATAATTTCTTGTCGGAATGATCTCCAGATCTGAATGGGTTTTTGGGGAACACTCTTATCAGGATATCATACGAGGGTTCACTTGCTTTTAGAACATACATGTACCCCAACACCTCTCTGATGTTTTTTGGGGAAAGATTGCTGCACTTTTCTTCTACTACTGACCCTTCTGCGGGTGTTGGAGGCTTTCTTAAAGTGGAAGTAAATCCATTCATTTACCAGTTTCATTTACGTCACGTGCCGGAAATGTAACACTCTCACTGGTTGTGCTCCCAACCAAACTGTCAAACCATTCAATGGCTGGTGTTATAACTGATCATATGTGCAGCATCATGGCAGTTGTAGATTAAACAGAGGCAAAGATGGAAGCTTCCTTGGCTCAAAATGATAGGGGGGTTTACTTACACTTTAGGCAAGCAACGGGATACTGCCTCCTCCTACTGTCTGCCTGAGAAAGCCTCCAACAGTTTTTCACTTATCAAAAAGTAATGGTCCTGAAAATGATTACACGGAAGAGGCCAAAACTGTCAAATAGTTGAATTCTCGGTATACTATGCTTAATGTTATTTTCACTTATTTTTACTCTACAGACAGTGAACTCTGCAAGAAGTGTCCTGAAAATGAATGGCCCAACAAAGCTAAAAATATTTGTATTGACAAGGTCAATGAGTATTTATCATACAAGGAGGATGTTCTAGTTTTATTATTTTCTATAACTTCAGTCACATTTGCTACAACATCTCTCCTTATACTTGGACTTTTTTTTTTGTTACGGAGGACTCCCATAGTCAGAGCCAATAACCGGAACCTCAGCTTCATTCTGCTCTTCTCCCTCATACTGAGCTTCCTTTCTGTATTCCTGTTTCTTGGCCGTCCTGTGGATATTACCTGTATGCTACAACAAGTCATTTTTGGAGTTCCCTTCACCATCTCAGCATCTTCTATCCTAGCCAAAACCATCATGGTCTTCATTGCTTTTAAAGCCACCAGACCTGGAAGCTCTTGTAGAAAATGGGTGGGTATCAAACTTCCCAATACAGTCATGCTATTCTGCTCATCCATTCAGGTTATGAATTGCATTCTCTGGTTGTCCATCTCTCCACCATTTCAGGAGTATGACATGGACTCCTATCCTGGGAAGGTCATCATTCAGTGTAATGAAGGGTCAGTTATCGGGTTCTACTCTATGTTGGGTTATATGGGGTTTCTGGCAGCTGTGAGTTTTGTTGTGGCTTTCATGGTGAGGACATTACCGGACAGTTTTAATGAGGCCAAGTACATCACCTTCAGCATGCTGGTGTTCTGCAGTGTCTGGATTGCCATGATCCCGGCCTATCTGAGCACCAGAGGGAAATACATGGTGGCTGTGGAGATATTCGCCATACTGACCTCCAGTGCTGGAATATTATTGTGTATGTTTTCTCCAAAACTCTACATTATACTTTTAAAACCTGAACTGAATACAAGAGGGACAATGCTGGGGAAAAGATTGCTGTAAATGTAACACATTGCTGTATAATGATGTAGACCAGATTAAATAAATTCAGTCATATTGTTAAATCATCATCATCATTGTGAAGGACATTATCATCATCATTATTTTTTGTGTATAGTAACTGCCTTCTATCTGCCTATTGTACATATGTGGATGGCCTCTAGTATGCACAACCAAAGTACTCTGACTGCCCTGTCCATTGGATGATGGCAATCACAAAAATGCTGTGACCAATCAAAGCATCACACAATGGGGCTGATTTACGAAGCATTTGCTACATGACTTGTGGTGCACGCCGATGCGCAAATTACATTTTCGTATTTACAAAGCATTTGCGCTGGTAACACAGCACGATCCCCCATTTACTATTCTCTTCCCAGAGCATGGGAACAGGTGATCGGTACGCCACTATAGACATGGTGCACGGCATCTTTAACTTCAAATTTAAACAAGCTGGAAGTGCCAATATTATGGGGGTGATGTGGGGTGATGTGGGGAAGTGTAGAACTAACTGTCCAAGTAACAAATATGGCCAAAATAGAATAAGAAAGTAACTTTCTGTGAACAAGCCGTCAGCGCCGAAAAATACATTTGGAGCTGCGGGAGGTGAATTTATACACTGCGCATGCTCAAACAGCATTTGCGCGTGTTCAAATGCTTTGGTTCAGTGCACCGGCAAAATCTTAGTAAATGTCAAGCAACGTAAATGCATTTGCATAGGTTGAACGGGCGCACCTCTAGACTTTTTTTTTTACGCTGGTTCACTTTGCGGCTATAATGAAATGTCGGTCCCGCAAAACACATAAAAGTTCATTGATAAAAACAGCATTAAGAAAAAAAACAAAACTAAGAAAAAAAAAATGCGTGGGGTCCCCCTAAAAATCCATACCAGACCCTTATCCGAGCACGCAACCTGGCAGGCCTCAGAAAAAGAGGGGAGGACGAGAGAGCGCCCCCCCCTAAACCGTACCAGGCCACATGCCCTCAACATTGGGAGGGTGCTTTGGGGTCCCCCGCAAAGCACCTTGTCCCCATGTTGATGAGGACAAGGGCCTTATCCCCACAACCCTTGCCCGGTTGTGGTTGTGGGGGTCTGCGGGCGGGGCTTATCGGAATCTGGAAGCCCCCTTTAACAAGGGGACCCCCAGATCCCAGCCCTCCCCCCTGTGTGAAATGGTAAAGGGGTACCCCTACCATTTCACAAAAAAACTGTCAAAAATGTTAAAAATGACAAGAGACAGTTTTTGATAATTCCTTTATTTAAATGCTTCTTCTTTCCATCTTGTTTCTTCTATCTTCTTTCTTCTATCTTCCATGTTCCTTCGGTTTTTTCCTCCATCTTCTTCTTCTTCTTCTGGTTCTTCTGGGTCTTCTGGTTCTTCCACCGGTGTTCTCGTCCTGCATCTTCCTCCGCGGCGTCTTCTTCCCTTCTTCTTCTTGGGCCGCTCCGCATCCACCATGATAGGAGGCTCCCGCTGTGTGATGCTTCTCGTCTTCTGACGGTTCTTAAATAACGGAGGGCGGGGCCACCCAGTGACCCCCTCTGACGCACGGGGACTTCCCTGTCCGCCCCCTCTGACGGCACGGCGAAAGCCTCTGGGAAATCTCCGTGCATCAGAGGGGGGCGGGGTCACTGGGTGGCCCTGCCCTCCACTATTTAGGAACCCTCAGGAGATGAGAAGCGTCACACAGCGGGAGCCTCCCATGGATGCGGAGTGGCCCGAGCGCAAAGAAGGGAAGAAGATGCTGCGGAGGAAGATGCCGGACGAGAACACCGGAGGAAGAACCAGAAGACCCAGAAGACCCAGAAGAACCAGAAGAAGAAGAAGATGGAGGAAGAAACCAAAGGAAGATAGAAGATAGAAGAAAGTAGATAGAAGATAGAAGATAGAAGAAAGAAGATAGAAGATGGAAAGAAGAAGCATTTAAATAAAGGAATTGTTAAAAACGGTCTCTTGTCATTTTTAATATTTTTGACAGATTTTTTGTGAAATGGTAGGGGTACTTTTGTACCCCCTTACCAATTCACACAGGGGGGAGGGCCGGGATCTGGGGGTCCCCTTGTTAAAGGGGGCTTCCAGATTCTGATAAGCCCCCCGCCCGCAGACCCCCACAACCACCGGGCAAGGGTTGTGGGGATGAGGCCCTTGTCCCCATCAACATGGGGACAAGGTGCTTTGCGGGGGACCCAAAAGCACTTTCCCAATGTTGAGGGCATGTGGCCTGGTACGGTTCAGGAAGGGGGGCATTCCCCCCTCTTTTCCTGTGGCCTGCCAGGTTGCGTGCTCCGATAAGGGTCTGGTATGGATTTTTAGGGGGACCCCACGCCATTTTTTTTATTTTGGCGTGGGGTTCCCCTTAATATCCATACCAGACCTGAAGGGCCTGTTATGGAATTTTGGGGGAACCCCACACTTTTGTTCTTAATTTTGTTTTTTTTCTTAATGCTGTTTTTATCAATGAACTTTTATGTGTATTGCCGTACCGACATTTCATTATAGCCGCAAGTATTTTTAAATAACTTATTCCTTAATGGCCAGTTCACACCACATGCAGTCCAGTGTGTTTTTTTTCTGCATCAAAAACGCACGGAAAGTAGGTTATATGGTTTTCAATGGCAGAGTTCACAGTGCTTGCAGTTTCAGTGCGTTTCTAGTTCCAGAAAAAAATGTAGAACATGCTGCATTTTTTATGCACTGGACTGTACTGGAACGCTGTAAAATGCATCAAAAACACACCAAAAACACACTGGAATGCATCAAAAATGTGCATGCAGAAAAGCACCTGGAACGCATTCGGACTGCGTTTCTATAGTGTGATCTGGCCCTTAGGGCCCTTAGGGCTAGTTCACACCATAGAAACGCGGTCCAGACGCCTTCTATGTGCTTTTCTGCATGCACATTTTTGATGCGTTCCAGTGCATTTTTGGTGCATTTTTGATGCAGTCCAGTGCTTTTTTTCCCCCCTTTTTTTTCTTAACCTTAAATAAGGACAAATGCATTCCAGTGCATTTTTGATGTGTTTTACAGCTTTCCAGTACAGTCCAGTGCAGAAAAAATGCAGCATGTTCTACTTTTTTTCTGGAACTGGAACGCACTGGAACTGCAAGCACTTGTGTGAACTATGCCATTGAAAACCATATAACCAAATTTCCATGCATTTTTGATGCATAAAATTTGGTTATATGGTCCACACCAATGGACTGCATTGGTATGAACTGGCCCTTAAGCAATTTGGCATATTTAAAGGCATTTCTCCTTGTTTCGTTTTTGGGGTTGTCCAATTGGTGACATTGACATATGTCCCTTAGGGTGGGACCTGGGCCCCATACCCATTTTAAGGCCAATAACTAGAAGATAAGCCAGCCAAGTGGGGACTAGTAAAATTGCCAAGTCAGTTCCCTTAGACTGTAATGGTATTTGTTGTATAACTTTTGCACATGCTAGGCTCTTTAGTTGCCCCCCTGAACTGGGGGGTGTTTTGTCCCACCTGTAATTTTGGTGCATGCTGGATGATGTGCTTAATTTTGGACAGGGGGGTGGCTTATTTTGTGCTAGCTGCATTTGGGTTGTTCTGGGCATGCTCGGGGACTTTGTTTTTTTCCTGTGCCTTTTGGTGTGTGAAATGCATTTGGGTTGGTCTGGGCATGCTCAGGGACTTTGTTTTTTTTTTGGGTGGTGCTTTTTGTGTGTGAACAGCAGTTGGATGTTTCTGGGCATGCTCAGAGTGTGTTTTTTGGGTTAGTAATTTAAGGACATCCTTAACAGGTGTACTCACTTTTAAGTTCTCTCTACATTGGGTGAATTTGCATTTTGTGTGTTTCATGGACTGTCCCATGTGTTTGCAATTGCCTCATTAGTACACAAACCTATGTTATATAAAGCTTGCAGATAGCATTCTTTACTTTGCCCTGAAAAGAGCCAAGATTGTGTGTGTGTGTGTGTGTGCGTGCGTGCGTGCGTGCGTGCGTGCGTGCGTGCGTGTGTGTGTGTGCAAGAGAGTACATTTGGGTGTCCTTATCGAGTTTCTAACGCATGCATTTTCGATTTGTATTTTGTTTATTATGTTGTTGCAAAACAGATGTGTTTTTATGCAATATATTTGTTACTTTGGTTTGTTGTTTTTTTTTGGGTGGTGGTTATTTTACCATGAAATCTTTTTTATGTTGGCAATTTTTGTTGATTTTACGTTCAATTTGATTTAACTGTCTGTGCTGCCTTATTTTTAAAATTCTTTCTCAAGATGTTGTGCCTAATGTTGTTTTAATCCTTAATAGATGTCCATTTGTGGGTGCACTCATTTTAAATGCTGTTAATTTACACTGCAAAAGGGTCAAACCTCAAACGTATTCTGTTAGTGTCTCAAATTAACATACATGTGTGTATTTTGCTTTCCTTGCTGCTTTTCCAAGTCCTGTTTTTTTTTGGAAGTATAAGGTGAGTGAAAGTCTTCTCTGAGAGGGGGTACCATATACCCTCGGAGGTGAAATAAACACTCAAATGGAAGGGCGACCACAGATATCACGGCACACAAATCTTCAATTGAAAAGTTGGATACCCTTACCAGATCCGTAGGATGCACATGCCGTATAGCAGTGCGTCAATAGAGCATAGGGGATAGTCTCCCGTGATGTCCAACCAAGGGATGTCCTGAAGGTCACGGTCACCGGTGAAGAGTAGCCATCATGAGCAGAAGTTGGACCACTGTCGCACACACCCTTCGGTTCAGGAACAGAGTGGTCAGGAGGAGGCAATTCAAAGTGGAACCATGGAGAAAGACAAAAGAACTCCACATGGTGTAGGTCAAAGATGGGGTTTTATTGGATAAAATCCATACATAATAAAAGTGATCACAAACAGATAAAAAAAATGTGGGAAGCTGAAAACGCCAGCCCTACGCGTTTCGACTACACAGTCTTCAACAGGGGCATAAGACAGCCTCCCCACATTGCACTTACTTATAGACTGTACAGAAATTACAAATTGACCGGGACCGCCCCCATCATGGCGAAGTAGAAAAACAGTAAAACCATAAACATCCATAGACAGTGTGCATTTAGTATACAGAGGCACAGCCTATGGACCCAAGCTATAAAAGAAATCCCAGCATACAGGATTTGTAGCTATAAATATCAAATAGCCTCGGATACTGTAACGTCCGCCCGGCTTGCGTTCCAAGCCTCACAAGCTGCATTGCTAAGGAGGGGATGACAACCAGCAGCCAATCCGCCGCTGGTGTCTCATCCGTCCCCCCCGCACTGAGCCTGCATTCCAAGCCTCATAAGCAACAGAGGGAGCGGCCGGCTGGCAAAGGCTGACTTCATCTCGACTGAAAGGAGGGTGCGTCAAGGCCAATCAGCAGCTGGTGGTAAGGCAACTCCCACATAAGGAGCTTGTGTTCCACACCGCACATGCGCAGAGGAGACGGCCCAGCTACGGAGCCCTCCTCATCACGCTTAGCTCCTGATAATTGGCTGCCCACTCCAACGCAGCCATACCACGCCCCCCTAAGTCAGGCACTGCTATAGCACAAGACAACAAACGCCTGGAATTCCTCAAGGTGTCACAAAAGATACCTCTCTGGCACATAAACACGTAAATTAGCATGGATTGCCAGGATTAGATGGTTAGAAAAACGGGGTATACATGTCACTCAACCCCTGCGGCCACGGCAGAGTAATACGCGCTCAAGCCTCCCTAGTGAGTGCAGAGCGGCGCCACAGTGCCAGCCTGAGAGGGGAACGGACACAAAAAACGATAAAATAGGAATAAAATAAAATGATAAAAACACTGGTGGAGACACTAGATGACTAGTAAATGTGACCCCCATAAACGAAACACCCTCCAGAAAAAAGAGGGTATCAAAAATCATGCCCCCCACAAAACATGAAATGAACCCTAAATTGTAATCAATCATACATTGTAAAAATGTCATCACATTGATCAAAAATGTAATCTAAAGCAAAAAGGTCACAAAACCAGGGGTGTGTTGCGGCTCAGGAGCAGAGGCGCACCTCACGCACGGCTAATGAAACAATTTACATCCCATTCTACATTCATGCTGTACGGCGAGTAGCACCTCAACTCATAGATCCAAAAAGTTTCGAGCCACGACACACCCCTTAGACTAGACTCACCCCTCCAATGTGGGACGAACTTGTCAATCAAAAAGGAAGTACCAGTATTGTGACACTCCAAATAATGACGGGGAACGCTGTGCTTAATGCAGCCCTTTTTGATTTTCGCAATATGTTCACCCGTTACCCCCGCCCCCCTCTGACGTCACAGAGAATGCCACAGGGAAGTCTCCGTGCGTCAGAGGGGGGCGGGGTCACCGGGTGTATATAAGAACCGTCAGAAGAGGAGAAGCGTCACACAGCAGGAGCCTTCCATCCAATCGTAGATGCATAGCGGCCCGAGAAGAAGATGAAGAAAAGAAGATAAAGACAAGGAGGCGCCGCGGAGGAAGATGCTGGATGAGAACACCAGAAGAACCATAACAACCAGAAGAACCAGAAGAGGAAGAAGATGGAGGAAGAAACCGAAGCATGAAGGAAGAAAGAAGTTAGAAGAAAGAAGATAGAAGAAATAAAGGAATTGTCAAAAACTGTCTCTTGTCATTTTTAACATTTTTGACAGTTTTTTGTGAAATGGTAGGGGTACTTTTGTACCCCCTTACCATTTCACACAGGGGGGAGGGCCGGGATCTGAGGGTCCCCTTGTTAAAGTGGGCTTCCAGATTCTGATAAGCCCCCCGCCCGCAGACCCCCACAACCACCGGCCAGGGTTGTGGGGATGAGGCCCTTGTCCTCATCAACATGGGGACAAGGTGCTTTGGGGGGCTACCCCAAAGCACCCTCCCAATGTTGAGGGCATGTGGCCTGGTATGGTTCAGGATGGGGGGCCGCTCTCTCGTCCCCCCTCTTTTCCTGCGGCCTGCCAGGTTGCATGCTCAGATAAGGGTCTGGTATGGATCTTTGGGGGGACCCCACGCCAATTTTTTTTTTTTCTTGGCACGGGGTTCCCCTTAAAATCCATACCAGACCTGAAGGGTCTGGTGTGAATTTTGAGGGGGATCCCTACGTCATTTTTTAAAAAAATTTTGGCCGGGGTTCCACTTAATATCCATACCAGACCTGAAGGGCCTGGTATTGAATTTAGGGGGACCCCCACGTCATTTTTTTTTAAATTTTGGTTCGGGGTTCCCCTGTGGGGAATTCCCATGCCGTTTTTATCAATGAACTTTTATGTGTATTGTCGGGAGACTCGGGACCGGCAATTCATTAATAGCCGCGAAAAGTTTTAAATGACTTTTTTTCCTTTGAAATGTCATTTTGCTGTCAGACTGTTCTAAACACGGGAAACATGCGCCCCTTTACAGGCATACTATAGACACCCCCCAGGTACAAAATTTAAAGGAATATTGCACTTTTATTGTTTTACTTTAAGCATTATTAAAATCACTGCTCCCGAAAAAACGGCCGTTTTTAAAACTTTTTTTTCCATTGATCCATGTCCCCTGGGGCAGGACCCGGGTCCCCAAACACTTTTTAGGACAATACCATGTATATAAGCCTTTAAAATGAGCACTTTTGATTTCAAACGTTCGAGTCCCATAGACTTCAATGGGGTTCTAAAGTTCTTGCGAAGTTTTGGTCTGTTCGCAAGTTCTGGTGCGAACCGAACCGGGGGGGTGTTCGGCTCATCCTTACTGATCAGTGTGTTAGAGGAAAGAAATCTTCAATACACCATCCAGTATAAGCTTTATCTAGTACAAGTGCAATCCAGTACCAGTAGCAGTACCAGAAACAGCTTCAACCATCCCCCTATTATTATTATTATTATACAGGATATATATAGCGCCGACAGTTTATGAAGCACTTTACAACATAAGGTCAGACAGTACAATTACAATACAATTTAATACAGGAGCAATCAGAGGGCCCTGCTCATTAAAGCTTACAATCTAAGAGGATGGGTCAAGAGATACAAGAGGTAAAAACTGTGGGGGATGGGCTGATGGAGAAAATAAGTTGTACAGTTGTTAATTGAGGGCCAAATAGGTTTTTATGAAGAGATGAGTTTTCAGGGATCATCTGAAAGTGGACAGATTAGGAGATAATCGGACAGATTGTGGTAGAGAGTTCCAGAGGATAAGAGAGGCTCTGCAGAAGTCCTGGAGGTGAGTGTGGGATGAGGTGACAAGGGAACTAGAGAGCAGGAGGTCTTTGAAGGAGCAAAGATAATAATTTAGTTGTTTATTTTTTTTACTAGGTTAGTGATGTAGCTGGGGGCCGACTTGTGGATGCTTTGTAAGTTATTGTTAGTATCTTGAATTTAATTTGTTGGGTGAGTGGAAGTCAGTGGATGGATTAGTAGAAAGGGGTAGCAGATGCTGAGCGGTTCATAGGGTGGATGAGTCTGGCAGCAGCATTCATGATGGACTGAAGGGGGATAGCCTATTTAAAGGTAAGCCAATGAGAAGGGAGTTGCAGTAATCAAGGTGAGAGGTGACCAGCGAGTGAATTAGAATCTTTGTGGTGTCATTGATTAGGAAGGGGCGTATCTTGGTGATGTTGCGGATGTTGAGGTGGAAAGCTATGGACAGTGATTGGATGTGGGGTCGAAAGGAGAGTTCAGAATCCAGGACTACACCTAGGACTTTGGCATGGGGGGACAGGTTGATAGTTGAGCTGTTGATTTTGACAGAGAAATCAGGGGAAGAGGCACGAGGGGGAGGAAATATTATGAGCTCGGTTTTGGATAGATTGAGTTTGAGGAAGTGGTGTGATATAGAGGCTGATCTCTCTGTTAGTAAGTTGGTGAAAAGTGAGGAGACTGATGGAGTGAGCTGAGTTAGAGAGATAGATTTGGGTGTCATCTGCATAGAAGTGGAGATACAAGAACATTTACCCTTCTACAGTGAAGGTAGGCAATTGTTTTCTTTCAACCTTTTCTGTTCTACCATGACTGCCCCCCTGAGCACACATCCAGATCCATAAAGGCATGGATTGATATGTTTGGTGTGGAGGAACTCAAATGTCATGAACACAGTCCTGACCTAAACCTTATTGTGAGTCAGGTCTTCTCATCCAACATCAGTTGTTTTGGTTGAATGGGCACACATTCCCACAAATACGATCTTGTGAAAAGTGGAGACAGTTATAGGCACAAAGGTGGGAGGGGCAACTCCATATTAATGATCATAATTTTGAAATGAGATGCCCAACCAGCCCATATAGGTGTGATGGTCAGGTGACTACAAATGTTTGGCCATATATCATATGTGTGGAATGATCTCCTGATAAACTTGCATTTCTGAATATTGTTTCTGTAAACATTTTTACTTATATCTCATTGTGCTGCTGGATTCCTTCCTTGTCTCTTTCACAAAGTTGCATTCATAATTTGTCAATATTGAACAGTATGTCAGGTGCCCCATACCTGATTAAGTCTGGAGTCTGTTCAGATAAACTCCTAGTCATCTCTGTAGGTACAGACACTGTGAAGTAAATACTATTCAAAGTTTCCAGCAGAAGTACTTTCATTCTGATCCACCTTCCATGCTTGACAGCCTACCAGACTTCTAATCTCTAATGTATACACAGATCAGGTACACAGGAGGAGGGGAGAGCAGAGTGCTGAGACCTGAATAATGACTACTGTACATTCAAGAATATGAGGATGAATTACTCCATTGTGCCTTTGGCTACAGAGATCAGTAAGAAATTGGTTTAACCCTTTCTGTTACACCAACTTAAGGTTTATATTGGTGACAGCACTGACCTGTAAACAGACTCCTGACCATTATAGCACCTGGGAGATTGTTAATATTTTCCTGGCAGCTTTCATGTGGAAGTTCAAGTATTTCCCCAAATACTGCAAAATGTTTACCACCTCTTCTGCCCCTCCCCCCCAACTCTGTGTCTAGGGATTACCAGTCCCACCTGGGCGCCCAGGATCTCCAAGGTGAGTGTCAGGTATGAGAACATCAGATGAGGGAACATTCTCCTCATCTTCCTGTGAAGAATGGACCCAGAAGTGATGTGCTCTGATCCCTTCTGGGTTCAGTGTTGTCATTCCCCGATCTCCATGGCCAGGGAAGAAGATATTTGAGAATGATTGTGCTTTGTTCCTACAGAGTGCAGAGGTAACATTAAGAGTCTAAAAGACCCCGATGTCTCCTTAAAGACATTTCTAGAATTCTTCCAACTCTTATTCACTCTTATACAGAATCTCTTATTCACTCAAAGTCTTCTGTACATAAACAATAAATCCGATTATTAGATGTCAGCCTCGGATTCTAATCCCAGGACACTAAATGAGATCAGAGAAATGATTGTAAATGGAATTTAAACCCAAAGCCGACCACTCAGAAAATGATAAATCACAACTCTGCATTACTGAATAAACTCAAATCACTTTTATTATTCCACATTTAAAAAGAGAACCCCCCTAATACCTAACAGGGCCCCCCACCCTGAATAACTAATTATAACAAAAGTCAGTAAGAAATGTATGTCTTCTCCAGACCACCAATATGATTTTTCAGATCTATATTAGGACACATACATAATCCGAATAAATCAATAAATTGTCTAAATTCTGGAAAGGTGCGATCCACAAATCACTTACTAAGGAGGCACCAAAGAAACATCCAACATAGGAGCCAATCATCATGTATGAATGAGAGAGTAAGATAATAATGAGATTGTTGGGAAGTTGTTGGGTTGTATAACACAGACCCCCAGCTAGGAGCTTCTATAACACAGCTTTGGGTTTACCATCCATTTCCAATCATCTCTCTGATCTCCATGAAGAGAACACGTCCCCTGCACTATACTATTACATATGGGGGGATTAGTCTGATTGTGATAACAATAAATCTAAGTAAAAAAGAAGTGTAATAATGTAATATACTGTATAATAAAATAAATGATCTTATGTGTAGGTATGTCTGAGCACAAAACTGACAATTCCCCCACATATTACATGTTGTTATGTCTGTTGGAGTGTAAATAAAACTTCTTCAGTCATTCTTCTACTGTTAGTTCTAAATTGATGATCTGTAAACTCTGATAAATCATTTCTTATGGGCCATTTCTGGTACCGGAATTGTTTCCCATTTCACAGATGTACAATTTGAAGTCTTTACATGTCTGGTATCTATGTACTCCATGGAACCCCATCTTTTATATTTTACCCTAAAAATTGTGACCTGAATAGTGTTTGTGTGAATTACAATTAATATGACGAGTTATTTGATGAAAATACGGGTTGGATATCCAGTTGCACTGACATAAAATGACAGCTGCCCCCCTTCTCATCTATAGGGTCTCAGGATCTCAGAAAGGATATACTGTACAGTAATGTGTTGGGGGGTTTAAGTAATCCTCAGGCCTAAAATGTACATTTTTATATGTGTGCCAAAATGAAAAATAAATGTCTCTGGCAGGGAAAGGGTTAAATCTTGGTTACTGCTTGTTAAGAATCTGTATATTATGGGATGTTCCTGGCCTGGCTACAGCTCTACATTGGGTGGGTAGAAGAGATCTTCCCATTCTCCTGAATGGAAGAATAAAGCAATAGAGAAATCATCAATCCATTGTTTGGAGGTTTATGTGATGACATTTCTGTATCTTCTGCTCTAAGAGAACATCATAGAGGGATTTATTAAAGGGGGATTTTGGTTCCTTTCAGCCGCTGTAATCTGACCAGCAATCCTCCTTCTTGTCCTCTCACCTTTCTATCTTTTCTTCATGTCACCCAGACAGTGACCAGGAATACTTCTCATAGATCATTATAGGAAGAGATCATCTTCAATGGAATCATCCCAAGTCACCATTTCCCCCCAGCACTGAGATCTCTCCCAACTTCTCACCTTCACAATCAGGGACATTTCAGGGAGATAGTGACCTGCCGCGCACTAAGCGGTCCACAGATAAAAGTGGGTGTGGCCAAACATGATGGGGGGGGCGAGGGTATATGGAAGGGAGGAAACATCACTATGATACATAGACATGTGCAATTCGTTTTGTTCCAAATTCATTTTTTTTAACAAATTTCAACAAATTCATTCATTCAGAAATATCCCAATTAATGAAAACCCGTTTCACAAACTTTTCCAAATATTCGTAAATTCGAATAAAATCGTAAATTAGTTAATTCAAATTAAAAATTGTAAATTCAGAAATTCAAAAAAAAAATCTGAAATTAGAAAAAAAATCAGAAAATCTGAAATTCAAAAAATATCTGAAATTCTCAAATTCAAAAAGAAATTGAAAATTCAAAAATATTCGGAAATTTCGTAAAAAACAGAAATTGGAAAATTCGAAATAAAAATCTGAAATTCAGAAATTCGAAAAAAAAATCTAAAATTCGGAAATTTCGAAAAAAAAATCTGAAATCTGAAAAAAATCTGAAATTCACAAATTCGAAAAAAAATCAAAAATTCGAAAATAATCAGAAATTTCGGAAAAAAATTTGAAATTCAGAAATTTGAAAAACATAACGGAAATTCCAACATTCAGCAATTCTAAAAAAAAAAAGAGATTCGGAAATTTGAAATAAACCAGAAAATTGAAAGGAAATCAGAAATTAAAAAACAAATCAGAAATTCAAAAAAAAAATCGAAAATTTGGAAATTCGGAAAAAATTGGAAATTCGAAAAAAGCGGAAATTCGGAATTTCTCATTTTTTTAGAATTTCCAAATTTCCGATATTCTCTAAGTTTCAGATTTTTTTCGAATTTCCAAATTTCCGGATTTTTTTCGAATTTCCGAATTTTTTTCAAATTTCAGTTTTTTTAGAGTTTACAAATTTGCAAATTTCAGATTTGTTTTTAGAATTTTCAAATTTATGATTTTTTTTAAATTAATCATTTATTCGAATTTACGATTTTTTTTAGAATTGCAATCATAATGAATGACCCAAAAACATAAGAAAACAAATGAAACGAAAACAAACAAATTTGGTACATGGAAGGCAGCAAGGATCACTATGGTCTATGGAAGGCATTTTTTCATTGTGGTCATTGTGGAACATTACAATGTGGTCCAAACTCTTCCATCCCCATCCCCCATTCATGTCACCTGACCAATCCTCATTCCCCACCCATGTCATCTGACCAGTCCCCATCCCCCACCCATGTCATCTGACCAGTCCCCATCCCCCACCCATGTCATCTGACCAATCCCCATCCCCCACCCATGTCATCTGACATGGGCCTGCAGGCCTGAACATTGACATAGACATTAATTGTTTTATATAAATTTTTAAAGTTTCATTTTTAATATTGTATTAAGAATTGTAAAGAACAGACAATCGTGAAGTCCCCACCCAAAATAAAACAAGGGATGTCCATGTATTCACCAACTGAGATGATAGGTGAACACAGTACACATATATCAAGTAGATAGGATTACTAATTGGCAAGGTAATTATGTCTTCAGTAAGGGGTGACATCGTAACACATTTCATTGCAGCACACATTTTTATTTTTATATATTTTTTTTACTTTCAATTCATTTATTTTCAGTTATTTATTTATTTTTTCCTAATTTTTTTTTCATTGTTAGTATTTTTTCATTTTTTTTTTTAATTCTATAAAAAAATCCATGAATACCATGTATTGTAGCTCCTAGGTGTATTATATTATGCACGCTGAGTCCCAATTTAAAATTAAATAAAAATAAATGAAATAAATAGCTATTCAAATAAAAAAAAAAATAAATTAAATTTAAAAATAAGGACCCCTAACTGCCATTGTAAGATCTAAAAATCTAGAGCATCATTTATTCACAGAAAAAAAAGAAAACTCCTAAAATATTTTTTTTCTCATTTATGTGTAATAATAAATTATTTGCCCCAGGCCTAAGTTTGAACAGAACTCCCAACATCCAAATCTAGAAATCAACATTAAAGTGTCATTTATTCACATAAAAATAAATATTTTGTTCCTATGTCCACAGGGATGAATTATTTGCACTAGGCCCCCATTTTGAACAGGACCCCCAACATATGTAAACAATGTGGAGCTCCGCCCTGTTGGCGGGGATGGAATGGACTTTGTTTCCCTGCAAAGCACATCCCTTAGTAAAAGCACCACACTGTACACATAAACACTGGCTAGGCACACATTTAACCCTTTGATCGCCCCTGATGTTAACCCCTTCCAAGCGAGTGTTATTAGTGCAGTGACGGTGTATATTTTTAGCACTGATCACTGCATTGGTGTCACTGGTCCCCAAAAAAGTGTCGCTATTGCCGCGTACACACGGTCGGACAACAAATGTTCAATGGGACCTTGTTGTCGGAAATTCTGACCGTGTGTAGGCTCCATCGGACATTTTCCGTGGGAATTTCTGACACACAAAATTTGAGAGCTGGATTTTCAAATTTTCCGACAACAAAATCCGTTGTCGGAAATTCAGAGCGTGTGTACACAATTCCGGTGCAAAAAATTCCATGCATGCTCGGAATCAAGCAGAAGAGCCGCACTGGCTATTGAACTTCATTTTTCTCGTCTCGTCGTACGTCTTGTATGTCTCGGCGTTCTTGAAGTTCGCAATTTCCGACAACATTTGTGTGACCGTGTGTATGCAAGACAAGTTTGAGCCAACATCCGTCGGAAAAGATCCATGGATTTTGTTGTCGGAATGTGCGATCGTGTGTACAGGGCATTAGTGTTCATCTGTCCGCCAAAATATCGCAGTCCCGCTATAAGTCTCTGATTTCCACCATTACTAGTAAAAAGATAAAAATTAATAAAAATTCCAGTTTATACCCCATAGTTTGTAGACATTATAACTTTTGCACAAACCAATCAATATACACTTATTGGGATTTTTTTACTACCAAGAAATGTAACAGAAATGGCCTAAATATATAAAGAAATTCGATTTTTTTTACATTTTTTCATTGAATGTTTTATAGCAGAATGTAAAAATATTGTTTTTTTTTTTTCCAAAATTGTTGGTCTTTTTTTGTTTATAGCACAAAAGATTTAATCCCACAAAATTGATCAAATAACACCAAAATAAATCTCTATTTGTGGAGAAAAAAAGGATAAACATTTTATTTGTGTACAGTGTCGCACGACCGCGCAATTGTCAGTTAAAGTAACGCAGTGCCGTATGGCAAAAAATGGCCTGGTCATGAAGGGGGTAATTCTCCTGAAGGTTATACCAAATTTCCTTTGTGAGCCCAGAAGAGACGAGCATTTCATCACCACAGGGGGCGGAGCTGTCATTCCCCGGATTCTTTAGCTGGGAAAGGGGCTACTCAAGCATGGTCTGTGCTTTATGAGCTGCAGTGGGGGGGCAGGGGAGATATTAGAGGTCTAATAGTCCCCTGATGTCTCCATAAGGAGAACCCGTCATCTGTTCATACTATCACACTGGGACTTGTTACCCCCTTGTGACAGCAATAAAGGTAAATAAAAAACATTGTTAAACAATTCAAAAGATAATAAAATAAATGTAAAATAATGAAAATGTGACCCTGTCTCTCTGTGGACACATGAGAGTGCAAAATAACTGTAAATGTTTTTATAGTGCCCCCTATGGACAATTTGGGGTACCATGGCCCTTCATCTTTTCACAGATGTGGTCAGTTTTAAGGTGTGACATGTTTGGTATCTGTTTACTCGATGCAAATCCGTCCTTTATCATTTATACTTTTCATCAAAAATTGGATGTTATATATTGGGTTTAAGTGCATTAAAATTAAGTAATTTTGGCAGACAAGTTTTTCAAAAGGAAACCTGTCTATTACTGAAGGAGAATGGAAAAAACAATTATAATTTGTAACAAAAAACCCTAATAAACCATACATGGAGTGTATTGTACCCAGGGCCGTCTTTAATATTGATTGGACCCTGGGCAAAACTTTTCTTGGGGCCCCCTCTTCCATGCAGTTTTGCTCTCCACCTTCTATGAGACATACAATACATAGCAGCTAGACTCAAAATCAGTTTGCTGAATCAGATCAGGCAGCGATTGCAATTGGTTGCCAGAGGTTACAGTGTATCATTACCGCTCACTGACTGGTTGCCAGAGGTTACAGCACACATTATGGCTCACTGATTAGTTGCTAGAGGTTACAGCACATGATTTCTGCTTGTTGATTGGCTGCTAGAGATTACTGTGGATATGACCTCAGGGAGGGCATGATATACATATCAATGCAGCCGGTCGCCACTATTTACATATGAATGCCGGTAATTTACATGTAAACACAGGGTCTGCAGGTGAGTCATCTGTACACAACAAAAAGGGCAGAGCTGGGCAGCGTTAGTAGCAGCACTTCACACTGAGATATTGGGACACAGCACGGGACTAAAACCTCAAGGGATGAGGGAATTTAAACCAGGATAGTTGGCAAGTATGAGGCAGCTGCTTTGGGCCCCACAACAATGACAGGGCCCAGGGCAGCTGCCCCTTTTGCCCTGCCTTAAAAACGGCCCTGATTGTACCGCTCATGCATGTATATCTGTGCTATACACTAGATGATGTATGATAAACACTCATGCATTTGTTTTTTTTTCTATGACAGCATAGTGTACAGGATTTTTTCTGACATGCCATTTAGCTTACTGCATGCACTATTTATTACACAAGAAGCCACTCACATTGTTTTATTAATTCATTAATTAATGTATTGATGAATTTCTTTTAAGTAAAATGTTGATCTGTATTATGTACAGCATCTTAAAGGGGCAAAATGTCCAAAATCATCAAAAAAATGTCAACATTAATAACAAACTAGAGCTGCAATGTACACATTAAACATCCATGTAGAATTTATTAATTATTTGCACAGTGCTAGTTACAAAAAATAATTATTAATAATAATAATAATAATAATAATAATAATAATGTTAGTACTTAAAATGTATTTTTTAATATCATTTATATGAATGTAATTATACTTTAATTAATTTACTTTATTTTAATTTAAATGTAATTTATTTAATGTATTTATTTAATATTATGATTATTTAACATTTTTATTTGTATTTTATTACTATTCACATAAACTAGGTGGGTGAATGAATAGTTAAAGTGAAGAGACATAGTAAGACTTGTATGATGACAGTCTGTATTGGAAAGCAGATGGTGATCAGTAAATTCAGCGTCTGTTTCCTGGGGAATCCGGCGGAAACTTTCATCCAATAAAATATCAGGTTTGTTGTTCTTTGGTGACTTTTGTTCTATTGTGAATGGAGCGGTCCCACCACTGTAATCATGTGCCGGTCTTGTGGTGTCTCTAGGGGGCGCTCAGCTCAGGTGTCAGTAGTCCCGGGAGAACGGCACACAGAAGGTTTACAATCACTCTAATAATGAAGAATGATGTCACCGGCTTTACTATTCTCTACAATCTGCTGCCATGTGTGAGATATTGTCACAACATTCTAAATGTGACTCTAAACTTTCATCCAATAGAACAAACTCCGGCTGTTCCCTGAAGAAGATGTCTAATAATACTTTACTAAAGAACTGCTTTCCAGGATCAGCAATGCCGAGGAATAAAAGTTATAACATTTAATAGTTTCTTTTGCTGGATATTCAGGATATATTACATATAAAATATAGATGCAGGATCACAAAATAATTTAATTTGTATTAGCATGTAAAATATTAAGAAAAGTTTATATTATCATTAAAGATTAAATGTACTGTTCAATAAAATATAAATACTACTACTACTACTACTACTACTACTACTACTAATAATAATAATAATAATAATAATTATTATTATTATTATTATTTATCAAGAAATGTTATATATGGATGGCTTGAGGACCTCTTAACCACTTTTTCTCTACCCCACCTATAGACCAGAGCAACGTTTACATTTCTCTATGAACTCAATGATGCAATAACAGTAACAAATGAATACATATATAATTTTTCTTAAACAAAAAACAAAAATACTTTTATTGCTGATATTGCCTTGCAAAAATGTTTTTATTTTGTAAGCAAGCCATAGACAAAAAAGTAGCCAAACTTAAAGCCGTACTCCAGGATAAATGTAAAGTAGTGGTAGAAGTACCACTTCTATATATGATGTCCGGCTCTCACCAAACAGGAGGCTGAATGGGCAAAGGTTCAGATATTTGGACAATTGCCCAAACAGCCACAGGTCAGTCCAAATCTAAGTTCAGACCAAAATGTTGGCTCATCCCTATTCTTCTCCCGTAAGACCATCCCTGACCCCCAACCATCATGTGGAAGTAATATTAATAAGTAACTCCACCATGGGGTCAACAGAAGGGTCCACCTGTCCAGACACATGGTCCAGCAAGTCATGGCAGAGATGTTATATATCATTCATCACCCACTGGGTAACTTTGCTGGCAGACAAAAAGGATGCAGGATGGCATCGGTTGGCTACAAACTCTTCTATTCTGCTTCAAAAGATCATATAAGTCAGGGTACCTATCTAGGAATAGCTGCACCACCAGGTTGGGGACATGTCCCAGAGAAGGCACATATGGGAACCTACCCTGCTGAAGGGCAGACAACAGGCTGGTGCTGTTGTCATACATGACTTTTCCTGGCACAAGATGGAGTGCCACCTCCGGGCCTGCCCCCGCAGAGCTTACAGAATCTCTGCCCCAGTGTGGATCCTGCCCCCTAGACATTCCTGTTGTAACACTGCATGGCATCATTTTGCCTAAAATCATTGTATAATCTATTGAACACTTGTGGGGGACTGCTGTTTCAGAGGGCAACTCACCCGATGCAATCTGCTCATTCTATGGCCAGCATATAGTATCCTGCCTAAACAGGCTTAAAAGTTGTGGTGAAAATCTGATAACATGTACTACCCTGATTCATTGCTGGAAAAAAATAAAATATAATTTCTTAGTTCTAGCTGCAGTCTACTTGCTCTCTCCCTCAGAAAAGGAGGCCTGACCAAAAAGGATTACATGCTTAGCAGCAAAACTGTCACATTTTCCTTTATTCAGTCTGTAAAAAAGGAAGCCATTTATTTAATTTACAATATCCCTACACAGTCACTGAAAATTAGCAATCTGCTCATTAAGGCTTTATATCTTTTCTATCAAACTGTATCATTTTGCCTTGTCAGTCTCCAAATTGACTCACTATTTTTTTATTTCCAGATATATTATTCCTGTCTAAACACTCAGAGAGTGCAACCTGTCTATACAGACTTAATATCTGTGGTGGTAACGTATAACATTTTTCCATCTTCAGGAGAGTTGGGTGAACAGTTTGGCCCAAGGATGAGTTTGGGCCTGAACGTTGGCTGTTTGCTCCATTCGGGGAACACCCGCATTTGCAGGGTGTTTGGCATGTGTGCTCTGCACAGTGCATTCTGCACCCTGATTGGGCAAAGCTTTGCGCAATCAGGGTGCAGTAAAACCTGGTTGTTAAGGAGTAAGGCTGGGAAGCCGGTCGCAGCGTCCTTAACAACCAATGATATTTCAGCTGTCAATGGGCTTCCCTGCTGACACCTGAATAAAAATAAAAACTTTTCTGGTAAAAAAAATAGTTAACAAAAAAAAACAGTTTGGGTCCCCCGAGTCCATACCATACCCTTATCTGAGCATGCAGCCGAGCGCCCCCCCGAACCATACCAGGCCACATGCCCTCATCATGCGGGGGTGGGTACTTTGGGGCAGGGGGGCTTAACCCTTCACCCAATAGAATAGACAATAGATTAGAATAGAATAGAATACTCACCCCCTGGGTGGGACTTCCCCCTTCCCTTTTCTAAATATCCCTTCCCCCTCACCCCTCCTTCCCCCCCTTTTTTATCTTTCTCTCTCTCTCTTTCTTTCTTTGTCCTCCCTTTTATTTTTTTCTCCATTTTAATTAAAAAATTGCTATGTTTCGACCCCAGTTGGATACCCCGCATAACACTTCCCCCACGTACTAATAACTGTGTTTCAAGAATAACGGGACTTAGCTCTATAGAAGTGCAAGTCATAACACAATCCGCCTATGTGGATCCCTATTCTTACATATCCTAGGTACCTGGGTTCCCTGCACACCTACAGCTTTATTCTCTGGAAATTACCCTGAGTGACCCTATATTTGGTAGGATGCATTCAGATACTGATCATTATATGCTATTTTGTTTGGACTGCCTATTCTGTGAAGTTATCTTTTCATTGTTTATGTCTCATACCACTAAATAAATGTAAATGTAAAATAAAAAAACTTAAAAAATATTATTTTCCAATATTTGAATTTTACATTTTGAATATAATTAAATTATATAGAAAGAATATAGCCATCTTCCGAAAATCTAAATTTGAATGGATTAAAATAGAATGGAGTAGAACAAAATAGAAAGAATATACTTGTCTTCCCAAATTAGAATTTTGAATAGAATAGAAAAAACAGAAAGAATATAGCCATTTTCTTAAATTTGTATTTCAAATACAAAATAATAAAATAAATCTGTCTTCGGAAATTCACATTTTAAAATAGGAATTTTGAATAGAAAGAATAGAATTGAATAAAATAGAAAGAATATAACGATCATCTGAAATTAGAATTTCAAATTTAGAAAATAATTGACTAGAATAAAATAGAAAGGATAAAGCTTTTGTTCACAATTAGAATTTAGAATTTCAAAGTTTAAATTTTGAATTGAATAGAATAAAGTAAAAAGAGAAAAAATACAGCCACCTTCCAAAATTCAGATTTAGAAAATCGGATTTTGAATAGGATCAAAAGAATATAGCCTTCTTCCGAAATTCAAATTTGAAGTAGAATAAAATAAAAGAGAAAATATATATGCGACATTCACAATTTGAATTTAGAAATTCAAATTTCAAATTTTGAATATAATAGAATATAATAAAATAGAAAGAATTAGATGGTTTCCAAAATTAGTATTTCAAATAGAAAAAAAATACATCTGTCTTTCAAAATTCAAATTGAAATTTCAAAATTTCAATTTGAAATAGAAAAGAATAGAATAGAAAGAATGTAGCTGTCTTCTGAAATGTGAATTTCAAATTTTGAATAGATTAGAACAGAATAAAATATAAAGCATATAGCACTCTTCTGAAATGCAAATTTTAAATAGAAAAGAATAGAAAATAATATATAATTTAATAAAATAAAAAGAATATATCATTCTTCTGAAATTCACAGTTTGAAATTGGAATTTCAAATTTTGAATACAATGGAATAGAAAGTATATAGCCATCTTTTAAAATCCATAATTTCAAATACAATAGAATAGAATAAAATTCCAAACTTTGAATAGAATAGAATATAGTATGTATATATATGTAGTCCAAAATTCTATTTCAAATATCAAAATTTTAATTTTGAAACAAAATAGACTAAAATAGAAAGAATATGGCGGTGTTCCAAAAATCAAAAGTCAAATGGATTAAAGTAGAATGAAGTAGAATAAAATAGAAAGAATATAGCCGTCTTCCCAAATTTGAAATTTGAAAAGAATAAAGTAAAATAGATTGAATATAGCCATTTTCCAAAATGTGTATTTCAAACATAATAAAAGAAAGTATAAAAATACATATCTGTCTTCGGAAATTCAAATTCTGAAATATGAATTTTGAATAGAAAAGAATAGAATAATATGTAAAGAATATAGCCATCTTTCGAAATTCGAATTTCAAATTTACAATAAAATAGAATAAAATAGAAAGAATATAGCTTTCATGCTAAATTTGAAATTCGAATTTCAAAATTTTAATTGAATAGAATAGAGTAAAATAGAAGGAATATAGCCATCTTCTGAATTTCAAATTTCAAATAGAGTAAAATAAAATAGAAAAAAATACATAGCTAACTTTCTACATTTTAATTTTGAAATTAAAATTTTGAATAGAATAGAATAAAGTAGAAAAAATGTGGCTAGTTTCCAAAATGAGTATTTCAAATTAAATAAAATGTAATAGAAAAAATATATCTGTCTTTCAAAATTTAAATTTAGTCATCTTCTGAAATTCAAATTTTGAAATTTGAGTTTCAAATTTTGAATACAATAGAATAGAAACAATATAGTCCATAATTTCAATTAAAATAGAATAGGAAAAAAATATATAAAGCCAACTTCCAAAATTCAAATTTCAGAGTTTGAATTTAAAAACTTGAATAGAATAGAAAAAATAAAATAGAAAGAATATAACTTCATCCAAAATTAAAATGTCAAATTTCAAAATTTGAATTTTAAATAAAATGGACTAACAAATAAAGCATTTTGTCCGTCTTTCAAAATTAAAATTTTTAAATTTGACATTTTTAAATTCAAAACACAATAGAATAGAATAGAATAGAACAGAATAAAAGAGAAAGAATATAGCCATCTTAAATTCTAATTTCAGGTAGAATAGAATTGAAAAGAATAGAATAGAATAGAATAGAATAGAATAGAAAAAAATATAGCCATCTTTTGAAAATTAAATCTTTTTAAATTTGAATTTCAAATTTCAAATAGAATAGAATAACATAGAAAGAATATAGCTGTCATCTGAAATTAAAAATTTGAATCTTGAATAGAATACAATAGAAAGGCTCTAACATCTTTCAGAGTTCAAAATTTGAACTTTGAAAAAAATAGAATGAATATAGCCATCTTTCAAAAGTCAAATTTCAAATCAAATTAAATAGAATAGAATAAATAGAAAACAATATTTAGCCAACTTTTGAAATTTGAATGCCAAATGAGTTTGAAAACAGCGAATATATGAAACAAATTCCAAAAACAAATCATTCTAACATAACAAATATGAAGAAATGTAATTAATAACTTAACAAACAAATCTGACATGAAACAAAACAAATGTTTCCGTTGTGCAGATCTCTACTAGCTCCTCTCCCAAAAAGCCCAGATCGGGGAGGGCTGCAGTGATGTCCTTCTGGAATTTCATCCCATCTCCACACAGGATCTCTAGAGCTCAGTCAGAGTGACCATCGGGGTCACCTCTCTTACTAAGGCCTTTCTCCCCCGATTGGTCAGTTTGGTCAGGTGACCAGCTCTGGGAAGTGTCCTGGTTGTGTCATTCTTCTTCCATGTGAGAATTATGGATGTCGCTGGGCTCTGGTCACTGCAGAAATGTTTTGTACCCTTCCCCTAATCTGTGCCTTGCAATAATTCTGTCTCTGAGTTCTGTAGGCACTTCCTGTGACCTCATGGCCTTTGCTCTGATACAGAATACATTGTCAGCTGTGATCCCTTTTATAGAGAGGTGTGCGCCTTTCCAAATCATTTGTTCCCCACAGGTGGACTCCAATCAAGGTGTAGAAACATCTCACCAACCATCCAGAATTGGGAGGCTCCTGAGATAAATCCCAAGTGTTGATGTAAAGGATGTGAAGACTTCTGCCAATGTGAGATTTCAGTTTTTCCTTTTTCATACATTAGTAACATTTCTAATATTGTGATGTCACTTTGTCATTATGGGATGCTGAGCGTAGATTAATGAGAAAACAATGAATGGAACATCTGTAGTATCATCCGGGGGCAACATAACAACCCTGAGAGAAGTGAAGGGGGATTTATGAATGATCTGTATGATGAGAAAATCATCCATTCACCAGAAAAATTGTCCGTTTCATCCAAGACACGTTCATCTTATTTGTATTAATAATAAGATTTATTCCCAATATGTGACGTCTTCTAAGTTATAAAAGAAACATCCGACTTCAACATTGTGTGTCTCTATGTACAGAACTGTGCAAAAGTTTTAGGCAAGTGTGAAGAAATAATGTAAAGTACAAATGATTTCATATATACAGATTTACTTCTTTATTTTTATCCATTAATAAAATGCAGAGTGACCGAGGAGAAGAAAAATCCAAATCCAATCAATATTTGAATATTCTTTGTCTCCAAAACATCGTCAGATCTTTTAGGTCCACTAATACACACAGAGGGGGAGATTTACTAAAACTGGAGTACTCAGAATCTGATACAGCTGTGCATGGCGGCCAATCAGATTTTAACTTCAGCTTGTTCAATGAAGCTTTGACAATAAAACATGGAAGCTGATTGGTTTCTAAGCAGAGCTGAACCAGATTTTTAACTCTCTAGGTTTAGTAAATTACCCCCCACAGTCTATGAAGGAAATCAGTAATCCGGGTCACATACGCTGTAGCCGCGGCACACAGCATGAGGTCCGGTGTGTTCCTCCTCACCAATTCAGGTGCAAATCAGGTCCAAAATTTTTGCCTGATAAATAATTCATTTTTTGGGGAAAAATTGAATTTCCTTGTTTTGGATTGATTGAAATTCGTTACTATTGTAATTAAAAAATTCAGACACATTCAAATCTCCGAATAACAGAAAATTACTCCAAATTTTGATTGGAAATGAAATGAAGCGCACATGTCTGATAGTAACCCACCGACAACAGAAGTTTCTAGGGAAGCCGATCATACACAACAATTTGTACCCCATTATCTTTCTGTGGAATTCAAGAGATACATGAGAAAAAATAAAAAAAAGTAACAAATAAAAAAGACAAAAAAGTAACTAAACTGACAAATAAAGGCTTTTAAAGTGTCAGCTATGGACAAGTACCAAAGTGTGTGGATGTTTTGGGGCGCACACAATTTTAAGTCATGACTAGAGATGAGCTCCATGTTCGTAATTATAATTTTTGAAATAATATTTACCAGCCGGGATCGTTCCTGAGCCCAACAAGAGTATCTGTGAGGGGTCACCGTGTTCTGCCACCACCAACACCTAAGACCCAATTCTTCATCAGAGTATATAGTGCAGTCCATATAGTATATATACTGCAGTTCAGAGTATATAGTGCAGTCCATATAATATATATACTGCAGGTCAGAGTATATAGTGCAGTCCATATAGTATATATACTGCAGTTCAGAGTATATAGTGCAGTCCATATAGTATATATACTGCAGGTCAGAGTATATAGTGCAGTCCGTATAGTATATATACTGCAGTTCAGAGTATATAGTGCAGTCCGTATAGTATATATACTGCAGTTCAGAGTATATAGTGCCCTCAATGTAGTATATATAATACAGTGCAGGGTATATAGCACAGTGTACAATATATAATATAGTGTATTGAAGTGGTTAAGGGAAGCCCTATGACAGAATTAAGAAAAAAAACGGCATGGGTTCCGCCTCCATACCAGGCCCTTTGGGTCTGGTATGGATTTTGGGGGGACACTCATGCCATTTAAAAAAATAAATACATGGCGTGGAATTCCCCTTAATATCCATACCAGACCCGAAGGGCCTGGTATGGACTGCGGGGAACCTACGCTGTTTTTGTTCAATGATTTTTTTATGTATATATCCGGGATCTTGCAATACATTACAGCCTTGAGCAATTATAAATGACATTTTTTCCTTTGGAAATGTCATTTTGCTGCAGTACTGTTCTAAACATGGGGAAAATGTGCTACTTTACAGGCAGACTAAGGGGATCCCCCAGGCATGATATTTAAAGGAATATTTCATTTTTATTGTTTCACTTTAACCACTTGCCAACCGCCAACCATCTTTTGAAAGCGGCAGAACGGCAATCTGCGCAAATCACCATAGCTGTTCACTTAGGAGCCGTTGCGCATGCCCAATGGCCGCAATGTCCGCCGGGCACCCGCAATCGCTCCTGACAGAGACAGAACAGAGACATGTCAATGTAAACAGACAGATCTCCATTCTGTCAGGGGTGAGGGGACTGATCTGTTGTTCCTACTGCTTAGAATCAACAATCGGTCTCCTCCCCCAGGGAGTCCCATCCCCCCACAGTTAGAAACACTCCCTAGGACACACTTTGTACCCCTTGATCGCCCCCTAATGTTAACCCCTTCCCTGCTAGTGAGAATTATACAGTAATCAGTGGCTATTTTTAGCTCTGATCGCTGTATAAATGTCAATGGTCCCAAAATAGTGTCAAAAGTGTGTGATCTGTCTGTCGCAATGTTGCAGTCCCTATAAAAATCGCAGATCGCCGCCATTACTAGTAAAAAAAAAAAATAATAAAAATGGTGAAAATCTATCTGTCAGGAAAGGTTTCACCTGCTGGTGGCACTGTCTGATCTTTGGGCCACAGTACTGGTGTCCACCAGCGGGTGTCTCCTAGCAATCTGGAGCCGACATCATCTCCTGCAGTCAGGCGTCACCTGAGAATGATTGCAGGAGATGTGTATTTATACCCGGCAAGCACTCACACACTTGCCTTGGTATTGTCCTTGAGCCCTGAACTGTACCTGTGATCCTGTGTGCCCGAACCTGAACTTGAACCTGTTCCCTCCCCACCTGTGATCCTGTTATCCTGTACCTAGGGTTGCCACCTTATCCCTTTAAAACCGAACACATATTCATTACACAGGTTTTCTGGCTGATTAAGGTGGTAATTAAACTCACTTGGTGCCTTATCTGCATTCAGTTAGCCTCAGAACCTGTGTAATTCATATGTGTTTGGGTTTAAAGGGATGAGGTGGCAACCCTACATGTACCCCTGCCCTGCAGCCTGATCCCTTCCACCTTCTCCCTGTCCTGTCTTTCTCCTTGCCCCATCTGCTGATCTCCCATATATGACCCTGGCCTGGCTACGATTACAATTCTGGTATTCCCTATCTGCTGTATATGCTAGTTTAGATTGTTGCTCTTTGTGAGTCATTGTTTAGTTGTTTGATTTGTTTTACACTGTTTGGTATTGGAGGTGCGTTTATATCTGTGTTCACTTCTCCTAATAAACTACATTACTTTTTCACCTTACATATGTTTTGGTTCACTCTGTTTGCAGTCCACACAGTTCTGGTCACACCGATGACACTGTCCCCTATTTTGTAGATGCTATAGCTTTTAGACAAACCAATCAATATACGCTTATTGTGATTTTTTTACCAAAAATATGTAGAACAATTTCTTATCAGCCTAAATTGAGGAAAAAAAAATATTTTTGGGGGGATATTTATTGTAGCAAAAAGTAAAAGATATTGTGTTTTTTTCAAATTGTCGCTCTTGTTTTGTTTATAGCGCAAAAAAATAAAAACTGCAGAGGTGATCAAATACCACCAAAAGAAATTTCTATTTGTGGGAAAATAAGGACATACATTTTGTTTGGGTACAAAGTTGTATGACCGCGCAATTGTCAGTTAAAGCGACGCAGTGCCGTATCGCAAAAAATGGTCTGGTTTGGAAGGGGTTAAATTCTTCCGGGGCTGAAGTGGGTAAGCATTCTTAAAATCACTGCTCCTGAAAAAACGGCCATTTTTTAATTTTTCACATTCGTGTCCCATAGACTTTACCGATGTTCGCACAAATTTTTTATTTTCAATACATTTTTATTGGTAGTATCAAGGAAAATTTGTTACATAACCTTTGAAAAGACATTTCATGGTACAAGGGTATGAGGATTCAGTAGGAGACATATAATACAGTGAAAGATCTCTCATTGCAAGACGTAAAATGAAAAGTCTAATCAGCAGAAATCTTAGTTACAGTTGAACTTAAATTCAAATTATAAACTGAAATAGACAAAACTCTGGCGTAGGGACCAGGAAGGATGAGTAAGCTGTTAGAGCAAAAACCTAGATGCGTCAGGTGAACTCATTAACTGGAGTAAGTGAGGAGAGGTTAAATGTAATACGGAAGACTTTATTGAATTATTTTCAAAGGATCCGAGATCAGGGGAGAAGTCCACCACCCGCCCCTATGGGAACACACTGCGGGCTTAGGTCCAGCCCCTTCTCCCGGATTCCTTACCTCAGTCGAGTCTAATCTACATGAGGTAGCCCATTATCAGTGTCAAAATGTGGTTATTAGACCTGTCCTGTTCCATAGAAGTTTATCTACAGAAGATCAGATAAACCTAGGGCCATAGATGTCTTCATAGAGAAAGATAAGTAAACAAACAGAGTAGCCCTGGAACTTTGGGGTCGCACAAATTTTTTATTTGTTCACAAGTTTTGGTGCGAACTGAACTGGGGGGGGTGTTCAGCTCATCCCTAGTCTTGACATGTTGGGTATCTATTTAGTGAACACAACCTCATATTTTATACTTTCTTACCAACTGGGTAATAAATTGCATTTGTGTGCACTAAAATTAACAAGTACAGTATCTCACAAAAGTGAGTACACTCCTCACATTTTTGTAAATATTTTATTCTATCTTTTCATGTGACAACACTGAAGAAATTACACTTTGCTACAATGTAAAGTAGTGAGTGTACAGCTTGTATAACAGTGTACATCTGCTTTCCCCTCAAAACAACTCAACACGCAGACATTATCCACTTGCTGACCGGGCCATAGCCGAAAGATGGCTACAGTGTGGTCAGCTTATTCTGGGTGGGCATCCATGGGACGTTCTCCCAGAATGTTGCTCTCGTGCGCCCCCTGGGGCACGCTCCTGCAAACATCCATAACGCCCGGGTCCGCATGGCCCAGCGCATCATGGATCACGGTAAATGGCCGCTTGTAGCGATCACTTGTAAACAAACTTGTAAACGGAGCGATCACTTGTAAACAAACTTGTAAACGGAGCGATCACTTGTAAACAAACCAGTGTCATGTCATGGTGCCGGTTCCTCCCTCCCCTCTCTGTACCGATCTGTACAGTGCAGGGGAGAGGGGGAGAGACCATTTTTAGCAGCGGTGTGGGCTGGATCTGTAGTGCCAACAGCGCTGCTCTGTGCCCATACTGTGCAATACTCTGCAATAATGTGCAATACTCTGCAGTACTCTCCAATAATGTGCAATACTCTGCCAATACTCTGCAATAATGTGCAATACTCTGCAATAATGTGCAATACCCTGTAATACCTACTCTGCCAATACTCTGCCAATACTCACCAATACTCTGCCAATACTGTGCCAATACTCACCAATACTCTGTAATAAATTTTAACAGAAACAAAGATTTTTTTTTTTACCAAATTTTCAGTCTTTTTTGATTTATAGCGCAAAAAATAAAAAACCCAGTGGTGATTAAATACCACCAAAAGAAAGCTCTATTTGTATGAAAAAAAGGACAAAAATTTCATATGGGTACAGTGTTGCATGACTGAGTAATTGTCATTCAAAATGTGAGAGCCCCGAAAGCTGAAAATTGGTCTGTTTAGGAAGGGGGTTTAAGTGCCCAGTGGTCAAGTGGTTAATGTCTAAACTGATGGCAACAAAAGTGAGTACACCCCTAAGTGAAAATGTCCAAATTGGGCCCAATTAGCCCTTTTCCCTCCCGTATGACTCGTTACAAGGTCTCAGGTGTGAATGGGGAGCAGGTGTGTTAAATTTGGTGTTATTGCTCTCACTCTCTCATACTGGTCACTGGGAGTTCAACATGGCACCTCATGGCAAAGAACTCTCTGAGGATCTGAAAAAAAGAATTGTTGCTCTACATAAAGATGGCCTAGGCTATAAGAAGATTGCCAAGACCCTGAAACTGAGCTGCAGCACAATGGCTTAGACCATACAGCGATATAACAGGTTCCACTCAGAACAGGACTCGCCATGGTCGACCAAAGCAGTTGAGTGCATGTGCTCAGTGCCATATCCAGAGGTTGTCTTTGGGAAATAGATGTATGAGTGCTGCCAGCACTGCTGCAGAGGTTGAAGGGGTGGGGGGTCAGCCTGTAAGTGCTCAGACCATATGCCGCACACTGCATCAAATTGGTCTGCATGGCTGTAATCCCAGAAGGAAGCCTCTTCTAAAGATGATGTACAAGAAAGCCCGCAAACAGTTTGCTAAAGACAAACAGACTAAGGACATGGATTACTTGAACCATGTCATGTGGTCATGATAAACTTATTTGGTTCAGATGGTGTTAAGCGTGTGTGGCGGCAACCAGGTGAGAAGTACAAAGTCAAGTGTGTCTTGCCTGCAGTCAAGCATGGTGGTGGGAGTGTCATGGTCTGGGGCTGCATGAGTGCTGCCGGCACTGGGGAGCTACAGTTCATTGAGGGAACCATGAATGCCAACATGTACTGTGACATACTGAAGCAGAGCATGATCCCCTCCCTTGGGAGACTGGACCACAGGGCAGTATTCCAACATGATAATGACCCCAAACACACCTCCAAGATGACCACTGCCTTGCTACAGAAGCTGAGGGTAAAGGTGATGGACTAGCCAAGCATGTCTCCAGACTAAACCCTATTGAGCATCTGTGGGGCATCCTCAAACGGAAGGTGGAGGAGTGCAAGGTCTCTAACATCCACCAGCTCTGTGGTGTTGTCATGGAGGAGTGGAAGAGGACTCCAGTGGCAACCAGTAAAGCTCTGGTGAACTCCATGCCAAAGAGGGTTAAGGCGGTGCTGGAAAATACAAAAAATTGACACTTTGAGCCCAGTATGGACATTTTCACTTAGGGGTGTACTCACTTTTGTTGCCAGCAGTTTAGACATTAATGGCTGTGTGTTGAGTTATTTTGAGGGGACAGCAAATTTACATTGTTATACATGCTGTACACTCACTACTTTACATTGTAGACAAGTGTCATTTCTTCAGTGTTGTCACATGAAAAGATAGAAGAAAATATTTACTAAAAATGTGAGGGGTGTACTCACTTATGTGAGATAATGTATATATTTTTTTCTGAAAATACGCATTGGATAAACTGTTTCATTATAAACGTATGACTCCATGGTCTCTGCTTTCAGACAATATAGAATGTATAGGGGGGTGAACTGATCTTCAGGCTTAAAATGTTTATTTTATCATGTGTGCAAAACAAAATAAAAATGTCCTAATCATTATAGGTATACCTTGAGTGAATGAATTCTCATACCATGGAGATGGTGATTTCCAGAATAGGTAATACACGGTCACATGACAAAGGTCACATTGATATGATAACAGTTTCCACTGACAAACATGACATGATATTACAAAGTTCAATCAGATTACAACTTTATCAGACAAGACGTGAAATGACATGGGGTTGGGTAAAAGGTTTTCCTAATGACAGGTCAGCCTCACATTACATAGACATATTATAATAAGAAAATATACAATTCATTATGTTATAATGTCATATGGGTACAGTGCTGCATGACCGCGCAATAATCATTCAAAGTGTGATGCCGCATACACACGGTCGGATTTTCCGATGGAAAATGTGCGATCGGAGCATGTTGTCGGAAATTCCGACCGTGTGGGCTTCATCTGACTTTTTCCATCGGATTTTCCGACACACAAAGTTTGAGAGCAGGCTATAAAATTTTCCGACAACAAAATCCGTTGGTGGAATTTCCGATCGTGTGTAGACAAATCCGACGCACAAAGTGCCACGCATGCTCAGAATAAATAAAGAGATGAAAGCTATTGGCTACTGCCCCGTTTATAGTCCCGACATACGTGTTTTACGTCACCGCGTTTAGAATGATCGTATTTTCCGACAACTTTGTGTGACCATGTGTATGCAAGACAAGTTTGAGCCAACATCCGTCGGAAAAAATCCTAGGATTTTGTTGTCAGGCTGTCCGATCAATGTCCGACTGTGTGTATGGGGCATGACAGTGCTAAAAGCTGAAACTTGGCCTGGGCAGGCAGGGGGTAAAAGTGCTCAGTATTGAAGTGGTTAAAGACAAACAAGGCTGCCTTGCAACCATCATTTTTTTTAATCCTTAGACAAAAAAAATGCAAAAATACTAAACAAAATGCACTTTTTTTCTATTTACTTGGACCAGTCTTAGTTTAAAAATAAGTAGCATTAATGCACATGAAATGAGCACATTTTGTTCTGTCTGTCTGTTCTATAAAATTATGGTTCTGGTTCAAGTCATTGCAAAGTATTTACAAAAGAAATAAAGTGTTTTTTTTTTAATTGACAAAAAAATAATAGTTGAAGGAGACTAAGGAGTTAATTTGGCCTAATTTGAGTAAACTAAGACTTAAAGCGGTTGTATAACCGCACATGTAAAAAAAGAAAAAAGGCAAAGGCATAATGAGCTAGTATGCACCGCATACTAGCTCATTATTAAATACAGTAGGTGACCGCGATATTGTGTCAATCTCGCCGCTGTTACCGGTGAGATTTGACACCTGCGAACCCCGTTGCGGGAGCCAGCGCCGAGCTGGCTCCCTCATCGGGAAAGGAATACTGTTTTTTTCCTTTCTCAATGAGCGACAAGCATTGATAACAGGTGTTTGGTATGAATAATGAGGGGGAATGCCGTGCCAAATAAAAAAAAAAAGCATGGATTCCCCTCCAGGGGCATACCAGGCTCTTAGGTCTGGTATGGATTTTAAGGGGAACCCTTACGCCGAAAAAACATCATGGGGGTCCCCCCAAAATCCATACCAGACCCTTATCCGAGCGCGCAGCTGGGCTGGTCAGGAAAGGGGGTGGGGACAAGCGAGTGCCCCCCCTCCTGAACTGTACCAGGCCGCATGCCCTCACCATGGGGGGTGGGCGCTTTGGGGCAGGTGGGCGCCCTGCGGGCCTCCCCACCCCAAAGCACCTTGTCCCCATGTTGATGAGGACAAGGGCCTCTTCCCGACAACCCTGGCTGTTGGTTGTCGGGGTCTGCGGGCAGAGGGCTTATCGTAATCCGGGAGCCTCCTTTAATAAGGGGGCCCCCAGATCCTGGCCCCCCACCCTATGTGAATGAGTATAGGGTACATCCTACCCCTACCCATTCCCCTGGGGGAAAAGTATCAATAAAAAAAGACACTAGACAGGTTTTTAAAGTAATTTATTAGTCAGCTCTGGGGGTCTTCTTCCGACTTCGGGGGTCTTCTTCTGACTTCGGGAGTCTTCTTCTGACTTCTCCGCTCTCTCCGGTTTCTTCTCCCAGTGTCCGGTTCTTCTGCCGGGCTCCTCCGCTATCTTCTGCTCTTTTGCTGCTCTTTTGCTAGCGGTGGCTCGGTCTTCTCCATTGTCTTGTTCCCTCTTCTCTTCTTCCAATGTTGACATGACGCTCTCTCTCTGTAATGATGTGTGCGAGGTGCGCAGCAACTTATATAGGCATGGGGCGGGGTCACCGGGTGATATCAGCCGGTGACCCCGCCCCCTTATGATGTCACAGTCCCGGGGCTGTGACATCATAAGGGGGCGGACCTTCAACCGGGCTTTCACAGCGCATGCAAAGTGAATATCTCTTAAACCGTACAGGTTTAGGAGATATTTTACCTACAGGGTATACAACAGCTTTAATAGGGGGTCAAATAGATAAAGATTTTATAAAAAAAAAATTATTTCAGGGAAGCATGGGCGGAGCCGACCGAGACAGACATGTCAGACAGACTTGCACCTGATTGGGTAAGCTTTGTGGAAAATTAGTGCAACTGCACCTGCAAAGTGCACAGTCTTCAAACTGCTCTTCTGAAGACGTTACGTAGTGAAGAAATGTGTCAAGTTGGTGCATAGGTTTCCAAGCAGGTGGAACGCATGCTGGAGTCCAGCGGCCCACGGCTTCCTTTTTTGTACTAATAGGAAGCCGATGTTTTAAAACTCTCATGTATATACAGTACATCAGTAACGGATATTTTAAAATAAACCTGAAGCATTTTACACTATGAGAAGCCTGTCCTTCTCTTTCTTTCTCATCTACAAATAATTTTGCTATTGGAGCCATTGGCAACACTACCATGAGGAAAGAACGGTGGAGAGCAGTTTGGAGGATATCCCTGGTCTCTGGATGACCACTAAGCAAATTTGACTCCTCTTTCTTATACAACAAGAGGGTCATCTCCATTTGGTGAGTGGGGATCCATATCACACATGTGGTGGAGTGGTGGCACTAATGTGGATACCGTAGCTGAAGATAACATAAGACACTTTAACAAAGCCAAAAGGACTTGTCACATTGTGGTTAATTTTTGAGAATTGCATATTTAGACTATATAACCTTTATTATCAACATTTGATACCATTTGCAATTATGGTTTTTGTATAAGAATTGCATGTGGGCACTGCAGTGCACTATATATATATATATATATATATATATATATATATATATATATATATATATAATTTTTTTCATTTATTTTTACATTTTATTTCATTTGCATTTGCAAGCGCTGTTCACACACACAGAGCTAACACTCCTGTGGGTCACTTTGAGCATCACATAACTTAATTGGTTTTGAACAGCAGCTGCAATTATTTGCACTGGTGGCGCGAGTGTGTTTCTAAATATCAAAGTGTACAGTCTATTTGCCTTTAGTTAATTCACCCCATTGTCTCTAATAAAGAGAAACAAGCATTATTTTTATAGGAGATAATATAAAAGGGTTATCCCCAGAAATAGAAAAAAGAGTAATTGAGGGAAACCTATACAGGGGGGCACAACATAAAAGATTAACCAGTTCCGGACTGCGCATCGCATATATATACTGCGGCAGAGCGGCCCGACTGCGCAAAGTCACATACAAGTACATGATTCGTACCCACAGATCTGGGGCACGTGCGCACCCACCCACCAGCCGTCACTGATTTATGGCCTGGACCTGCTGATCGGTTCTGGCGAGTCAGCGAACCTCCTGAAAGTGATGACATCTCTCCTCCTGGAGCCCTTTTTAGTTCCAGTAAGCGAGAATATCAGATCGATCAGTGAGTACACAAGCAATACACTGTCACCAGGGCATATAGGTACATATTTCACCCCCTTATCACCCCAAGTTAACCCTTTCACTCCCTGTCACAGTGTCACCAAGTACAGTGTTCATATTTTTTACTGATCACTGTATTGGTGTCACTTGTTAGGGCAGTTAGTGGTAGTTAGCGGTAGTTCCAGATAGATTTAGGGTACCCCCCTATATTCCCAAATAAATGTTTAACCCCTTGATCATCCCCAGTTAAAGGCTTTGTAAAGGCAGAAGGTTTTTTTATCTTAATGCATTATATGCATTAAGATAAAAAAACCTTTGATGTGTAGCAGCCTCCCCAGTACCCCAGTACCCCCTAATTACTTACCTGAGCCCCTTCTCCCTACAGCAATGTCAAGGCACTCCTCCTGATTGGCTGAGACACAGCAGCAGTGCCATTGGCTCCCACAGCTGTCAATCAAAATCGGTCAGCCAATCAGGGGAGAGAGGGGGTGGAGCCGGGCAGGGCTTCTGTGCCTGAATGTATACATGGAGCTCCGATTCAACTCGGGCGCTCCCTGTAGCAAGCTACTGGCTGAGGAGGCACCCACCAGAGGGATGGGCCAGGAGAGCAGAAGAGGGACTCAAGAAGAGGAGGATCAGAGCTGCTCTGTGCAAATCCAACTGCACAGAGGAGGTAAGTATAATCAGTATATAATATTAACCTTTTCACTCCCTGTCACAGTGTCATTAGTATAGTGTACAGATTTGTTTTTCTGATCACTGTATTAGTGTCACGAGTGACACTAGTTAGCTAGTTAGTATCAGTTAGTGTCAGCATCAGTTAGCGTCAATCCCAGACAGCATTAGAATTTAACCCTTTGATTGCCAGTAACACTAACACACACACTATATATGTTCATTACTAGAATAGTGTCGGCATGAATTAATATCTTTGATCTGATCAGAACTATATTAGCGTCCCCAATAGGATAGCGTTCCCAAAAATGTGGCGTTCACCCCCCCGACACCCGGCAGCACCTGTGTTTAGCCCCTCTGCCCAGCCCACTCAAGTGCAGTACCAGAAGATCACTGTCACTTCCAATACACAGTACACAAAGCTGCAACATTTAGCCAGTCATACCTGATCTCTGCTAGCACTAGCAGTTCACTTTTTTGTAGCAGTTCAAACAGTTCTCTGACAACCAGGTGCTTTTTTACCTGTGAGTCACACTAGGTACCTGTAAATTTAGTGGCAAAAGGTACACTAGTGAAGAGGCCTACACGGTACGGAACATGATGGATAAGAGCGCAGGGGAAGCCTCACTGTCAGATTCAGGCTCAGTATTTGAACCTGTAGGGAGCGGCACACTGAGAGATAGCTCTGACAATGGGGTAGTGGTCCCTGCTAAGGTCAGGTGTACCCGACCCCATTCTTCTGTTGCTGAGGTGCTACAACCGCATGATACTCGTATGCAACAGTGTCGGTACTAGTGCCACTCAACCTTTTGGTGAACTGGCGAGCACCAGTACACCCTGGTCATAGACAAACCAGCACTGCAGTAAGGCTTGGTGACTTGGCGAGTCTCATAAGTGTAGTTCAAGCTGGTGCAGTGGCTAGCACAAGTAGTGACCCGCAGCCACCAAGAATTCAAACCCAGGCCCAAAAAGCCCATAGTGCCCTTCCCACTGCGCTTGTAAGTCCTGTTTGGCAGCCCACAGATTTAACGCCCCTTGAATTTTTTTAGCTGTTTTTCACAGAGGATCTGTACAGATCTATTGTGAACTAAAGCAATTCATATGCTGGACAATTTATCACCACAAATCCAAATTCGACCCTTGCCAGACAATTTGGCTGGAAACCTATAATGTTACCCGAATTTAAGACCTTTCTGAGCCTATCCCTCAACATGGGCATTACTAAAAACGTGGTGCCCCCAACTCCCCAGACTAAACAGGGAGCAGCGGCAAGATTGTTTGGGACTTTATATCACCCTTATTCAAAAAGGGGTACCATTAATATGTGGACAATTTTTATTCAAGCGTGCCACTTTTTAGATACCTCTTTCAATTAGGAATTGGTGTATGTGGCACCATGCGATCTAATCGCTGGGGCTTCCCTCAGCGGCTTGTAAATGCCCAACTTAGCTAGGGGGAGAAAGCCTGCTTGAAGTCTAATAAATTACTTGCAGTGAGATGGAAGGACAAACTAAACAATTTTGTTCTGTCTTCCATTCAGCCAGATATGGCAGTCCAAATTACTATGGTGATTGGTGTGATTGGTGTTGTTAAGAAGTCCCTCTGTGTCTATGACTACAACCATAAAATGGGAGGGATGGACTTCAATGACCAGATGATGGGGCCATACTTAGTTGCCCGTAGGGCCAGATGCTGGTACCAAAAATTGTCTGTATAAATATTCCAATTGGCTCTGTTCAACGCTTATGTGCTATACAAATCATCAGGAAAAAGTGGATCCTTAATAAAATTCCTGGAAGAGATCATCACAGCCCTTCTGTATCCAGACAGTGCTGTGGCCCAACTTCCCAATACAAATGCAGTGAGCTGGCTGCATGAGAGGCATTTTCTGGATGTCCTCCCTGGTACCCCTACCATAAGAGCACCTAAAACAAATGTTGTGTCTGTAGCAAGCGAGGATACAGGCGTGACACCTGCTAATTTTGTCCCTCCTGTCCTGGCAAATCTGGGGACTGTTTCCGTTGCTACCACACACTAGTGAAGTATTAGCATAGGGTACAGCACCACACAGTCCTAGGGCACACTGTCACACAGGGTCTCGAAAGATGAGATGGCTATCGCATTTTGAGAGACCCAAACCTGGAATGTTTATAGTTACAGTAAAAGTGTAAACAAAAAATAAAAAATAAATAAAAAAGCATAAAAAACAAAAAAAAGCCAAAAATAGTTGTCCTTTTATTGTTCTTACTGTTTTATTGTTTTATTGTTAACCAGTTTTTGCTTTTCAGGTCTGTCATTCTAATGTTTTACTGTACTGTTACTGTAATTTATTGTTAACCAGTGTTTTACGCCATTCAGTTGCAGCACAGATTTGTTTACTTTGACAGCAACAGGGTTTGCTTTTACAATACGTAAATCAGTGACTACAGCGCTTTAGGAGGTGATTTCACCACTGCTGTTAAAAAAAGAGCAGATATGGCGAATAGGCTGTTCGCAAGTTCGCCGAACAGCGAACAATTTGGGGTGTTCGCGGCAAATTCGAATGCTGCAGAACACCCTTTAAAAGTCTATGGGAGAAATCAAAAGTGCTAATTTTAAAGGCTTATATGCAAGTTATTGTCATAAAAAGTGTTTGGGGACCCGGGTCCTGCCCCAGGGGACATGGACCAATGCAAAAAAAACGGACGTTTTTTCAGGAGCAGTGATTTTAACAATGCTTAAAGTCAAACAATAAAAGTGTAATATCCCTTTAAATTTCGTACCTGGGGGGTGTCTATAGTATGCCTGTAAAGGGGCGCATGTTTCCCGTGTTTAGAACAGTCTGACAGCAAAATGACATTTTGAAGGAAAAAACTCATTTAAAACTACCCGCGGCTATTGCATTGCCGACAATACACATAGAAGTTCATTGATAAAAACAGTATGGGAATTCCCCACAGGGAAACCCCGAACCAAAATTTTAAAAAAATGACGTGGGAGACCCCCTAAATTCCACACCAGGCCCTTCAGGTCTGGTATGGATATTAAGGGGAACCCCGGACAAAATTTTTTAAAAAATGACGTGGGGTTCCCCCTAAATTCCATACTAGACATTTCAGGTATGGTATGGATTCTAAGGGGAACCCCGCGCCAAAAAAAAATTAAAAAAACGGCGTGGGGTCCCCCAAAAATCCATACCAGACCCTTATCCGAGCACGCAACCTGGCAGGCCGCAGGAAAAGAGGGGGGGACGAGAGTGCGGCCCCCCTCCTGAACCGTACCAGGCCACATGCCCTCAACATTGGGAGGATGCTTTGGGGTAGCCCCCCAAAACACCTTGTCCCCATGTTGATGAGGACAAGGGCCTCATCCCCACAACCCTGGCCGGTGGTTGTGGGGGTCTGCGGGCGGGGGGGCTTATCGGAATCTGGAAGCCCCCTTTAACAAGGGGACCCCCAGATCCCGGCCCCCCCCCTGTGTGAAATGGTAAGGGGGTACTTACCCCTACCATTTCACTAAAAAAACTGTCAAAAATGTTAAAAATGACAAGAGACAGTTTTTGACAATTCCTTTATTTAAATGCTTCTCCTTTCTTCTATCTTCCTTCATCTTCTTCTTCTTCTGGTTCTTCTGGCTCTTCTGGTTCTTCCTCCGGCGTTCTCGTCCAGCATCTCCTCCGCGGCGTCTTCTATCTTCTTCTCCTCGGGCCGCTCCGCACCCATGGCATGGGGGGAGGCTCCCGCTCTTCTCTTCATCTTCTTCTTCATCCTCTTCTCTTCGCTGGCATGGAGGGAGGCTCCCGCTGTGTGACAGCATCTACTCGTCTGACGGTTCTTAAATAACGGGGGGTGGGGCCACCCGGTGACCGTGCCCCCTCTGACGCACGGGACATGATGGGACTTCCCTGTGGCATTCCCCGTGACTTCACAGGGAAGTCCCGTCAAGTCACTGTGCGTCAGAGGGGGGCGGGGTCACCGGGTGGCCCCACCCCCATTATTTAAGAACCGTCAGACGAGTAGACGCCGTCACACAGCGGGAGCCTCCCTCCATGCCAGCATGGATGCGGAGCGGCCCGGAGAAGAAAATGAAGAAGAGAAGAAGGAAGAAGAGAAGAGGATGAAGAAGAAGATGAAGAGAAGAGTGGGAGCCTCCCTCCATGCCATGGGTGCGGAGCGGCCCGAGGAGAAGAAGATAGAAGACGCCGCGGAGGAGATGCTGGACGAGAACGCCGGAGGAAGAACCAGAAGAGCCAGAAGAACCAGAAGAAAAAGAAGATGAAGGAAGATAGAAGAAAGAAGAAGCATTTAAATAAAGGAATTGTCAAAAACTGTCTCTTGTCATTTTTAACATTTTTGACAGTTTTTTAGTGAAATGGTAGAGGTAAGTACCCCCTTACCATTTCACACAGGGGGGGGCGGGATCTGGGGGTCCCCTTGTTAAAGGGGGCTTCCAGATTCCGATAAGCCCCTCGCCCGCAGACCCCCACAGCCACCGGCCAGGGTTGTGGGGATGAGGCCCTTGTCTTCATCAACATGGGGACAAGGTGTTTTGGGGGGCTACCCCAAAGCACTCTCCCAATCTTGAGGGCATGTGGCCTGGTACGGTTCAGAGGGGGGGCGCACTCTCATCCCCCCCTCTTTTCCTGTGGCCTGCCAGGTTGCGTGCTCGGATAAGGGTCTGGTATGGATTTTTTTGGGGGGACCCCACGCCGTTTTTTTTTTTTTTTTTGGTGCGGGGTTTCCCTTAAAATCCATACCAGACCTGAAGGGCCTGGTATGGAATTTAGGGGGTCTCCCACGTCATTTTTTTTTTTTTATTTTGGTTCGGGGTTTCCCTGTGGGGAATTCCTATGCCGTTTTTATCAATGAACTTCTATGTGTATTGTCGGCAATGCAATAGCCGCGGGTAGTTTTAAATGGAATTTTTCCTTCAAAATGTCATTTTGCTGTCAGACTGTTCTAAACACGGTACGAAATTTAAAGGGATATTACACTTTTATTGTTTGACTTTAAGCATTATTAAAATCACTGCTCCTGAAAAAACGTCCGTTTTTAAAACTTTTTTTTTGCATTGATCCATGTCCCCTGGGGCAGGACCCGGGTCCCCAAACACTTTTTAGGACAATAACTTGCATATAAGCCTTTAAAATTAGCACTTTTGATTATTCATGTTCGTGTCCCATAGACTTTAACGGTGTTCGCGTGTTCGAGCGAACTTTTTTCCTGTTCGCATGTTCTGGTGCGAACCGAACAGGGGGGTTTTCGGCTCATCCCTAATGGCGCAGCACGGGGGCTGGGGTGGACATAGGGGCGGATTGCCCCTATGCTTTGCCATATAGTTTTTACTTTTCTTTGACACAGATTGCAATAAAAAAGTTGTTTTTTTGAGTTAATGTTTTATTGATACTGTGATTTATTCGTAACATTGTTTGCTTTGCAGGTACGCCATTCAGCTGCAGCACTGATTTATTTTGACAGCAACAGGGTTTGCTCTCACGATATGTAAATCCATGACTCCAGCACTGTAGGAGGTGATTTTACCACCACAGTTAAAAAAAAGCATATAGTCCGAAGCATAGACGCATTGCCCCTATGCTTCAGCATACATTTTTATTCACTTTTCTTGGCAGAGATTTCTTCATCCACATTGATAAATGTGAGTTTAGGAATCTGTTAGCTTTTTTTTTTGTTCAGCCCATGGGCTGAACAAGAAATAGAGCAGTGCATGTATGCCCATCATTAGAAGTGAGTTTATGCAGGGCGGTATTCTAATGGTGGCCATACCACCAATAAATAGATGTGAATAGAGAAATATGTTTGTTCTCTTTGTTTGTTCAGCCCACAGGCTGCATGAAAAAAACAACATTGTGCCCAACAAGGACCAGCGACGTACTGGTAAGTTGTTGGACTTTGTGTGCGTATACCAGAATTATGTCTGCAGGTTTAGGTATCATCTTGGTATCTTTTTTTTTTTTTTTTCTGTCCCACCAGGGAACCCGAGAATGCAGCCGGTGGTTCTTTCAGCTGACCATAGAGCTGATTGGAGACCAGAATGGCTTCAATCATCTCTATGGCCTAAGAAACCAGACGCTACGAGCATTTCATGACTTTGGTTTCGCTGGATATAAACAGCGCCATTGCGAAATTGTGAAAGCATCTTATTACACCAATCTTGGTGTGGTCACATGCTTTAGGGGCTGAGGAAAATAGACCCCACATTTTTCAAAAAAGAGTACCTGACACTGCCTATTGCTATCATAGGGGATATTTACATTCCCTGTGATAACAATAAAAATGATAAAAAAAAATTAAAAAAATGAAAGGGACAGTTTAAAAAGAAAATAAAAAATAAAAATAAATAAGTAAAAAAAAAATTAATTAAAGCTCAACACAGTGTTGTGTCGTATGTAAACAGCAATTGCACCATGCATGTGAGGTATCACCATGAACGTCAGATCGAGGTCAAAAATTCTAGCATTGGTATATCCTCTGTAAATCTAAAGTGGTAACCTGTAAAGGCTTTTAAAGGCTTTTAAAAATGTATGTAGTTTGTCGCCACTGCATTGTTGTGCACAATTTTAAAGCATGTTGTGTTTGGTATCTATGTACTCGGCATATGATCATATTTTATATTTTACCAACAATTTGGGCAATATAGTGTGTTTTTGTGCATTAAAATTAAAAAAAGTGTTTTCTTTTTTCCAAAACAAATGTGTTTGAAAAATCGCTGTGCAAATACTGTGTGAAAAAAATTGCAACACCCACCATTTTAATCTGTAGGGCCTCTTTTTAAAAAAAATATATAATGTTTGGGGGTTCAAAGTAATTTTCTAACAAAAAAAATATTTTTTTATGTAAACAAAAAGTGTCAGAAAGGACTTGGTCTTTAGGTGGTCAGAAGAGTGGGTGATGTGTGGCATAAGCTTCTAATGTTGGGCATAAAATGCCAAGACAGTTCAAACCCCTCCAAATGACCCATTTTTGGAAAGTAGATACCCCAAACTATTTGCTGAGAGGCATGTTAAGTCCATGGATTTTTTATATTTTGCCACAAGTTTCAGGAAAATTATTTTTTTCTGCAAAAAAAAGCATCTTGGGCTACACAGTAATGGCCGCCATTGCCTGAGCCAAAAATGAATGCACCATATCATGGCTGGCAAGCTACACAAACATGACTGCTGCCCATAGGAAGTCATCAGGCACTAGGGAAAAGGATACCGGCTACGGAAAAATGGCCGCCAGCCATAGGAAGTCCTCAGGCACTAGGGAAGAGGATGCCGGCTACGGCAAAATGGCCACCGGCCGTGCTACATGAGTCTACCACAGATGCAGGAGAACCCTGTAGCCTCCTAGGAAGAGAGCGAGAGAGAGAGAGGATCCGGGCACCAGACCCAGTGCCTCCCCCCGGTAAGCACAACACCTAGGCAGTGCACACCCCCAGCCCACCAGTATTCAACCCTGTCCCCAGGACCCACCACAGGCACACTACCTCATATGGAGAGGGGAGGGGAAGAGGGGGGTTACCAAGGGACCTCCAGGGCTAGGAATATAGGGTGCAGGGATAGAGGGGACCCACAGGACCGACTAACCCGGGGAGGGGCCCGAGTCCTCTACAAAAAAACACCTAAGGGGAGGGGGGAATGTTACTCACCATACCAGGACCAAGAGGGCATCACTTCTGACAGAATCTCCTTGCCACCAAAGTGGGGGTGCTGTCGGCCATGAGGGATGCTGCGACTTGAGCTGAGACCCAGTCGTATGTGACCTCGCAAGACATTTAACTCGCAGGGCCAGCCCCTGTCCAGTGGGGCTATGTCACGGCCGACCTAGTGCATAGCTTCAGTCTGCACACGCTCGCTGGCCAGACTGGGGTGACCACTGGATCGAATGTCTAGCCCATCGCCCAGCCCAGCAGTTGATTGTAGATCGCACCAGAAAATTCCAGGAAGCAAAAAAATATAAAAATACAAATTGCCAGGACAAGAGATCGCAACAGGGAACTAGGTCCTTACTCCTGACTAGGCAGAAAAAAACTGAAGGCCTGTGGCAGAGAGGGGGTGTATATCACCTAGGACAGCCCATGGGCATAGCCAAGTGGGCAGCCCTAGTCTGCCTAGTGTCCTACTCCTGTAGGGGGCGATATAACCTTATGGTTCTGAATAAAGAAGGCTGTGTCTGTCAATGAATGAAAGAGAAATTATATATTGCTTATACATGGCATGGGTATATGTGGAATTACACCCCAAAATAAATTTTGCTGCTTCTCCTGAGTATGGGGATACCCTGCGGCCCCCCCACCCCAAAGCACCTTGTCCCCATGTTGATGAGGACAAGGGCCTCTTCCCGACAACCCTGGCCGTTGGTTGTCGGGGTCTGCGGGTGGAGGGCTTATCAGAATCCGGGAGCCCCCTTTAATAAGGGGGCCCCCAGATCCCAGCTCCCCACCCTATGTGAATGAGTATGGGGTACATCGTACCCCTACCCATTCACCTGGGGGAAAAAGTGTCAATAAAAAAAACACACTACACAGGTTTTTAAAATAATTTATTAGGCAGCTCCGAGGGTCTTCTTCCGACTTCTCCGCTCTCTCAGGCCTCTTCTCCCGGTGTCCAGTTCTTCTCCTGCTCTCCGGCCTCTTCTCCTGGTGTCCGGTTCTTCTCCCGCTCTCTGGATCTTCTGCCCGGCTTCTCCGCTATCTTATGCTCTTTTGTCACTCTTTTTCTAGTGGTGGCCCAGTCTTCTCCGCTGTCTTGTTCCTTCTTCTCTTCTTCCGATGTTGGCACGATGCTCTCTCCTGCTGTAATGCTGTGTGAGCGGTGCGCAATGACTTATATAGGCATGGTGCGTGGTCACCGGGTGATGTCACCCAGTGACCCCGCCCCCGTATGACGTCACAGTCCCGGGGCATGATGGGACTGTGATGTCATAAGGGGGCGGGGTCAACGGGTGACATCACCTGGTGACCACGCCCCATGCCTATATAAGTCATTGCGCACCGCTCACACAGCATTACAGCGGTAGAGAGCGTCGTGTCAACATCGGAAAAAGAGAAGAAGGAACAAGATGGCAGAGACGCAGGGCGCCCCCCTGCCCCAAAGTGCCCACCCCCCATGTTGAGGGCATGCGGCCTGGTATGGTTCAGGAGAGGGGAGCACTCGCTCGTCCCCACCCCCTTTCCTGATCGTCCAGGCTGCATGCTCGTAAAAGGGTCTGGTATGGATTTTGGGGGGGACCCCCTCGCCGTTTTTTCGGCGTAGGGGGTTCCCCTTAAAATCCATACCAGACCTAAGGGCCTGGTATGCCCCTGGGGGGAACCCATGAGGGTTTTTTATTTAAAATTTGGCACAGTGTTCCCCCTCATGATTGATACTAGACAGCTGTCAGCACTGCCTGTCGCTCATCCCAAAAGGAAAAAACAGTTTTCCTTTCCCGATGAGTGAGCCAGTGTGACATGCACAGTACCCTGTCGCCGTGAACCAGTGCGATGGGATCGCTCTGGAAACATTCTCACGGTCAGGTACTGTGTACGCTTTTTGATTTTTTTTTTACCCAAGTCATGTGGCTGAATACATTTTGGCCTAAATTTATGACTAAAATTGAGTTTATTTATTTGTATTATTATTTATTGAATTTATTTTTGTTATAACAAAAAGTAGAAAATATATTTTTCTTCATAATTTTCAGCCTTTTTTCATTTATATCGCAAAAAATAATAATCTCAGAGGTGATCAAATACCACCAAAAGAAAGCTCTATTTGTGTGAAAAATAGGACCCAAATTTAATTTTGTGTACAGAATTGCATGATGGCACAATTACCAGTTAAAGCAGCGCAGTGCCTAATTGTAAAAAGGGGGTAAAAGCTTCCAGGGGCTGAAGTGGTTAAAAAGCAGATTGACAGTAACGAAATTATAATCTGATTAATGCACTGCCATGCAGAGATGAAAAAATTAAAAAAAATAAGAAATAATAATCTCTCCTTACACAGCTGTCCCTAACAACACTAATAATATAGCTGATAATATAGCTGCTCTGAGGACACCATTTTATTGATAGGTAATCCATTCTTTCATACATTCCTTGTGCACTGTATTATAGGTTTTTCCCTATTTTGGTGGCTAATAGTGATGGGCCAAACACCCCCCTGTTCTTTTTGCAGCAGAACTGGGGAAATCTTCTAACCCAAATGGCGAATCCCATTGAAGTCTATGTGAGCCGAACAGGAAAAATCAAAATGCCCAATTTTAAGGCTTTTTTGCAAGTAATTGGCCATAAAAGGGGTATGAGGGTCTGGGTACTGCCCTCGGGGACATGTATCAATAGTAATAAAATAAAACAATGTTTTTTTTTCAGGTGCAGTGATATTAATGATGCTTAAAGTGCAACAATAAAGATGAAAAATTCCCCTGACGGAGGCTCCTTACCTAGTGATCAGCTGTGACCAATCACATCTGATCACAGCGTGAACCAGGAAGTGCTGGGAAATGGCTTTCCTCGGTTCGCGATGACAGAACAATGCCAATCAGTGCCCATCAGCTGCAAGTCAGTGCCCCATCAGGAACGTCTGTCAGTGCCCATCAAAGTGCCAATCAGTGCCCATAAAAGTGCCAATCAGTGCCCCATCAGTAACGCATGTCAGTTCCCTTCAGATGCCCATCAGTAATGACTGTGAATACCTCCTCATCAGTGCTGCCTATCAGTGCCACCTATCAGTGCCTATCAGTGCCACCTATCAGGGCCCATCAGTGCCACCCATTAGTGCCCATCAGTGCCGCCTGTCAGTGCACAGTGCCATCTACCAGTGCCCATCAGTACTGCATATCAGTGCTGCATATCAGTGCTGCCTATCAGTGCCCAATAGTGCTGCATATCAGTGCCGCCTATCAGTGCCCATCAATTCTACATATTAGTGCCGCCTCATCAGTGCCCATCAGTGCTGCCTATTAGTGCCCATTAATTCTACATATTAGTGACACCTCATCAGTACCCATCAGTGCCACCTTATCAGTGCCTTATCAGTGCCAGAGCTTGGGTACAGTGTTGCATGACTGCACAATTGTCATTCAAAGTGTGACAGTGCTGAAAGCTGAAAAATGTCCTGGGCAGGAAGGTGTATAAGTGTCAAAGGGCCTGGTATGGATCAGAGGGGAATCCCATGCAGTTTTTTCTTTCTTTTTTTTACTGACTCTTTTTTTCCTAGCTGTCAGTGGGGAAACCCATTGACAGCTGATCACTCATCGGTTGTTAAGGATGCCGTGGCCGGCTTCCTGGACCAGCTCCTAAACAACCAGCTTACACTACGCCCTGATTGGGCAAAGCTTTGCCCAATCAGGGTGCATAATGCACTGTGCAAATTCAGGTGTTTGTTGAATGTCCGAATAGGCAAATGTTTGGCCAAACTCATGATCGGGTCGAACCAATCGCCCATCCCTAGTGGTGAACCTGCAAACTTTTCAGCCAAAAGTTTATGAATCATAAACTTTATGACTCCTACAGATTCACCACAAATCTATGGTAGCTGCCAAATCTCATCCCTGCACCAGTATTTATATAATAATAATAATAATAATAATAATAATAATAATAATAATACACATGGCATTCTTGACCATCAAATTTCTCAGTTTTACTGTTTCATGTACAATATGTCATAATGGTAATTTTATAACCTTCACTTTCTACATTGCTGACAAAGATGGATTCTGTGTATTTTATGTTTGGCCTTTTTTTTCCTACTCTATAAGCAGATTCATATTCCAGTCTATCAGTAATAAATAACAGAATTATTCTTTATAAACCTGACACTCTCACAGCCTTCAGCTGAGCCATGAAGTCAGTGTCAGGATCCTGGGCTGATGTCAGTGATAATGAGGTCAGGAGAAGAGAAAGAAGTCATTGGAGTCTATCAGAGACTCGGCCATGTTGTCTTCAGATATCCACTTAGAATATTGTGGTTGTTGTCTTTGTGTGTGACCCCCTGCACATCTGATACCCAGAACTCTGCTTACCGCTGTGATATGACTATGAAGAATTATACATTTGAGTACAAGTATTCTCAGGATGGAGACATCATTATAGGAGGGATATTCTCTGTACATTCTGCAGTGTCACGGTGGCGACAGAAAGGAAGTTTTATGAAACATCTCATGTGTTCAGCGTAAGTGAAATATGAAGAGCAAATCTTCCAATCTGATCTACAGAGCTGTGTCTTTAGGAGATATGTGTGATAATGTGCAGGACTCATTCAGTCTGTTACACTGCATTTATATTAAATCAAAGTATATCCTTAACCACTTCAGCCCCAGAAGGATTTATTAGATTGTAAGCTCTTCTGAGCAGGGCCCTCTTAATCCTCATGTATTTTATTGTATTATAACTGTATTGTCTCCCTTTTATATTGTAAAGCACTGCATAAACTGTTGGCGCTATATAAATCCTGTATAATAATAATAATAATAATAATAATTTACCCCCTTGCTGACCAAGCCCTTTTTTTGCGATATGGCACTGCGTCACTTTAACAGACAATTCCACATGCAACGTTGCACTCAAACAAAATTGATGTCTTTTTTCCCCACAAATAGGCTGGATTCACACCTATGGCAGTTTTAGTGCTTTTTGCATTTTGCAGATTTGCACTACAGTCCATTTAACATTGTTTCCTATGGAACACGATCTGTAGTGCAAATCTGCAAAATGCAAAAAGCACAAAAAATGCATAGGTGTGAATCCAGCCATAGAGCTTTCTTTTGGTGGTATTTGATCACATCTGCGGTTTTTATTTTTTGTGCTATTAACCAAAAAACAGCAACAATTTTGAAAAAACAGAATATTTTGTACTTTTTGCTATAATAAATATCCCCCCAAAAATATAAAAAAACGAGTTTCTTCCTCAGTTTAGGACAATATGTATTCTTCTACATATTTTTGGTAAAAAATGCACTATGTGTATATTGATTGGTTTGCGCAAAAGTTATTGCATCTACAAAATAGGGGATACATTTATGGAATTTTTTATTATTATTTTATGGCAGCGATCTGCGATTTTTATTGTGACTGTGACATTTCAGCGGACAGATCGACACTTTTGACGCTATTTTGGGACCATTGACATTTATACAGCGATCAGTGCTATAAAAATGCACTGATTACTGTGTAAATGTCACTGGCAGGAAAGGGGTTAAGCACTAGGGGGGGGATGGGCTCACTAGAATATGACAGAGATCGCTGCTCTCGATCACTGTGGAGCCGCCAATGACATAGGGGTACGTCATTTTGCGCACCCGTTCCACTTTGCCAACGTGTATCGGTGTGAGACAGTCGGCAAGTGGTTAAAATATGTTCATGAAAACCACGTAGGGCCCATTCCCATTCAAGGGTTCTATTGCCGGGTGTTAATGTCCACATTCATTGACCCTTTTTTAAGGCAGCACACCACAGAGCATGGTATGTGTATTATGGTGCCTAGAGTTGTGTTGGGATCTACTGTACAATGTATTGGGGGGCAATTCACAATGAATGACACCGCATTGCACTGCCCATAGAGAAGGTGCTTTGCCATGCATTGTTATGTGTTACCACGATGCACAAGTGTGAATGGGACCTTCAATGACTTTGGCTCTTAATGGCCCCAAACCTTTTTTTTCTTAGTTTTAGAATGTGTAAAGATAAAGAATCCCTGTCAGGTTTTTACTGCTATCAAAATATCACTGCAAATTGCAGTGGCCAGTTCCTATGCCTTTTGTTTGAGAATGGTTTGCTTATTAGCACTAGAAATGGACAGAACAAAAAGAAAAAAAAAAACAAGATTCACCCCTATAGACTTCAATAAGGTTTGCTGACAGATCACAAACTTCAGAAGATTTGAGAAACTTCAAAAACTAAACCCAGGAAGATTGTCTTATCTCTGGTCCTGACTGTCTCCTACAGCATGTCTGCAGGCTTCATCCAGTCCTATAACAAGTTTGTAGTCTCTGATCCTTTCCTCTAGTATGTCTGCATTCTCTGACCTTCTTCTGTAGCATTACATATACTGAATATTATGTGTGGCTACTTGGTGATATCAGGGGATACAGCTGAGGTCCTCTATACTTCCTAATTGTCAACCACTGCTATAACACATATAAGTGCAGGAATGATTGAATTTCACTATGTGGTTCACAGAGCAATGCACACGGCCACCAATCCCACCTTAGATCTGTAGTTGAAATGTGTTATACATTTTGCCATAAAGAATTTCTGCCTGAATTCCTAGTACTGTAGACCAATGAAAAACGATCCATTTTCTGCAGGGTTTACCGGAGAGAATACAGACATCTCCTGGCTTTTATATTTGCTATTGATGAGATAAACAGCAGTCCAGATATTCTGCCCAACATAACTCTGGGATACCATGTGTATGATTCTTGTGGAAATGTGAATAAAGCTATAAAAGACGTTCTACAGATATTGTCTGGACATACAAAGGAAGCTCCAAATTATTCCTGTATGGAGGGGGGTGCCCTGGCTGGTTTCATTGGAGATCTCAATTCTGGCACCACTCTCCAAATGGCCCAGCTGCTGAATCTATATGGTTACACCCAGGTAAGAAAAGCAGAATTTCCTATTTTACATAGTGTTAGGGCAGCTATTTGTCCTTTGGTGAGGTGGGACGATATGAAACAAAAAGTCCTTGTGACAAAGTGTCTTTAGGATAACATTGTTCTAAAAAAAGAAGGCAGCGTTGTGTAGGGATGGGCCAATGGTTCAGTCCAATCTTTGGCTGATATGGCATATGAACAAATGCCTGAACTTTTACCCATTCAGCCCTCTGTTGCTCATATGGAGAATTAATATTTCAGGAAGCTAGGAACCGCCAGCAGCACCAATGTCATTGGCTTATACAGCCGTTAATCCTTGGCCAAGGCCATATTTGGTCAATGATGTCATTGCTATCCCTTCCCTGTCATTTGTGCTGGGCCTGTTGGGTTTTTCTTGTTTTTTTTTAATAAATAACTTGTCAAACATTTGGGTGTCTTTATCTCTAAGTTACTTTTTTGTGAATGAGTAGGAATACTATGTTCTTCTTACTCATTCACATAGGGGAGTTGGTATCTGGAGGCCCCCTTATTTTTTAGTTTCAATAGTTTTTTATTGAGATATAAAGACATTACAAAATTATTTGTACTAACATATGTACATTCTGTGGAATATACTAACATTCTGTAGCATCACTGGTAAATTCCACATTATACATTTCAGAATGGATCACCAATATTCATCTTACTGTATGTACGTATACACCATTAATAAAAGTTCTGTTGTACTCAGTAACACATATTTGATGTACAATGTGAATCATATCCTGTTTTTGCCTAGTGAGTGTTAGTAGATACTCTGGGAGTCCCGACACACTAAAAATTTGTCGTGCCGGGTGTATTTTAGCTGTTATGATCTCACAGCAGGAGAAAACGGCAGGTAAGAAGAACAGCACGGGTAGAAAATATAACATATAAACATAAGAAAAACAAAACCTGAAAACATGAAAAGCAGCAATATGTACTTTGTAAATATAAAAGATACAGATATTTAGTACATTAAGGGTTTCGATCTTTATGTTGCGTGGAGTACCATGAGAGCCATTTGGACCATTTAGTTTGCAATTTCTGAAATTGACCCTGAGCTGCTGCAAACATAAGTTCATAAGAGGCATGTGTATTTGTTATTTCAACTATCTCCTGGAATGTGGGGGGTTTAGTGTCTTTCCATTGCAGGGCTGGACTGGGACAAAAATTTGGCCCTGGACTTCACCCAGACTGGCCCACTTTGACAGGTCTCTCCCATGCCGGCTTGCCACCCAAGCCCCCCCCCCCCCCACTAGCTATTAGCCGTTTTACATTATTTCTTTTATAGGCAGTACCAGTGGGGAAGCTAGACATTATTTCACCTGGGGCAAAGAATCAGTTTGGCGCCCCCCCCCCCCAATGGAACAAGATTAGGCAGGAAAGTGAGGCCGCCCTCCTTCCAGATCGTATGATGAGCTTCTAAGTGTTGACTCCTGAGCATCATGTCTGTATTCAGGCGCGCTGCATAACTAGCCAGGGAGAGGAGGTGAGCACTGCGGGGGGGGGGACAGAGGACTGGAGGGAGGCAGCGGTCCACTGTCACTGAAATCGGCCCACTGAGCCATCGGCCCACCGGGAAACTCCCTGTAGTCCCAATGGCCAGTACATGCCTGTTCCATTGTCTCAGTAGTGCCAGTCTAGTACTGAGTAATATGTGGATGACTATAGTTCTGGTTATATGTGGAAAGCTCTCTACCTCTAATGAGTGAACTGCCACAGCTGCTACAGGGGTGATTGTAGAACCAGTTATTGCTGAGATTAGATCAAAAACTTTTTGCCACAGAGGGCGGATAGTTGGACAGTTCCACAATATGTGTGACAATGTGCCTACGCTTCCACAATGTCTCCAGCACAGGGGTGAGACTTGTTTAGCAAATTTCGATATTCGGTAAGGGGTTAAATACCAGTTCAGTGTTATCTTGTAGGTGGTCTCCCATAAATTTACACATTTAGTAGCGGTAAATGTATTGCGCAAGGCTTTTTGCCATTGATTTTCAGTAAAGGTTATACCCAAATCACGTTCCCACTCAATAATATTGTTAGTTTTTACAAATACACTTTTATTGTTTAGTAGATTATAAAATAAGGATATACCTTTTATGTTGGTGTTTGTATTTGTGAGATATAGATATACTCGCCATGGCACTTTGATGTATGTGCTCGTGAGTTTTTGAAGTAGATGAGAGATCTGAAGGTAGCTATAGTGATCTTTGTCCTGCAAATTATATTGTTTTTTTAAAAATTCAAATGTTTTGGGTGTTGTGCCTAGCATGAGATCTTCAATTAATAGTATGCCTTTGTACACCCAATGTGTTATGTGTAGGTTTGGTATGACTAAGGTGAGACTAGTTAACGTGATTGGTATGTTTTTGGTTGCTTGGTTCAGAAAATCTAATGATGTAAACAGCTTCCAAGCCAATAGTGTAGCTTCTATTGTGGGTGATAGGTCTGTCTGGGTATGTGTTCGAATATTGTTGGATAACAAAAGGTCTGCTAGTTTAGAACCAGGTATTTGCGCCTCTTCTAGTTCTAGCCATCTGTGAGTTTGTGACTGGGACAACCAAAATCTTGTTTGTGAGAGAATTGTCGCTTTATAATAGTCTTTTAATATGACATGTCCTATGCCCCCAGCATCTCTATTGTTAGTTAGTTTCCTAAAGGAGCATCTGGCTTTCTTTCCTTGCCATAGAAATCTGTTGATCTGGGCTTGTGCTTTGTCAAAGAAAGAGTTGGAGATAGGAATTGGCAGTGTTCTAAATAGATATAGCAGCTGTGGCAGAATTATCATCTTGAACGCAGCTAAACGTCCTGCCCATGACAGTTCCACTCTAGCTAGCTCCATTAGTTTAGCTGGTAGTGTTTCTAGAAAGTGAGTGAAATTAACTTTGACTAAGTTGTCCGTTGTTGATGTTAGGGTAATACCTAGGTATTTTATCCCTCTCTTTTCCCATGTATAAGGGAATTGCGAGCTTAGTTTAGTTTGTAGGCTAGCTTCAATTCCTATACCCAGTATGTAGGATTTACTCTCATTCACTTTATAGTAAGATACTTTGTTAAACATATCTAGTGCTGTGTGTACCGAAGCCAGGGAAGTTTCCACGTTGGTTAATATCATAATTATGTCGTCCGCAAATAGGCTGATTTTGTGGGTAGATTTAGCTACGATGAAGCCTTTTATTTCAGGGCAAGTGCGGATATATATGGCCAGGGGTTCTATTAGTAAATTGAAAATTAAAGGAGATAAAGGGCAGCCCTGTCTTGTACCGTTCGTAATGTTAAATGGTTTGGATAGTGCTCCCGATGTGAGTACTCGTGCAGAGGGTTTGGAGTATAGGGCTAAAATCGCTGATAATATATTGCCTGTAAAACCAAATTTGTATAAGACCTGGGTAAGGTATTGCCAGTGGATGCGATCAAAGGCCTTCTCGGCGTCTAACGCCAATAGCAGAGATGGCCTTTTGTGTACCTTAGCTAGATGAATGATATTTATCAATCTCCGGGTAGCGTCAGACGTCTGGCGACCCTTCGTGAAACCAGTCTGGTCGGGGTGTATTAATAGGGGGAGTATATGTAATAGGCGGGATGCAATAATTTTGGCGTAGATTTTCAAATCAGAATTGAGCAGTGAAATGGGTCTAAAGTTTGAGGGGACAGTTGGTTCCTTCCCTGGCTTCGGCAATGTCACTATGATTGCAGACAACATTTCTGGTGGGAAGGAGGCAGAGGCAATAGCAGCATTAAAAGTGCGTTCCATATGAGGGGTCAGTAATTGTTTGAAGGTCTTATAGTACTCCCCAGAGAATCCGTCAGGGCCTGGAGATTTGTTGCTGGGTAGGGAATCTATGGTTTTGTTTATTTCTTCTGTAGTGAATTGTTGGTTTAAGGTCTGGAGGTGTTCTTGTGTGAGTGTAGGTATGTCTAGATGTTGTAGAAAGGAGGTGATTGCTTCAGTGCTAGGTTGTACAGTATTTGTATCGTCTTTCAGGTTGTAAAGTGAGCTATAGTATTGGCTGAAGGTATCAGCTATGTCTTGGGGGTGATACAATTTGTGTTTGGTGTGGGGGTGCAGTATGTAAGGTATCTTTGTTTTATGTCTGTGACCTTTTATCCTGTGTGATAGTGTTTTCCCAGCTTTGTTGTTTGTGGCGTAGTATGTCATTTTGAGTTTTTTGGAAGCCTTTTCAAAGTTTTCTAGTAGTAGTAGCCTCAAGTCATAACGCAGTTTTGTAAGTTGTTGGGAAATTATATGGGATGGATTTTGTTTATTGCAGGATTCTAGTTGGGAAATTTTGTCTGTCAGCTCTCTCATGCGCTGCTGCCTCTGCCTCTTGGCTCTAGCCCCCAGTTGAATAAAGATGCCCCGTATGTATGCTTTGTGTGTATTCCACAGAACAAAATGGTCTTGTACAGAGGAGGTGTTAATGCTAAAGAATTCGCTTAGATGCTTGCTAATGGTATTTCTAAAGTCTGGCTGTTGCATTAGATAAGTATTTAAACGCCACATATGGGGTACACTACACATTGAGTCATCATTTAAAGAGAGGGTGATGGACGCATGGTCTGACCATGTGATGGAGTTGATTGTTGTAGAGGTCACTTGAGACAGAGTACCTTGGTCTACCAGGAAAAGGTCTATGCGTGAGTATACCCTATGTGGAGAGGAGAAAAATGTATAGTTCCTTTCGCCGGCATGCATGCATCTCCATGCGTCAAAGAAATCTTGTGAGTGAAATATAGCTGAAAGAGAAGGGGTTAATCGCCTTGTGCCAGAGGAAGAGTCCAGGCTTGGGTCAGGAGTAGCATTGAAGTCTCCGCAAACTATCACTCTTCCTCTTTGATGTTTTTTAGTTATTCGAAGAATTTTATGTAAGAAGTGCACTTGATGATGGTTGGGTGTATACACGTTGACTATAGTGTATGTGATTGAGTTAAGGTCACATATTAAGATTAAGTATCGTCCTCTGGGGTCTTCAATGGTATCATGTAGGGTGAATGCCACTGTGTCTCTTATTGCTGTGAGAACGCCTTTGGTTTTGTTATGGGCTTTGGCTGTGTAAACATGAGGAAAATTTCTATGAGTGCAGGAAGGAGCAGCATCTGCAGAGAAGTGTGTCTCCTGCACACATATAATATCCGATTTGTTGGAGAAGGCTTCTTTCCACATTGACTTCCTTTTGGCAGGATGATTAAGGCCTTTAGCATTAATGGATATGATTTTTAAGCCCATATATAAGGTGTTGTAATGCTAAAGATATGGTTGTGTATGTTATTCAACTTTAAGGAGGTAGTGCCCTCTAGTGGATGTTTTTCAGAATAGCAGGATGATTTTTCCATAAAGTATGATGGAGCATAGGATATACTCACTGTTGTGCAGCCGTATTGCTGTGTGGTTGAGTGCACATTGAAGGTTGATCGTTGTTTTTCTGTTGTCCTGAGTAGTGAAGCAGAGCCCGGTTCATCTGTGGTCCCATGGGATCTAATTGCTGCGTTTTTCAAGAACAAAAACAAAAAAAGGAAAACATAAAAGCGAACAAAATTTCTGAAAATAGTGCAAAGATCAGTTTCATCTGGTGTCAACATTTACAGAGGTCGACCCCAGATACCGATAACTAGAAAGGTTTGTGTACAGCGTTTGCTGTTCAGGCTGTAGGGGGAAGAGTTCAAACTTGTGAGCATTGAAACTCCAGGAATTTGTAAGTTGTAAAATAACCATCCTAGCTCAAGTGTGCGTTTTTGCATTTCTTGGTGTAACCATTTTCCATGCAGGTTCTACTGCTCTGGGAGACTGAATAGATCCAGATTCCTGTTCAGGGATGATTTTCCACTCCTCCAAAAGAGCAAGTCCCTTTTCTAAGGAATTTACCACATGGGTGCGTCCATCTCTCGTGATGGACAATTTGGTAGGATATCCCCATCTGTACATGATATGGTGATTTCTCAGTGCTTTGGTGATAGTGTTTAAGTTCTTTCGCTTTTGGAGTGTATATTGGGAAAGGTCTGCATAAAACTGTAAGTGTTGGTATTGTGCAGGTACTTGTTCTTTTTTACGCATGGTTAGCATCAGCTGTTCTTTCGCGTGGTAAAAGTGTAGGCGTAAGATTACATCTCTAGGGATGTGTTCTGATAAGTACGATGGTTTTGGCAAGCGGTGAATTCTATCGATTGTAATCTCAAGATCAGTAAGGTCAGGCATGAGGGATTTAAACAGTGAAGAAGCATAAGATCGCAAGTCAGTTTGCGATATTGTTTCGGGGATCCCCCTGATTTTTAAATTGTTCCTCCTGTTTCTGTCTTCGATGTCTGCGATTTTAGCCTTTAGCCATTCAGTATCTCCCTCTCTCTGATCATGTGAATCCACCAAATCATTAATGGTAACAGCATACTCTCCCATTTTTTGCTCAATATGCTCAACCCGGGTTTCTACCGCCTGGACACTGGTGTTAAACTTATGCATGCAGGTCATCAGATCTGATTGCAGTGAGCTTCTTAATGATAAAAGCATGTCCTTCAGGACAGTGTCCAACACGGGTTTGTGCATGGTGGGGAAAGTTTCAATGGAGTCAGGGAGTTCACGTGTGTCATCCCCTGACTCCATGTCTGGGCTGTCCGCTCCGAGGGATCCCTCTCCATCCATCCTGCATTTAGCCTTAGCTGGGCTGCCTGAGGGGGTAGAAGGAGAGTGTGGATGTGGGGTCCCTGTCGTGGGTCTATTTGGGAGTAAGCTGTTTTTCTTAGGAGGATTATTAGAGGAATAGCCTAGCGGTGTGGATGATGACTCGGCGCCATCTTGCCTACCGTCATGTTGCTTCATATCATAGAAGTCTGTCAGTCTTTGTGGCTTCCTCTGCTCCTTTCGTTTTCTGGACATTGTCCCAGTGATGTCCTTACACAGATCGCCTGCTGTAAGGATCGGAATCCGAGCTGGATGGATCGATTTGGGCCGCTTTTTATCCTGGGGTCAGCGGAGCTCCGGATCTATGCTGCCATCCCGCTCGCTCGCAAGCCACGCCCCCGGCCCCCTTATTTTTTAAGGGGGCTTCCAGATCCCAATACTCCTCCTTCCTGTAGATCCCCACAGCCACTGGGCCAGGATTGTGGAAAGAAGGACTATCTATCAGAGGATCTTGAAGTTTGTATTGTTAATGAATTATTGTATTATTTTTTTATTTAATTGAGCAGTTGAGGAGATTACTGTGCACATGGTGGTGGTATGGATATATTGGAGATGTGGAAGCACTGTATAATTCTAGCATGTATACTGTATACACTATATAAAGTATCAATCCTTGTAGGTCTGAATCTTATATGTACTTTAGTTGCTATCAAAGTAGTTTTTGAGGATTGATACAATGTTTGTACACAGTGCAAGGAAGGTATTGAAAAGACCAATCAAAGTAGATGGAAGTGTGTTTTTTTTTTTGTCTATAACTTGAAAAAAATATTTTTTCCAAGACAGTTTGACATGTTTATTCCAAAAATGCATTTGTATATTACTTTGTTGTCTGAAGAAAGGATAGACAGGCCCATGGTGGAAATGTAAAAAATGCTCTGGTCCATAAAGGATATACAGGTTCAGGAGCTGAGCTGGTAATTGTGTTTATACTCGGTTGTCCACCTCCAGCTAAATCCAAAATCAGTCTTGCAGTGGGAGTGTCTGTCCAGTAAATTGATGATCAGGAGACCCCTAGGTGGGATTACAGGAGGAAGATCTCTTAGAGGGGAATTTATCAAAACTGGAGCAGTCAGAATCTGGGGCAGTTTTGTATGACAACCAATCAGCTTCTATCTTTCATCTTCAAAGCTTAACTGAACAAACTGAAGATAGAGGCTGATTGGTTACTCCATATTCTGTCTGCTCTAGTTCTGAAAAATTTCCCCTTTAATGTCAAATTATCAGCTTTCACTGATGGCTGTAATCATTTATGAAATAATAAATGCACTCTTGGATATATATCTGATCTGGTGAAACAAAAACACCATTAAAATCTGCTTATAGAGCTATAATAGACAGGTCAGACAACATATTTGTTACTCTCTAAAAAAAGCATTAAAACAGGTTTTCTTCTGTTCATTTGGATATTAAGACTATTTTATTTATTTCTAGATTAGTTATGGAGCCAGAGATACTTTACTGAGTGATAGAAAGATGTATCCAAACTTTTTCCGGACAGTTCCGGATGATGAGATGCAATATGTGGCCATAGCAAAGTTACTTGAAAGGTTGAAGTGGAACTGGGTCGGGATCCTTACATCTGATGATGAATACGGAGAGAGGGAGATCCGACAACTCAGCAAACATTTATCTAATCATGGAATTTGTATTGAATTCAAGATTCTGGTGTCTAAAGAGAATTATAATAAAATTCCTCCAGAGCTGCGGACCTCAACTACGGAAGTTCTTATTATTTGTGGCTCAGTTAGTAGGACTTATTACAAGTTTTTGTATAACAATGTCCCTTATTACACGGAGAAAACATTTATTATACCAGATTCTTGGTCATTGAGTGAAATGTTTTTTATTCTCAGTAACTGCAGCTTGGTGTTTACATTCCCCCATCTCTACATAAAGGGATTGGTGGATTATTTGTATAGTATTTATCCATCCAGCCGCCCAAATGACCCACTGATAGAGGATATTTTCATAACTGAATATGGATGCTTTTCAAAAAACCAAATGAAAAATTTCCTTATTCCATTCACAAATAGACGTCCTCCTAGGAACTGCAGTTTGGAGACACTTCCACTTGATTTATATTATCCTGATGAGAAAACATCCTATAAAGTGTATATTGCAGTCTACATTTTGGCTCAAGCATTACATGACATGGATTTCTCTTTTAAAATAAATAACAAAAAATCTGAAATAAATCCACACACACTAAAGTATAAGGTGAGAGCGTCCAATGAAAGTTTACTCGTATCTTTTTATACTCGGTCAGTTCAGTACTGGAACACAATGTGCCCAGACACGTCTTTTACCACACAAAAATTATGCCCAATTTAGGTTTGTGTTTAGTTTACCGTTGTTAACCCTTTCACTTCTGGGGCTGTTTTTTATTTTTGCACAAAGGTTTCAAAAATAATTTTAGGCCTGAAGATTATGTAAAACCCCCAAACAGTATATTTTCAGAAAGCAGAGACCCCGCAGAAACAATGCTTGTAGTTTACATTTTTTTCTGTCACATGATATTAGTGTAATGGTTTACCAAATGTAATATTTTGTTCTCAGTAAAATATACACTAAGTTACCGTAATGTTAGAGCATATAAATGTAATATATTACCAACTTGTTAGGTAAAATACAAAAAAAAGGTTGTAATGAGTAAATAGGGATGTGTGAACCACGCCTGGACAATGTGTGTGATGTTATTACTGCTGCTGTTGGAATTGCGATTGAACTGGTAAATTTCTGGTGATGGTGCATCACAAGGGAATGAAGCTTGTTTATGTCTGCCAATAGGGTAGAGAATAGGGTGGGGGTGGGGTGCCACTTGTTTTGTTCCTCCTTAATGTATACTGAGGCTGGGACCTCTTAAATCTGCTTTCTCCTCTGGCTCTTAACAGACGCTTGCATTTGTATGCCTTGTATGTGGCCCATAATGTAGGAATAGAAATGTCCGGAGAGAAATTTGTCTTGAAAAAGAGGTTATGGGCTTTTGCAATTAATTGGCAATGATTGGGTTTCACTAAAAGAGTGGCATCCAGTCTCCAGAGGTGGGAGTTTGGGTATATTAGTGTCTCCAAACACTATAGTTACAGGAGCATGGTCAGACCATGATATTGTACTAATCTGTGAAGTAGTAATCAGCTGGAGGGAAAAAGTAAATTCTGGAATATGAGAGGTGGGAAGGTGAGTAGTAAGAGAAATTCTTCTCTGCTCCGTGTTGGCCTGTTCAGACGTCATACAAGTCATGGGTATGTAGGAAATGGTTGATGGTTTGGTGGACAGGTCTTTTACCTGTGAAAGAATCAGGAGCAGCATTTCCAATTGTGTTGAAGTCCCCTCCAATGATTAGTCTGCCACTTTTGACAGATAAGATTTTTGCAAAGAGGTTCTTGCAGAACTCAATTTGTTTAGAATTTGGGGCATAAACGTTGATGATAGTATGTCAAAATTGATTGATATCGCAGGTAAGGAAGTGGAAGCAGCCTAGAGGAACTATGAGTTCAGATTGTAGTTGGAAGTGAATTGAGTCACAGATAGCTGTGAGAACCCCATTTTTCATGTGGGTGTTAGAGGCTGTGAATATATGGGGTAAGTGTTTCAAGGTGAGAGCAGGCATTTTGGCCATTGCAAAATGTGTTTCCTGGATCAGGAGAATATCTGCATTGAGTGAGCAGGCCTCACCTGCAAGGGATGATCACTTGAAGGGTGAGTTGAGGCCTCACACATTGAGTGAAGTAAATTGAATCTCCATGTTGTTTCAAGAGCTTGAGAGGTCTTATTCGGTATGTGGACATTCTGGGATATGCTGGGTATTCTATAGGGTTTTAGTGGTGCAAAGGGCCGGACAGAGGAGCAGTCAGGATTTGTGGAGGTGGAGGCAATGTGGTATCAGGAGGTCTGGTAGGCTCATGGTAAATTGATCTAGTGGAGTAAGTATTCTAGAAGTAGGGTTCAGAGTGTTGAAGAAATAAAGATTGGTTTGGTGCATAGTTTGGAGAAGAGCAAGGGGACGGGTTTATAAAGGGCTTGCACAAAATGCAAGGGTGATGGGTAGCAAATAGGGATGAGCCAAACACTTCCCGATTCGGTTCGCACCAGAACCTGCGAACGGACCGAAAGTTTGCGCAAACTTTAGAACCCCATTAAAGTCTATGGGACTCGAACGTTCAAAATAAAAAGTGCTAATTTTAAAAGCTAATATGCATGGTGTTGTCCTAAAAAGGGTTTGGGAACGGGTCCTGCCCCAGGGGACATGTATCAATGCAAAAAAAAATGGTTTTTAATGTTTTAAAAACGGCCGTTTATTCGGGAACAGTGATTTTAATGATGCTTAAAATGAAAAAAAAGTGAAATATTCCTTTAAATATCGTACCTGGGGGGTGTCTATAGTATGCGTGTAAAGTGGCGCGTGTTTCCTGTGCTTAGAACAATCCCTGCACAAAATGTCATTTTTAAAGGAATAAAGGTCATTTAAAACTGCTTGTGGCTTTAATGTAATGTCGGGTCCCGGCAATATGGATGAAAATCAGTGAGACAAATAGCATGGGTACCCCCCAGTCCATTACCAGGCCCTTTGGGTCTTGTATGGATATTTAGGGGAACCCCGCACCCAAATTAAAAAAAGGAAAGGCGTGGGGCCCCCAGGCCCTATATACTCTGAACAGCAGTATACAGGCGGTGCAAACAAGACAGGGACTCTAGGTTTGTTGTTGAGTAGAATCTGTTTGTAATTTTGAACTGGTACATTTTTAAAGTGTAGCTCCAGCCAAAAAATCAATTTTTAAGCTTTTTGGAAAACATAGGGAAGGGTTACACCCTTGTAACATTTGTTTTGCTCTCTGTGCACCTCTTCAGAAGATTTCACCTCACTTTCTGTCCCAATGACAAATGGTTTTTGAAAATTTGGGGGTTTTAGTGAAACAAGGATTGGTGATAAAGCATCAGTGGAGAGGAGACACGTTTTTCCCATATTAACTCTTACAGGAGAGAATTTCCCTTCCTAGGGGTAGATTTCATCTAACTTCCTGTTGTCTCCTTTCATTTGCAAGTAGGAGTCGTTTGTAAGTTGGATGTTTGAAAGTAGCAGCCTGCCCTATATACTCAGCAGAAATCGGGGCCTTAGGTGTTGGTGTTGCCACAACACTGTAAACCCTCAGAGTTACTCTTGATGGGCGTAGGAACGGGCCATGCTGTGAAATGTTAGAACAAGAATTGTAATTACATGCCATTGTTGAACAGGGGCAGAGAAATTGGGCCTTTGGTGGTGGTGGTGGTGGTGCTGGTGTCACAACACTGTAAGTCCTCACAGTTACTCTTGGTGGGCGCTGGAACGGGCCCTGCTATGAAATATTATATCAAGAATTGTAATTACATACACCTGTTGAACAGGGGCAGGAAAATTGGGCCTTTGGTGGTGGTGTTGGTGTTGACACAACACTGTAAGCCCTCACAGTTACTCTTGGTGGGCGCAAGAATGGGCCCTGCTGTGAAATATCAGATCAAGAATTGTAATTACATGTTCCTGTTGAACAGGGGCAGAAAAATTGGGCCTTAGGCACTGGTACCACAACACTGCAACCCCTCACAGATGCTATAGTTGGAGCGCAGGAATGAGCCCTGCTACAAAGTATTGCATCAAAAATTGTAATTACACTCCCCTGTTAAACAGCGGCTGAAAAATTGGACCTTGGGCACTGGTACTGCTGCCACAATACTGCAACCCCTCACAGATACTCTAGTTGCATCAAAAATTGTAATTATACGCCCTGTCAGGGGCTGAAAAAATGGGCCTTAGCCACTGGTGGTGGCACCCAGAACCAAAAATGTTCTTACAAGCTATCAGCATGATCATTGAGGAGGAAGAGCATAATCACTCAGCATAACAGGATAGTCACTCAGCATCAGCATAGGCAGTCTTGAAGGGATCTGAAATTTCAAAAAAAATTATTCGGTTACATCAGCATCAGGTGCTTGGTAGCTGGTGGTGATCCAAGACTGATTCATTTTTATGAAGGTCAGTCGATCAACCGAGTCGGTGGACAAGCGCACCCTGTGATCGGTTACAAAGCCTCCAGCAGCACTGAATGTGCGTTCCGAAAGAACGCTGGATGCAGGACAGGCCAGTAGCTCAATTGCATTGTCACGTACCTGGTTGGAGGCCGAAATGCCGAGAGGGCTCCCCTTGCAGCTGAGTGCAGTACACCCCTGAAGTTGGGTACAGAGGGTGTAGTGCCCAGAGAAGCACAGGTTGCCAGATGGATTCCAGAGAGAAGAGCTGGTGGGCACCAAAAGGACACCGGGTAATACAGGAAACACAGCTGGGCTAAAGTCTATAAGAATTCTCGGTAATATTTGGCAAGGTGTGCACAAGGAACAGTAATGGAAGCCATGCCAGGGGTCAAACACAGTAGATCCGGCAAGAGTAGGAGGCAGGTAGCAGAAACAGGGACAAGCCAAAGGTCTGGTATCAGGAAGCAGGCAGGAACAGGTACTGTAGCAAAGTCCGTAATACAAGCCGGGATCAGGTACTGGAGAGGGCAACAAGTCGGTAAATCAAGCCAGGGGGTCAAATCAGGAGAGCAGATCAGACAGGTCAGGAACAAGCCGGGTCACAACAGGAATGCAAATAGTAATTGCACAGAGGCTCAGGAACACAGGAAGACTGACAAACCAGCAACTGCAGACACTAGCAGACTTCCTTATATAAGCCCATGTGACCTGCTGGTAGAGATACTGGGTCCTAAAGGTCTTCTCCTGCCAGAGATGCTGGGTCCTAAAGTCCTTCTCCTGCCATAAATGCTGGTAGAGATGCTGGGTCCCAGAGCCCTTCTCCTACTGTTGGTTCCTTGACAACTGGCACTATTGCCAGTTCTCCTACGGCCAGTTCCCTGACAGTGCCCCCCCCCCAGGGGCAGCCTCCGGATGCCCCAATGGGCCAATGCTTCGGGATGTCTGCTGTGAAAGTCCCGCACAAGTCTAGGAGCATGCACATTGTTTGCAGGCTCCCAGGAATTGTCTTCAGGAGGGTACCCCCTCCATTTGATTAGATACTGGACCTGCCTACCCCTCCTCCGGCAATCCATAATGGCTTCGACCTCAAATTCTGTTTCCCCTTCTACCAATACTGGAGGTGGCTCTTCTCTTTCAGGGAAGGGACTGGGTACAGCTGGTTTAAGCAGGGAGATGTGGAACACTGGATGGATCTTGTAAGTATTGGGTAGTGCCAGCTCAAAAGCCACCAGATTTATCTCTGTTTTGATTTCAAAGGGACCGATAAATTTGAGTCCAAGCTTCCGGGAGGGACATGAGAGCTTGAGGTTTACTGAAGAAAGCCATACCTTGTCCCCAATCTTAAAGACAGGATTCCCTCTTCTTCTTTTATCATGGAATTTTTTATAGTTCTCTTGGGCTTTTCGCATGGCCTCCTGAAGCAACTTGTAGTTGGATTGAATGAACCTTAATCGATCCTGGACAGTGGGAGCAGATGTTTCAGATATAGTATTTGGAAGGAAGGAGGGATGGAATCCATAGTTCGCCCAGAAAGGGGACTGATTGCTACATGCAAAGAGTTAATATATGCAAACTCAGCACAGGGAAGAAGGGAGATCCAGTCATCCTGTGAGCAAGTACAGAAACATCGAAGGAACTGTTCTAAGGTCTGGTTAGTCCTCTCTGTTTGACCATTGCTCTGAGGGTGGTAAGCTGAGGAAAGACACACTTCTATTGATAGAGACTTGCAGAGATCCCTCCAGAACTTGGAGGTGAACTGTACCCCTCTATCAGAGACAATACTATCCGGTAATCCATGTAATCTGACAATCTCTTTAATTAACATGTTTGTTGTGTCTGAAGTGGAGGGTGTGCCAATCATCGGAAGGAGGTGTGACATTTTGGAAAGGCGGTCTACCACCACCATGATGGTGGTGCATCCCCCAGAGGGGGACAGGTCTACTATAAAGTCCATGGATATTTCTTTCCAGGGTTGTTCAGGAATGGGTAATGGCCTCAAAAGTCCCCATGGCTTGGCATTGGAACCCTTGTTGCGCTGACAAATGATGCAAGAGTTCACATACTTTCTGCAGTCCTGTCTTAGGCTGGCCCACCAAAATGAGCGCTGAACAAGTTCAGTGGTTCTTCGTATCCCAAAATGCCCAGCAAGTTTATGGTCATGTGACATTTTTAGAACTTGGAGTTTGACTGGCTGGGGAACAAAAAATTTATCCTGGTGCCACAAAAATCCATCTTGGTTTCTCAGTGAGGACACTTCTGATCCAAAACACTGGGTTGAGGCTTGCTTGATTAAGGTCTTTAAGTCAGGTTGAATAAGCAAAAAATTCTGGGTGGATAGGATTGTACTTGGCTCTGTCGTTTCAGGGGTGTCTGGAAACATTCGGGAGAGTGCATCTGCTTTCCCATTCTTGGAACCTGGCCGATATGTAAGATGGAAATTGAACCTGGAGAAGAACAGAGCCCAGCCCGGCTTGCCGGGGTCTTAAACATTTAGCTGTCCTGAGGTACTCCAGGTTCTTATCGTCTGTAAAAATCATAATGGGATGAGCGGCACCCTCCAATAAGTACCTCCATTCTTCTAAGGCAGATTTAATGGCCAGAAGTTCTCTATCTCCCACATCATAATTTCTCTCTGGTGGGCTCATCTTTCGAGAGAAAAAGGCTACAGGGTGAAGAAGAGCCTTAGGCCCCTGCCGTTGGGACAGGATTGCCCCTGTAGCTACTTCAGAGGCGTCCACTTCCAACACATAAGGCAGGGTCGGATCTGGGTGCCGTAGGATTGGTGCGGAAGTGAACAGATTCTTTAATTTGTCAAAGGCTGTCTGGGCTTCTGGAGACCACTGTAACCGGACCTTCTGGTGGGTCAACTGAGTGATGGGTGCTATGATGGTGGAGAAATCCTTCACAAACCTCCTGTAGTAGTTGAAGAACCCCACGAAGCGCTGAACACCTTTCTTGCCTGAAGGAGCTGGCCAGTCTAGTATTGCTTCCACCTTCTTTGGGTCCATTGCAATTCCTTCTGTGGAGATGATGAGACCCAGGAATTGAATAGATGTTTTTTCAAATTCACATTTGTCTGCCTTGACATATAGTCCATGTTTTCTCAAGGTTGAGAGCACCTTTTTTACGTGAATTTGATGAAGCTCCAAAGAGGCAGAGAAGATGAGGATATCATCGAGGTATACGATTACAAAGTAATCAAGGAACTCCCAAAAAATGTCGTTTACTAGATGCTGGAACGTAGCTGGGGCGTTGCATAACCCAAATGGCATTACAAGGTATTCGAAGTGGCCGAACCGCGTCCGAAATGCTGTTTTCCACTCATCACCCTGGCGTATGCGTACAAGGTTATAAGCGCACCTCAGATCCAATTTAGTGAAAATCCGGGCGGTTCAGAACCTTTGAAAGAGTTCAGGAAAGAGAGGCAGTGGGTATCTGTTCTTTACAGTGATCTTATTGATTCCTCTGTAATTTACACACGGCCGCAATGTGCCATCCTTCTTCTCCACGAAGAATATACCCGCCCCAGCAGGAGAAGAAGAGGGTGGGATAAACCCCTTTTCAAGGTTCTCCTGAATATATATACTCGTAGGGTCTCCAGCTCATTTTCAGATAGGGGGAAGATTTGTCCAAATGGGATCTCGGCCCCCGGGAGCAGTTCAATTGGACAGTCATGAGGCCGGTGAGGTGGGAGGACATCGGCCTTTTTCTTGTCGAAGATTTCTATAAACTCATGATAAGCTGCAGGAACATGCTGGAGATTACTGAGAGCAGGTTGCACTGCCAAACAGCTAATAGGCTTACTGGAGCTGGGAGTAAAGCAATGCTGCAGGCAATATACTGAAGAAAGAGAGATTTCCTTCTTGGCCCAGTTGATTTGCAGGGTTATGTGCCTACAGCCATGGAATTCCCAGGATGATGGGAAACATGGGGGAACATAGAACGTCAAAGCGAACAAATTCTTGATGGCCAGTATCTGTAGTAGTGAAGATGGGCATGGTTTCCTGGGTGACAAGTCCAGAACTGGGCAGGAAACCATTGGCCAAAAGAACCTCAAGTCTTTCCTTTTTTTCATAGAGGGGCACACCAAGTTTTTTAGCCAGAGATAAGTCCATAAAACAGCTACATGCCCCGGAATCAATGATTGCTTGTAGCCAGATCTCCCTTTCTGCCACTTGTAAGGAGATGGGAAGAACAAGGTAAGAATGGCAGGATACAGAGACTTGGAGATATGTGGAACTTGGTGGGTAGACCTTACTGGGTCTTATGGGGCAGCTGCGTAAAAAATGACCGGCCCCTCCACAGTATATGCAGAGATTGGCCTGCTGGTGGCGTTCTCTCTCCTCAAGCGTAAGGGAGGAATGGGCCAGGCCAACTTGCTTTGGTTCCCTTTCTGGGATTGCAGGGCAAACAGATGTGGGTGCAACAGCAGGAGAAAACTTGGGTAGCATCCATGTAGGCTGGAAGGATTGAGCACGTTCCGACCGCCGCTCCCGCAGGTGCCTGTCAAGCTGAATGGCTAGGTGAATAAGTCCGTCAGGAGTGTCGGGAATAGCAACTTGAGCCAGTTCATCCTTAAGGACCTCAGACAGTCCTTGGCGGTACTGGAACCTGAGGGCTGCCTCATTCCAGCTTGTGTCAGTGGACCACCTGCGGAAATCCACGGTATAATCTTCCACTGGGCGTTTTCCTTGCCCTAGGGCAACCAAGGCAGATTCAGCGGAGGCCACATGACGGGGGTCATCGTACAACATGGCCTCAAAGAAAGTGGCCTCAAAGAAAGTGTCCATAGTATTCAAAGCAGAGTCTTTTTATTCCAGCAGGTTATGAGCCCAGGCTTGGGGTTCCTCAGATAATAAAGAAATGATAAATCCTACTTTCACAAACTCAGAAGCAAAAGTTCTAGGTTGGAGGGCCAGGTACAGTAGGCAGGCATTCTTGAAGGCCCTGAACTTTTTCCGGTCACCGGAGAATCGTTCAGGAGTAGGTACAAGTGGTTCAGGAGGAGGCAAGGACACTGGAGCCGTGTTAGAGGAGGAAGAACTGGAGTCCACAAAGGCTGGAGCAACAGGCAAATGCTGCAGCCGATCCTCCAAACGGAAGTAGCCATCCTGGAGCTTCTGAATGGCTTGCGTAAGTGTGGTGACTTGTTGACACATCATCTTGAGTGGGGAAGCACCTCCGTCGGCTTTGGTCATGGGGTCAGGGGTGTACTGTCATGTACCTGGTTGGAGGCCGAAATGCTGAGAGGGCTCCCCTTGCGGCTGAGTGCAGTACACCCCTGAAGTTGGGTACAGAGGGTGTAGTGCCCAGAGAAGCACAGGTTGCCAGATGGATTCCAGAGAGAAGAGCTGGTGGGCACCAAAAGGACACCGGGTAATACAGGAAACACAGCTGGGCTAAAGTCTATAAGAATCCTCGGTAATACTTGGCAAGGTGTGCACAAGGAACAGTAGTGGAAGCCAGGCCAGGGGTCAAACACAGTAGATCCAGCAAGAGATAGAGGCAGTTTGCAAAAACAGGGACAAGCCAAAGGTCTGGTATCAGGAAGTAGGCAGGAACAGGTACTGTAGCAAAGTCCGTAATACAAGCCGGGATCAGGTACTGGAGAGGACAACAAGTCGGTAAATCAAGCCAGGGGGTCAAACCAGGAAAGCAGATCAGACAGGTCAGGAACAAGCCGGGTCACAACAGGAATCCAAATAGTAATTGCACAGAGGCTCAGGAACACAGGAAGACTGACAAACCAGCAACTGCAGACACTAGCAGACTTCCTTATATAGGCCCATGTGACCTGCTGGTAGAGATACTGGGTCCTAAAGTCCTTCTCCTGCCAGAGATGCTGGGTCCTAAAGTTCTTCTCCTGCCATAATTGCTGGTAGAGATGCTGGGTCCTAGAGCCCTTCTTCTACTGTTGTATCCTTGACAACTGGCACTATTGCCAGTTCTCCTACGGCCATTTCCCTGACATGCATACTGTGCAAGCTCTGGCTAGTGATCCATCCTCAAGACCCAGTAACCCAGAGGATTTTCGGTGGGAAAGGTGTCCAAGTCAGATCTTGCCCCAAGGTATTCCTGCACCATGTAAAACAGACGCAGGCGATGGTTGCTGGAACCGATCATACCTTGGGGCTGTGGACTAAAAAATTGTCTGAATGCATCGGTCAGATGGCCACCTTCTCCACCGCTCCTTCTTTGACTGACCGAAGCCTCAGCAACACGTTGTCCAGGAACAGGAGTTTGTAATCTCCCAGTCTCTGGGAACGCGTTGCACAGACCTTTCTGAAAGGCCTCCCAAAGATGTTTCATCCTCTGCTCCCTCTGCGACAGCAAGATAAGGTCCACAACCTTAACCTTGTAATGTGGATCAAGGAGGGTTGCCAGCCAGTAACGACCCCTCTCCTTGATACCACGAATACGAGGATCCTTCTGCAGGCTTTGCAGGATCAGGGAGGTCATGCAGCGTAGGTTTGCTAAGGCATTCGGTCCGGAGTCCTCTGGGTCACTAAGGACGACCTAATCCACAGCCACCTCCTCCCAGCCAGGCTCCACCTCCATGCTGAAACAATCCTCCTCCTCCTCTTCCTGTGTGATCGGTGGGCACACAGGAACACTGTCTGGATTGTCGGGGGCCTTGAGTGCTAAGGAAGTCTTCCTCTTCCTGCCTCTGATCTGCCTCAAGTGCCCTGGCCATTATTCCATGCAGCGTGTGCTCCAACATGTGGACAAGAGGGACAGTGTCACTGATGCATACACTGTCACTGCTCACCATCCTCGTGGCCTCCTCAAATGGTGACAGGACAGTGCATAAATCCCTGATCATGGCCCACTGGCGTGGGGAAAAAAAAACAAGCTCCCCTGACCCTGTCCTGGTGCCACAGTCGCACAGGTACTCATTGATGGCCCTCTGCTGCGTGTGCAGCTGCTGCAGCATGGCCAATGTTGAGTTCCACCTGGTGGGCATGTCACAGATTAGGCAGTTCTTGGGCAGGTTAAATTCCTTTTGGGGGTCAGCCAGCCGAGCACTGGCATTATATGACCAGCAGAAATGCACACAGACTTTCCTGGCCTGCCTCAGGACATCCTGTAAGCCCGGGTACCTGCCCAAGAACCGCTGCACCACCAAGTTAAGAACATGAGCCAAACAGGGAACATGCGTCAGTTGTCCCTGTCGGAGGGCAGAGAGGAGGTTGGTGCCATTGTCGCAAACCACCATTCCTGCCTTAAGCTGGCATGGCATCAACCACCTCTGGGCCTGCCCCTGCAGAGCTGACAGAATCTCTGCCCCAGTTTGGCTCCTGTCCCCCAAGCACACCAGCTCAAGCGCCTGCATGGCATCTTTTGGCTTGAGTACTTACGTAGCCCCTTGAACGCCTACGGAGCACCGCTGATTCTGAGGACAAAGGTGCACACTGTGCAGAGGATGCAGTACACTAACTGTAAATACTGCAGCTGCCTACCTGTGGTACTAATAGGATAAGAAGAACACCACCAATGTTCTTCAGGTAGCTTTAGGTGAACACTGTGCAGAGGACACAGTACACTAACTGTAAATACTGCAGCTGCCTGCCTGTGGTATTAATAGAATCAGAACAACAGCAATTGTCTTCAGGTAGCTTTAGGTGCACACTGTGCAGAGGTCACACTACACTAACTGTAAATACTGCAGCTGCCTGCCTGTGGTACTAATAGGATCAGAAGAACACTACCAATTTTCTTCAGGTAGCTTTAGGTGCACACTGTGCAGAGGACGCAGTACACTAACTGTAAATACTGCAGCTGCCTGCCTGTGGTACTAATAAGATCAAAAGAACACCACCAATTTTCTTCAGTTAGCTTTAGGTGCACACTGTGCAGAGGACACAGTACACTAACTGTAAATACTGCAGCTGCTTGCCTGTGGTATTAATAGGATCAAAACAACAGCAATTGTCTTCAGGTAGCTTTGGTGCACACTGTGCAGAGGACGCAGTACACTAACTGTAAATACTGCAGCTGCCCAGCTGCCTGCCTGTGGTATTAATAGGATCGGAACAACAGCAATTGTCTTCAGGTAGCTTTAGGTGCACACTGTGCAGAGGACGCACTACACTAACTCTAAATACTGCAGCTGCCTGCGGTACTAATAGGATCAGAAAAACACCACCAATTTTCTTCAGGTAGCTTTAGGTGCACACTGTGTAGAGGACACAGTACACTAACTGTAAATACTGTAGCTGCCTGCCTGTGGTATCAATAGGATCAGAACAACAGCAATTGTCTTCAGGTAGCTTTAGGTGCACACTGTGCAGAGTGCACAGTACACTAACTGTAAATACTGCAGATGCCTGCCTGTGGTACTAATAGGATCAGAAGAACACTACCAATTTTCTTCAGGTAGCTTTAGGTGCACACTGTGTGTCAGAAGAAGCCTTCGTTCCGGTCCGGTCGTTTTTCACGCATTCCCGGCGGAACGGCGTTCCGGCGCATGCGCGTTCACGGCTCGGCATTACGGCGCTCGCGCACACGCACTGGTGCACACCCAACGTGATTCTCTGGGCAGCCTATAAAAGGCGCTCAGAGAATCAAACAAGTTGCTGGTTTGTCTCAGCTTCCTGTATTACCTAAATCTGTATCCTGTATCTCTGCCTGACTACCCGTTGTGACCCGGATTTGCCTTTGGACTTCTCTTACCTCTCTCCTGGACCTGACCTCTGCCTGTTTATCGGATTCCCACCAATCTCCTGTTTGACCCTCGGCCTGTTACCTGGACTATCTCCTGTCTCCTAGCCTGACCTCCTGCTTGTACCTGGACTCTCTTGATCTTGTCACCTTACCTTGCAGATCCTGCAGTGCCATAGCACCATCCCGGTGTTTGATCCTCTGCCCAGCTCTGGACCTTCTGCCTGTTGTCTCTGACTGCACCTGCCTACCAGTACCTGCACAGCGGCTCTTCTCTATCAAGACCCCACAAGCAAGCCACCTACGGTCCATTGGGGAGCCTGTGCCTCTTTGTGCCGTTCACTCCCTGTCCCAACTCCAGGGGGCGGACTGCGCTTAGTCGCAAGCCGAAACCGCTCTCGGCATCTCGGCCTCGGTGAGTACTATCAGTGACAGTACAAACCAGCCATGTCTGAGGCCGACAGAGCGCGTTCCCCATTGGAGATCCTGTGTCAGCAGGTCTCGGCCCTCACTGAGGCCGTCCAGAAATTGCAAGATGGCTACGCCCAAATTGATGGCTGCCTTCAGCAGCTTTCCGGACCATCTCCAGCTCCTACCACGGCTTCTGTACCTCCCAGTGGAGCTTCCTCTCCTCAGATAACAACTAATCCCACTGTGGTCATGGCCGCTCCAGAACCTAGGGTTCCCACATTAGAGCGTTTCTCCGGCAATCGCAAGAAATTCAGGGCTTTTAAAAATGCTTGCTCTCTGTATTTGGCTCTGCAACCCAGGACCTTTTCGTCGGAGGTGGTAAAAGTTGGGTTCATCATTTCTCTCTTGGCCGATGAACCACAAGCTTGGGCTCATAGCCTAATGGAACAGAGGAACCCTATACTGAATGCAGTAGATGCCTTCTTTGAAGGTATGGCACAACTTTACGACGACCCCCAGCGCATGGCCACGGCCGAAGCCTTATTGCATAACCTGAGCCAAGGACGAAGACCAGTAGAGGACTATATCGTAGAGTTCCGGAAATGTTCAGCTGATACTGGCTGGAATGAACCTGCCCTTAAATACCAGTTCCGTCAAGGGCTGTCTGAAGCATTGAAGGATGAGCTGGCCAGGATTGAGACCCCTGATTCTTTGGAAGACCTCATCCAAATTACCACTAAATTGGATCGTCGCATGCGTGAGCGACGCACAGAGTGCTTCCAGACTCCTCGCCCTACCTGGATGATGCCTAAACCGACTCCTGTCCATCCACCTTACACAGCTCCACCAGTTTCTACCGCTCCTGAAGCTGAACCAATGCAGCTTGGTCTAGTCCGTGCCCCACTCACTTCAGAGGAAAGACTACGTAGGCGCCAGGGCAATCTGTGCCTTTATTGTGGGGGTTCTGGACACTTCCTTCGTTCTTGCCCCGTGAGACCCAGTAAGTCCTACCTACGGTCTGCTATTAATCAACTAGTTACCGGTTCTTCTCAGCCTTATGTTACTCTTTTTGTCTCCTTACAGCTTCCGGAAAAGGAGGTTCACCTACCTGCTATAATTGACTCCGGAGCGTGTAGCTGTTATTTGGACGCCTCATTAGCCGCAAGCTTGCATGTTCCTTTGACCACGAAAAACCAAAGTCTACGGATCCACCTAGCCGATGGGTCTCTTCCCCGCTCTGGGCCCATCATGCAGGAAACCAGACCCATCCTTACCACCACTGATACTGGCCACCAGGAATACCTGCGCTTTGATATCATCTCTTCTCCGATGTTCCCCATAATTTTGGGACTCCCATGGCTTCAAGCCCATGATCCACAGATCAATTGGAATAAGAAAGAAGTCTCTTTCTCATCCCAATATTGCTCCAGACATTGCTTCCTTCCGGCCCCAACCTCTGATTCTACCATTGCAACCATGTCCGATAGTCTGCAACATGTACCCGAAAGCTACCTAGAATTCAGAGATGTATTTGATAAACAACAGGCAGACTGTCTACCACCTCATCGGCCTTACGACTGCCCTATAGACCTGTTGCCGGGTGCTGAAATTCCTTTTGGTCACATTTTTACTTTGTCCGAAACAGAATTAAAGGCTCTTAAAACATATATTGATGAAAATCTTGAGAAAGGGTTCATTCGCTCCTCCTCATCACCGGCTGGAGCTGGTATTTTCTTTGTAAAAAAAAAAGATGGATCCCTCCGACCTTGCATCGATTACAGGGAAATAAATAAAATTACCGTCAAGAATCGGTACCCGTTTCCTCTCATCCCGGAATTATTCCAACGTTTCAGATCTGCCCGCATCTTTTCCAAACTAGACTTGCGTGGCGCATACAATCTCATCCGGATCCGAGCAGGCGATGAATGGAAGACCGCCTTTAGATCCAGGTTTGGACACTATGAGTACCTGATAATGCCGTTTGGACTCTGTAATGCCCCGGCCACGTTCCAACACCTAGTGAACGATATCTTTCGTGAATATCTTGACAACTTTCTAGTAGTCTACCTTGACGACATTCTCATTTTTTAAACCACCATGGAACTCCATCGGGTACATGTCAAACTGGTTCTCTCAATTCTCAGAAAACACAAATTATACCTCAAGGCGGAGAAATGTGAATTTGAGAAGACTACAGTGCAATTCTTAGGATTCATAATCTCAATTGACGGCGTTGCAATGGACCCCCAGAAGGTCAAAGCAATCCAGGAATGGCCAGCTCCTGTAGACAGAAAAGGGGTACAACGGTTCTTAGGTTTCTCCCACTTCTACCGGAGATTCATTGTAGGGTTTTCAGCTATCGTGGCTCCCATTACTCAACTGACACGCCAGCATAATCGTTTTCAATGGTCCTTGGAGGCTCAGGAAGCATTTCTAAAATTGAAAGCACTATTCTCGTCTGCACCAGTCTTACGACACCCGGATCCAGCCCTGCCTTTTATTCTGGAAGTTGATGCCTCAGAGACTGCTACTGGTGCCATCCTCTCACAAAGACAAGGGCTCAAGGCTCTATTACGTCCCGTGGGTTTTGCATCCCGGAAATTAAGCATCCCCGAGAGAAACTATGATGTAGGCGATAGGGAGTTACTGGCCATCAAATTCGCCTTAGAGGAGTGGAGATATCTGCTTGAAGGGGAGTCCAATCCTATCATGATCTTTACTGACCACAAAAACCTGGAATACCTGCGAACTGCTAAACGTCTAAGACCCAGGCAAGCCCGATGGGCTCTCTTCTTTTCCCGATTTTACTTTCACATATCTTATAGACCAGGTTCAAAGAATGGAAAAGCGGACGCACTTTCAAGGATGTTCCATGAAACTTCCCAGGTAACAGAGCCAAGTACCATTTTGTCTCCGCAAAATTTCCTCCTGGTTACTCAAGGAGACCTAATGTCCGCAATCAAATCTACATCCGCTCAATGCTCTGAACCCCACGTATCTTCTATGGAGAAACGCAATGATTTATTTTGGTCTCATGGAAAAATCTTCGTCCCGCTGGAATATAGGCTCCTAACCCTACAGTCCTTTCATGACCACAAGCTAGCAGGCCATTTTGGGTCACAAAAGACCATGGAATTGATCTCACGTTCCTTTTGGTGGCCAGGCTGGAGACAAGACTGCAAAAACTATGTTTCATCCTGCATCCCGTGCCAGCGCAGCAAGGGCTCCAATACAAAGTCGTGGGGCCTACTCAAACCCTTGTCCATCCCTAAACGCCCATGGGCAGAAATCTCCATGGACTTTATTGTGGATTTGCCTCCATCAGGGGGGTTCATGACTATCTTTGTCGTAATTGATCGACTCTCAAAAATGGCACACTTTCTGCCCATGGTGGGTACTCCCTCTGCCTCCGCTACTGCTAGCATGTTTTTTAAAGAAATTATCAGGCTTCATGGTACCCCGGTAAGCATCACCTCTGACAGAGGGGTTCAATTTACTTCAAAATTTTGTAAGGAATTATGCAAGACCTTGGAAATTTGCTTGTCTTCTGCTTATCATCCTCAAAGTAACGGCCAGACGGAGAGGACAAATCAAACCCTGGAACAATACCTCCGATGCTTCTGTTCCGATTCCCATGCCATCCTATGGTCCTCCCTCCTGCCATATGCAGAATTTGCATATAACAACTCCATCCATTCCGCTACCAACCAGACACCTTTCTGGTCCAATTTTGGATTTTACCCTTCCTTTCTTCCAGTTTCCATCCCTGAATTATCTGTCCCTGCAGTGCAGGACCGAGTAAACTCTATCCAGTTAAATTTCCAAAAGATCAAAGCAGCGATGCAAAAGGCTCAGGATGACTACCAAAAGTACTACAACAGGGGAAGGAAGGAGAACCCGGCCTTTAAAGTAGGCGAAGAAGTGTGGCTATCAACTATCCATCTCAGACTGCCAATTCCCTCCCGGAAACTGGGGCCAAAGTTTATAGGTCCTTTTAAAATAAAAAGGGTAATCAACCCAGTCGCTTTTGAATTAGCTCTTTCTGATGCTTACAAGGTGCACCCAGTCTTCCATGCATCCCTCTTAAAACCTATTGCTCCCAGCCCTTTTTCTGACAGAGAAAAACCTCCACCGCCACCGGTTATAATCGACGGAGAAGACGAGTTTGAGGTAGAAAAAATTCTAAATTGCAGAAAATATGGCAGACAGCTGCAGTATTTAATCAAATGGAAGGGGTATCCTTCTGAGGATAACTCCTGGGAACCAGCCAGGAATCTACATGCTCCTCAGCTTCTCCAGGCTTTTCACTGAGAACATCCAGAACTGATGTCAACCTTGGGTGTCCAGAGGCCACCCCTCGGGGGGGGGCACTGTCAGAAGAAGCCTTTGTTCCGGTCCGGTCGTTTTTCACGCATTCCCGGCGGAACGGCGCTCCGCCGCATGCGCGTTCGCGGCTCGGCATTACGGCGCTCGCGCACGCGCACTGGTGCACACCCAACGTGATTCCCTGGGCAGCCTATAAAAGGCGCTCCGAGAATCAAACAAGTTGCTGGTTTGTCTCAGCTTCCTGTATTACCTAAACCTGTATCCTGTATCTCTGCCTGACTACCCGTTGTGACCCGGATTTGCCTTTGGACTTCTCTTGCCTCTCTCCTGGACCTGACCTCTGCCTGTTTATCGGATTCCCACCAATCTCCTGTGTTTGACCCTCGGCCTGTTACCTGGACTGTCTCCTGTCTCCTAGCTTGACCTCCTGCTTGTACCTGGACTCTCTTGATCTTGTCACCTTACCTTGCAGATCCTGCAGTGCCATAGCACCATCCCGGTGTTTGATCCTCTGCCCAGCTCTGGACCTTCTGCCTGTTGTCTCTGACTGCACCTGCCTACCAGTACCTGCACAGCGGCTCTTCTCTATCAAGACCCCACAAGCAAGCTACCTACGGTCCATTGGGGAGCCTGTGCCTCTTTGTGCCATTCACTCCCTGTCCCAACTCCAGGGGGCGGACTGTGCTTAGTCGCAAGGCGAAACTGCTCTCGGCATCTCGGCCTCGGTGAGTACTATCAGTGACACTGTGCAGAGGACACAGTACACTAACTGTAAATACTGCAGCTGCCTGCCTGTGGTAATAATAGGATTAGAGCAATAGCAATTGTCTTCAGATTACTTTAGGTGCACACTCTGCAGAGGACACAGTACACTAACTGTAAATACTGCAGCTGCCTGCCTGTGGTATTAATAGGATCAGAACAATAGCAATTGTCTCCAGGTAGCTTTATTTTATAATTGTATTTTTATTGAACATTTTTTCAGGGAAAACAAGATATCGACATGAACAGACAATATCAAATTTGTAGGATAATCCAAAACAATGGATAAGAAATGTCCACACATATAGAATACAAATGTACTCTGCAAGCAAATGTAGAAGTAAGAACAACTCATATGCATAATAAATGGAAAGAATAGAGGTCATATGTAAATAACATCATCAGCCAAAAAATAATACTGGGGAGAATGGATAATATGAAGAGGTATTAAATAATAAACATTTCGAAGAGGAAAAAAAGGTTGGGCTTTTCATGATACAATAGCCGACAGGGGAATTACAAATTCTGACTGGTCCCACAGGTCCCAGATTTTATTAAAATGAGGGACACTGTCGTGTACAGAAGCTGTCAAGTATTCCATCCTGCGGATATCAGCTATAAGTTGGAGTAACCTGGAGCTTGGGGGAGTAGTGTTGGATAACCAACAGAAGGGGATCAATCTCTTTGTAGCTAGCAGGATATATGAGATCAATCTATTACCATTAAAAGTAATTTAGGACGTAACGGACGTAACCGGATACACAACAGCGCGGACCGGAAGTGACGTAGCGGGGATTGTAAACACACTGTTTGAAGTGCTGATCCAACGTTACCTCTATGTAAGCAGATATTTTTAAATAAAAACTTCGGCTTTAACGTTATTACCCTATTGGAGTATCCTCCTTTCTGATTACCCCCCTTATGTGGAGTTTATTCACCTCCCCATAGACGCACCAGAACAACTACACCGCTGGGACTGGAACAAGCACAGCCCGGAATGGATACTTAAAGGCATTATATTAATGTCAGTAAGGTGAGAGTTCTGGGAGCCCCTAGTGGGTATCCATTACCACGAAAGTCACGAGATCTACTATCAACGCACCTGACACTTTTGTTTTATCACTGTATAGATCATTCACCTATTTTTATTCACCGCATTGATTTGCACTACAGTCACGGATTTTCACTTTATGGACTATTTGATTTACTTGATTTATTTATTATTTTACATTTATGCTTAATTAACTACTTAGGTTTGCGCAAAATCACAGGCACAATTATTGATTGTGGTATTTTTAAATCTATTACCATTCTTTGTAATACCTGAGAAAGGAAGGCCCAACAAATAATGTAAGGGGTCTAGAAGAAGAGATACATCTACCACCTTCTGAATCAACAACATTGTTTCCTGCCAAAGGGGTTGGATCATAGAACACAAAAAAATATGAAACAGGGTACCCACTTCCTGACCACAACGCCAACATTTATCTGAGGTCGAGAGATCATATTTGTGGATGACTTTGTGCGTTTTATACCAAAACATAAGTATTTTTATAGAAGTCTCCCTCTGCAAGACACATTTTGAGGATTTAAAAATAGAAGACCTAATCTTATCCCATAGTTGGGGGCCAATGGGTCTACAAAGCAATTGAGCCCATTTCCTCATATATAAGTGAGATACTTCAGTAAGGGGAGTTGACTCGTGGAGGATGCGATGGATAGAGGATGCTAGATGTAATTGGTGGGGACCCTGGGCACACAAGTATTCAAAAGGGGTGGGTTTGTCTAACGTCAATGTCAGAGACAGGGTATGGAAAAATGTGTGATTTGTAGGTAGAAATAAAACATATGGGAGGGTATATCTGACTTCTCATGAATAACTTCAAAAGAGTGCAATCGACGGGAAATCGGATGCACTAGATTGCGAAGTTGGAACAAGGAAGCATTCATCCATGGAAAGATATGTCCCAGGGATAAACTATCAGGGATGGATGGATTAAATAGTACATTCATCAGAGGGGGACATTTTGATGCGAGGGTAAAAGTATCCCTGCATTTATACCATATGGATAGGGAGAAGTTCATAGGGGCTGTACATTGACGTCTAAAAATACGGTCAGTGTGTTGTGAGGGAGACCAGATCAGGGAACATGGGTGGACCGGGTAAAATGTCCCTTTTTCTATATCTGACCAATGACTGGGGGCATGTAAGCTGGACCAAGAAGCAATAATTCTTAGGTGAGTTGCATAATAGTATTTTATAATGTCCGGGGCACCCAAACCCCCTCTAGATTTAAGGGCGAAGACCACCGAAACTCACAATGCGGTGAGCCCTGCCATTCAATATGAATCTAAGGAAGCTCCTTTGGATGGCTTTAAGTTGAGAAAGGGGGATGGCCACTGGTAATGTTTCAAAATAATATAACAGCCTGGGTAGAATGGACATCTTTAATACATTTATTCTACCTAGAATGGAGAGGGTATTAAGTCCAACTTTGCAAGGATTTGTTGATGTCTAAAATTAGAGGGGGAAGTTTACAGAGTAGAGTGTTGTGTATGTAGAGGTAAGATGTACCCCCAGATATTTGAGGGAGGTAGAACACGATTTATAAGGGTAAGATTGTGTCAATTGAGATAAGAGAGGGGGAGGGATGTTCAAAGGAAGGGCCTCAGTTTTTGTGGTGTTAACTTTGTAGCCAGATATGGCACCAAAGGAGGAGAGAAGATCATGTAATGAGGGGAGGGACAACAACGGTTGGGTAATGGTTATTGTTATTATTATTATACAGGATTTATATAGCGCCAACAGTTTACGCAGCGCTTTACAACATTAGGGAGGACAGTACAAGTACAATACAATTCAATACAGGAGGAATCAGACGGCCCTGCTTGTTAGAGCTTACAATCTAGGAGGGAGGGTCAAGGTATACATAACGGTAATGTCTGTGGGGGATGAGCTAGTGGAGAAAATAGTGCAGTTGTTAGATGGAGGCAGGATAGGCTTCTCTGAAGAGGAAAGTTTTCAGTGATCGCCTAAAAGTGGATAAATTTGGAGACAGTCTGACAGATTGGGGTAGGGAATTCCAGAGGATGGGCGAGGCTCAGGAGAAGTCCTGGAGGTGGATATTGGAGGAGGTGATGAGGGAGCTGAAGAGCAGGAGGTCCTGGGAGGAACAGAGAGGGTGATTAGGTTGGTATTTTGAGACTAGGCTAGTGATGTAGCTGGGGGCAGAGTTGTAGATGGTTTTGTAACTTATTGTTAGTATTTTGAATTTAATTTGTTGGGTGAGTGGCAGCCAATGGAGGGCTTGGCAGAGAGGGCTAGCAGACACTGAGCGGTTTGTAAGGTGGATGAGTCTGGCAGCAGCATTCATGATGGACTGAAGGGGGGATAGTCTATTTGAAGGTAAGCCAATGAGGAGGGAGTTGCAGTAGTCGAGGCGAGAGATAACCAGGGAGTGAATCAGGAGCTTTGTGGTTTCATTGGTTAGAAAGGGACGTAGTTTAGAGATGTTACGGAGGTTGAGGCGGCAAGCTTTGGAAAGTGATTGGATGTGGGGCTGAAAGGAGAGTTCAGAATCCAGGATAACGGGGGGCGTGGCCTGGCTATGGAGGAGTGAGGACGTGCTGGGCCCGAGCTCCGTCCGGTCCGCAGCTAAATAAGCAGCTACAGGGGTGATTACCCCCCGATTTCCGCACAGGGCATGTCACAGCGGCGGCGAGCTTCTTCCCAGCCGAAAAGAGCTCACCCCAACGGCCAAGGATCGCTGGATTCTTTCCTTTCCGACACCCCCCGCCAGCAGAGGGGAAAATCCAAGATGGCGCCGGAACGAACGGCCACGCTGCAGCAGGAAATTCAGCCAGCGCCCCCAGCACTGTCTCCTATCTCCTCTCCCAGGCTGGTAAGCGACTCCATCCCCCCTGCATCCCCCCGCTCCACATCACCACAGGACAGGGGCACAAACCTGGCAGATTTGACGGAGGACAGGGACATCAGACAGCATCTATGGTCTCTCCCCACTAAGGAGGACCTAGAGCGCTTTACCAGCAGGATTGAGAGGGCCTTCAGGCAAGACATTGAGCAATTGCAAACAGATACCACTGAACTGGGTCACAGGGTAGAGACTCTGGAGCAGAAATTTGATGACACTATACCCGCCATAGCTCAGCTCAAAGAACAGACTGTCACCCATAGTCACCAGATTGAGGCCCTTCTGTGTCAGTTGGACCGCAGCAGGCGAGCGAATATTCGCATACGAGGCCTTCCTGAAGCCACTGCACCTAAGGACATTGTTCCCACCTTGCAGGGAGTGTTCCGTGAGATCCTGAGTTTGCCTCCATCGGTGCCGATTGAGATAGACAGAGCGCACAGGGCACTTCGGCCCCCATCAGAAGACCCCGACAACCCCAGGGATGTGATCTGCAAGCTGCACAAATTTACACTAAAGGACCGTATAATGCAAAAGATGCGTAACAGACCAGTCTTTGACTTTGATGGAGCTCAACTGTCCTTTTACCAGGACCTCTCACGGCGTACCCTAATGCAGCGGCGAGCCCTACGCCCACTCCTAATGGAAATTCAAGCAGCAGGCCTCACATACCGCTGGGGCTTCCCATTCAGCCTCCAGGCTTCCAAGAATGGCCGTTGGGCTATACTACGCACAAAGGATGACCTCCCCCGCTTCTTACATACCTTGGAGCTTAATCCAGTGGATTTCCCGGACTGGCGCACCACTCCGGACATCCAGATGCCCCAGCTACCCCAGCCATGGATCCAGGCGGCAGGAAACAGACGCTCCCGAGGTCGTAACAGGCAAACAGAGGGCCCACGTCCGGGCACCTCTACAACCAGTGACTGAACAAACCACTGACGCCCTTGCGGCTCTCACTAATTTTCTGGACATAATCCCCTCTTCATCATAGGTGCCCTCATCAGGACACTGGGCCCAACGGACGCATTGCTGTCTTATCCTACTTCCACGTGCAGGACGTTGCACGCGAGGCCCTTTGCACTACTTCCCAATTCTGAGTACCATTGGGCGCCATGATGGACTGGGGGGGTCCGCGGTTCAGCTCCTAGCCTGGCTGTCTGGTTTCCTTCCCACCGTTTTTTCTTTTTCGCACTTTTTTGGGAGTTCGAGTTACATAATCTCCTTTCCCCTTTTGGTGATATGTACTGTTTTTTTTTTTTTTTTTTTTTTCCCCCCACCCTGTTTATGTGTCATAATGGACTGGACGGACGGAAGGGCTAACCGTCCCCTTGGTGGTCACCCACGTACCCCACTTAGGCCTCACCTTACTAGGTGACAGTCCCTTGTGGGACTCCGAGTTTTCACCCGGGCGGTTTTTGGGTTGATACCCCCCTCCCGGGTGAGCTCTATAGTTTTCTATTGTTTTCACCCATATCCCCTTCCCTCCTTTTCCTCCCCTACCCTACCTACTCTCTCCACTAACCCCCCTAAACCCCCCCTCCTCCCTATCTACCTCCCCCCCCCTTAACCCCCCCCTCCTCCCCCCTCCCACCACCTCCCCCCTTCATATCATTCTGTGCCTGATATTACTTTCCAGAGCTAACGGTTATTGCTTTGATCTTCAGGTCGCCTTTTGACGGACTGAACCATGCACGGAGGACCCAGAGGGGGTGTGACCGGTCAACTATCATCCAGGTCAGGTGCGCCGTCACTAAAGGTACTGTCCTATAATGTCAGGGGGCTCTGCTCTCCACACAAGCGCAACAGGCTTTGGCAGGAACTAAAGAGGCTGGGGGCCCAGGTGGTTTTCCTGCAGGAGACTCACTTTAGGGAACAGTCCCTCCCAAAGATACCTACACACTTATACACCCAATGGTTCTTTAGCAACTCTCCGGTGGCCAAATCACGGGGTACAGCCATTGCGTTCCATAGGTCTTGCCCATTCCAGCTCTCAGAGAGCCGAGTCGACCCGCAGGGTAGATACGTCTTTGTGAAGGGGGTCTTGGCCAACAAAAAATTTACATTTGCGACTCTCTACGCACCCAATGCCCAACAACTCTCCTTTATTGACTCTGTGTTAGACAAGCTGAACGAATTCAGGGAGGGGCACCTAATTCTTGGAGGGGACTTTAATGTGAGCCCGGACCCACTCGTTGACACATCCCGAGGCCGCCCCACTCACTCCCAAGCCTTCCTCAAGCATTTTCGCAAGTCACTGCAGAACAGCTTCCTTATAGACACGTGGAGAGCTCTTCATGCGTCAGAGAGGGATTACAGCTACTATTCGGGGGTGCATGACGTGTACACGCGCATTGATTTAATGTGTGTGGACCATGACACCCTTGAGCTGTTGCAGTCAGCTGAAATAGGCAATATCACTATTTCAGATCACGCTCCGGTGTGGGCCGTGCTGCGAATCCCAGATGAAACGCAGAGGGCCTGGTCCTGGAGGCTCAATGAAAACCTCCTAGACGATGCCTCGGTAGTGGCTAGGGTCTCTGAGACCATTACACATTATTTCACAGAGAATGTGTCTGAGGATATGGCAGACGGAGTGGTGTGGGAAAGCCATAAGGCGGTACTCAGGGGGGAACTGATCTCCCTAGGCTCTAAACTTAAAAAGGAAAGGCAGATAGACTTCCAGAGGGTACTGACAGCTTTACAGGAAGAAGAACTTAAACACAAACGCCAGGGAGATGTTCAAGCCCGCGATCGGTTGATCGAACTGAGAGAACTCTTTTCACGCCTCCTTGACCGTCGAGCGCGCAGACAACTACGCTACCTTTCACATAAATACTACGAACAGGGAAATAAGTGTGGTAGAATGCTCGCTAGAGCGCTCCGGCGGAGAAGACTGACAGCTCACGTGCACTCTCTTCGGTCCCCTGACGGTACAGCTACATTACACTCCTCCGGGATTGCCTCCATCTTTAGAGATTATTATGCGGACTTATATCACCTAGATAAGGAGATCTCCCACACAGGGCGGACAGCGAAAATGAAAGCTATTGGCGACTACCTCGCCTCAGCCGGACTTCCCTCCCTGACACCCGAACAGCAGCTAGACCTTGACGCCCCCGTCTCCCCTCAGGAGATCATCTCGACAGTGAAGGCCCTACCTAATGGGAAGAGCCCTGGCCCGGATGGATATTCCAAAGCGTACTATGTAAAATTTCTCCCTTTGCTACAAAATCATATGTGTAGGTATTTTAATTCTTTAGCCACAACTCACCAGATCCCCCCCGAGGCATTATTAGCCCACATCACCGTAATCCCGAAGGAAGGCAAGGACCCTACTCTCCCACAAAGCTATCGACCAATATCACTTCTTAACGTCGATATAAAAATTTTTGCTAAGATCATGGCAAATCGACTTAAATATGTCTTGCCCTCCTTTATCCACCCCGATCAAACGGGATTTATCCCAGGTAGAGAAGCTAGGGATAACTCCATCCGGGCCATGCAGCTTATACAATGGGCATGTGCCCATAGGAATTCCACCCCATACCTTATTCTGTCCACGGATGCCGAAAAGGCTTTTGACAGACTAGATTGGTCATACCTTAAGGCGGTGCTGGAGGCTTGGGGACTAGGCCCTCATATGCTTAGATGGATCATGGCACTTTACGCGACCCCCAGTGCGAAGGTCAAGGTAAATGGCCACTTATCCCAGGGGTTCCCCATTCGGAATGGCACGAGGCAGGGGTGCCCCCTCTCCCCCCTCTTGTTCGCTCTGGCTATGGAGCCACTGCTTCGAACAATACGGGTGAGTGCTGACATCAGAGGGGTGACGGTGGGGTCAACGGAACACAAACTGTCAGCCTATGCAGATGACGTGCTCTTTCATTTGACCCAGCCCTTGGTGTCGCTGCCAAACCTTATGAGGGAACTAAAAACTTTTGGTCAGGTGTCCAATTTTAAAATAAATTTTTCGAAATCCGAAATCCTGCCCATCACCATCCCTGCGAAGATGGCTAATGACTTACAACAAGCTTTCCCATTTAGTTGGGCTACAACATCGATTAAGTACCTGGGTATACAACTTACCAATAGATTTGATAATATTTACTCGGCTAATTTTCCCACCCTTTTGAGCATGGTGCGTAGAGATTTACAGAATTGGGCCAAGACCTCCTTCACGTGGCTGGGCAAACTTAGCATACTCAAGATGAACATCCTTCCACGGGTGCTCTTCTATTTACAAATGCTGCCGGTCCCTCTCCCCAGGAGCTTCTTTACACAGCTTCAAAGCCTAATGATTAATTTCATCTGGCATGGTAAAAGGCCAAGACTGGCCGCGTCTTTACTACAGAAGGCCAAGGAAATGGGAGGCCTGGGCCTCCCGGATATAAGACGATACTACAGAGCCATTGCGATCCAACATATCCTCAACTGGCGGCATCATGGGGGTTCAAAAATATGGGTCTCCTTGGAAAAGAGCTTGGCAGGTGGTGACTTGTCCTACGCGCCTTGGCTGCCTCGTGAATATAGAGGACTCTCACAGACGTCCTCCCCGCTAACTACCCATACCCTGCGGGTCTGGGATCGCACGAATGCTTTGTACGCTTTGGTGCCCCCGGGCTCCCCACTGGCACCGCTGGGGGGGTTCAGGTGGTTCCCTCCTGGGGAGCAAAGGACCTTTTTTGGTACATGGGTTACAGATGGTAATTATAGCTGTGGCAAATTTGTAGATAAGGGTAGTCTGATGCCCCTAGATGCCTTGAGGACTAGCCATGGCAGATTCCCCATGGATTGGTGGAGACACCAGCAACTCCAACACTTCATTGCAACAGAGGGGGCTTCGATGAGAGGGCTAGACACCATTACCACACTAGAAAGATTTTTCATAGAAGAAGAACCAACTCCCCATCTGATCTCTGAGTTATATAGGCTACTGGGTTCAGTTTCCGCTGCTTGCAAGCCGGCTTTCATAAGAGAATGGGAGCGGGACCTAGGGATAGAGTTCTCACCAGAACAGCGCCTACACATGTATAAATTAGCACATTCTAGCTCCATAGAGTCCAGAACGCAGGAAACTAACTACAAGCTCCTAACTCGTTGGTACCGGGTACCAGCCGTCATAGCACGTATTTACCCCTCGGTTTCTGACCGCTGCTGGCGTGACTGCGGTCAGAAAGGCACCCTCCTTCATGTGTGGTGGGAATGCCCAGTAATTAGGCCGTTCTGGACGGAGGTACAGGCTACCATTAAAAATGCTCTGCAGATTGAGATCCCGTTCTCCCCAGAGCATTTTCTCTTGCACCTCCCCACCCTCCCTCTGAGCCACTACAAAAAAAGCGCCCTTCCTCATCTATTAAACGCTGCTAAAAGGCTGGTTCCTCTCCACTGGAAGAGTCCACGGATCCCTACCTTAAAAGAATGGTTACAGAAGGTGGAGGATATCAGAGAGGCGGAGGAGTGGGTGGCGAGGTGCAAGAATAGGAGTGAGCGCTTTGATAGTATCTGGGCCCAGTGGCGGAGATTCACCATTGACACTAATCCTGTATCCTCTAGCCTGGAAGTCGCGCTGTTGGAGTTAGCGGAGCCCTCCTTGAAGCTAAGGAGGCCTGTATGTGGTGACGTGCGTACCTGAATGGCATGTCTCACCACCCTATTGATTGCACCGGATGTAGACCTTTTCTTTCCTTATGCATGGTTCACAAGGTCCACAGTTGAAGGCTCATACGAAACGCTAGGCGTCTTTGGAGTTTTTTTTTCCCTTTAAGAAAGGCAAGTTTTGTATCTCCCTTATTAAATGTTATAGAGTTATTACCAGGGCAGACTTATGGGAAAGGGGCTCCGCCTGGCGACACAGGCACCTTTCAAAGGCATTGACCCCGGGGGATGCCCGTGGGGCGCCTCCCTTTCGGTGGAGGTTAGTTGGAGGCTTATGGCCCCCCTCCCGAGGGACCCGCCCGGTGGGCATCTTGGGGACCTTAAAGCAGGGACGAGACCCCCCCTCCAATACAGAATGGAGGGCTTTTGTGACGGGTCCGGCCAAGAAGTTGCCATGGCGGGACCCCCCCCTGGGAATCATTTTGACTGTTCCACAGTGCAATACAGTTTGAAGAAGACTTGATCCCTCATCCCCTTCCCCCTCCTTCCCTCACCTCTCCGGTTTTTACCTTGTCTTGTGATTGGTTTGACAACTTGTTATTGTCTGGAACGTCTATGTTTGCACTGTAAGAATTGCACTGTATTGTGGTAAGAATGACCATAGACTATATGTCTGTATGTTCCTTTTAATACATAAAATAAAAATAAAGATTATATAAAAAAAAAGAATCCAGGATAACACCTAGTACTCTGACATGTGGGGACGGGTGGATGGTTGTGCCATTGCTCTTGACAGACAAGTCAGGGGAAGAGGCACGTGGGGGAGGAGAAGTTGAGTTTGAGGAAGTGGTTAACAGAATGTCATCTGCAAATAATGATAAATAATGATAATTTGTATTTGTAAAACTAAAGCTTGACGTGAGGATCTGTTTAGAAGGTCTATTAACTCTATCGTGCGTCGGGTGTTGTCCCCTGCGTGTCTAGTCAGGACAAAACCCACTTGATCTTTGTTAATCAGTTTTGTAATGTATTTAGAGAGTCTAGAAGCTAGTATCTTAGTAAAAATCTTATAGTCTGAGTTTAAGAGAGCAATAGGTCTGTAGTTGTCAGGGAGGGAGGGATCCTTGCCTGGTTTAGGTATAACAGAGATATAGGAATGTGAAAAATGAGAGTGTGGGGATTGACCTTCGAGGAAGGTACTGTATAAGTATAAGTCAGTAAATGAGGGGATAGGATGTCAAAGAAATCTTGTAGTAGGTATATGGGAGGCCATCTGGGCTAGGGGATTTATGAAGTGGGAAGTCCTTAATTATGTTGTGAAGTTCCTCAGTAGTTATAGGAGCATTTAGATCGACCAGATCAGAGGTAGACAGTTTGGGAATACTGAGGCCTTCAAAAAAAGCATAAAATTTTTCTTTAGTAAAATTAAAGTGGTTTTTGGGTTGTAGGCAATTGTATAGTTTGCGATAAAAGGAACCGAAGATCTTAGACATTTCAAGAGGGCAGTGGGTTCTGGTTCCATCATCCTTTAACAGGAACTCAGGGAAAGAGTTGAAGGGACGAGGGCGCAACTTGTTTACTAGCATTCTGTGAGGTTTATTTGCAAACTAATAAAATTTTTGTTTTACCCAGAGTAAGGATTTAGCTGCCTTACCAAGAGTTAAGGATTTAATCTGTTCTCTGAGGGATGTAACCTTGCGGAGTCTCGACACTGTGGGTTTGCACAATAGCTGGCGTTTGGCTATCATCAAGGTAGATCTCAATGACTGTAGAAGTTTGTTTCTGTCTCTTTTCAGACGAGAACCCTCCGCGATGCAAACACCGCGGAAGACCACCTTATGTGCCCCCCACAGTGTGGAAAAAACCTGAAACAGAGCCCATATTGAGCAAGAAAAATTCTTAAAGGCTGGTAGCCAACTTAATGCGGGAAGGCTCAGAGTGTAGAAGTTCGTCATTTAGACGGCAGTGGCAAGACCTAGAAGGGATTTGAGATAGCATGACATCTAGTGTGATAGGGGCGTGGTCTGACCATGTAATGGGGGATATGTCTGAATCTATAATGTAAGGGATAAGAGGAGCTGAAATAAGAAAGTGATCTAGGCATGAATACATCTTGTGAGCCATAGAATAGAAAGTGAATTGCTTAGCAGTAGGGTGCTTAATCCTCCAGGAGTCAAACAATTGGTGAGATCTGATACATCTACGAAAAGCATTAGCTCGGGAGGTAGCCTTGCGCGAGGGAGAGTCATTGAAAACAGTTTGCCTATCTCGAGGTGACATGATTAAATTAAAGTCACCTCCTACGATCATGAAGGGTTGGAAGTGATACTGAGGCAAGTCAAATACCTTGTTGAGAAAATCTACCTGACCATTATTAGGTACGTATATATTAACTAGAGTGAAGGAGGAGGACATATAATCACAATCCAGAATAATAAAGCGCCCATGAGGGTCAGCGTGTGTATTTTTGACCCTATTGGGGCAGGACCTTTAGGTATCTTTAGGTGCACACTGTGCAGAGGACACAGTACACTAACTGTAAATACTGCAGCTGACTGCCTGTGGTATTAATAGGATCAGAACAATAGAAATTGTCTTCAGGTAGCTTTAGGTGCACACTGTGCAGAGGACACAGTACACTAACTGTAAATACTGCAGCTGCTTGCCTGTGGTATTAATAGGATCAAAACAACAGCAATTGTCTTCAGGTAGCTTTGGTGCACACTGTGCAGAGGACGCAGTACACTAACTGTAAATACTGCAGCTGCCCAGCTGCCTGCCTGTGGTATTAATAGGATCGGAACAACAGCAATTGTCTTCAGGTAGCTTTAGGTGCACACTGTGCAGAGGACGCACTACACTAACTCTAAATACTGCAGCTGCCTGCGGTACTAATAGGATCAGAAAAACACCACCAATTTTCTTCAGGTAGCTTTAGGTGCACACTGTGTAGAGGACACAGTACACTAACTGTAAATACTGTAGCTGCCTGCCTGTGGTATCAATAGGATCAGAACAACAGCAATTGTCTTCAGGTAGCTTTAGGTGCACACTGTGCAGAGTGCACAGTACACTAACTGTAAATACTGCAGATGCCTGCCTGTGGTACTAATAGGATCAGAAGAACACTACCAATTTTCTTCAGGTAGCTTTAGGTGCACACTGTGTGTCAGAAGAAGCCTTCGTTCCGGTCCGGTCGTTTTTCACGCATTCCCGGCGGAACGGCGTTCCGGCGCATGCGCGTTCACGGCTCGGCTCGCACACGCACTGGTGCACACCCAACGTGATTCTCTGGGCAGCCTATAAAAGGCGCTCAGAGAATCAAACAAGTTGCTGGTTTGTCTCAGCTTCCTGTATTACCTAAATCTGTATCCTGTATCTCTGCCTGACTACCCGTTGTGACCCGGATTTGCCTTTGGACTTCTCTTACCTCTCTCCTGGACCTGACCTCTGCCTGTTTATCGGATTCCCACCAATCTCCTGTTTGACCCTCGGCCTGTTACCTGGACTGTCTCCTGTCTCCTAGCCTGACCTCCTGCTTGTACCTGGACTCTCTTGATCTTGTCACCTTACCTTGCAGATCCTGCAGTGCCATAGCACCATCCCGGTGTTTGATCCTCTGCCCAGCTCTGGACCTTCTGCCTGTTGTCTCTGACTGCACCTGCCTACCAGTACCTGCACAGCGGCTCTTCTCTATCAAGACCCCACAAGCAAGCCACCTACGGTCCATTGGGGAGCCTGTGCCTCTTTGTGCCGTTCACTCCCTGTCCCAACTCCAGGGGGCGGACTGCGCTTAGTCGCAAGCCGAAACCGCTCTCGGCATCTCGGCCTCGGTGAGTACTATCAGTGACAGTACAAACCAGCCATGTCTGAGGCCGACAGAGCGCGTTCCCCATTGGAGATCCTGTGTCAGCAGGTCTCGGCCCTCACTGAGGCCGTCCAGAAATTGCAAGATGGCTACGCCCAAATTGATGGCTGCCTTCAGCAGCTTTCCGGACCATCTCCAGCTCCTGCCACGGCTTCTGTACCTCCCAGTGGAGCTTCCTCTCCTCAGATAACAACTAATCCCACTGTGGTCATGGCCGCTCCAGAACCTAGGGTTCCCACATTAGAGCGTTTCTCCGGCAATCGCAAGAAATTCAGGGCTTTTAAAAATGCTTGCTCTCTGTATTTGGCTCTGCAACCCAGGACCTTTTCGTCGGAGGTGGTAAAAGTTGGGTTCATCATTTCTCTCTTGGCCGATGAACCACAAGCTTGGGCTCATAGCCTAATGGAACAGAGGAACCCTATACTGAATTCAGTAGATGCCTTCTTTGAAGGTATGGCACAACTTTACGACGACCCCCAGCGCACGGCCACGGCCGAAGCCTTATTGCATAACCTGAGCCAAGGACGAAGACCAGTAGAGGACTATATCGTAGAGTTCCGGAAATGTTCAGCTGATACTGGCTGGAATGAACCTGCCCTTAAATACCAGTTCCGTCAAGGGCTGTCTGAAGCATTGAAGGATGAGCTGGCCAGGATTGAGACCCCTGATTCTTTGGAAGACCTCATCCAAATTACCACTAAATTGGATCGTCGCATGCGTGAGCGACGCACAGAGTGCTTCCAGACTCCTCGCCCTACCTGGATGATGCCTAAACCGACTCCTGTCCATCCACCTTACACAGCTCCACCAGTTTCTACCGCTCCTGAAGCTGAACCAATGCAGCTTGGTCTAGTCCGTGCCCCACTCACTTCAGAGGAAAGACTACGTAGGCGCCAGGGCAATCTGTGCCTTTATTGTGGGGGTTCTGGACACTTCCTTCGTTCTTGCCCCGTGAGACCCAGTAAGTCCTACCTACGGTCTGCTATTAATCAACTAGTTACCGGTTCTTCTCAGCCTTATGTTACTCTTTTTGTCTCCTTACAGCTTCCGGAAAAGGAGGTTCACCTACCCGCTATAATTGACTCCGGAGCGTGTAGCTGTTATTTGGACGCCTCATTAGCCGCAAGCTTGCATGTTCCTTTGACCACGAAAAACCAAAGTCTGCGGATCCACCTAGCCGATGGGTCTCTTCCCCGCTCTGGGCCCATCATGCAGGAAACCAGACCCATCCTTACCACCACTGATACTGGCCACCAGGAATACCTGCGCTTTGATATCATCTCTTCTCCGATGTTCCCCATAATTTTGGGACTCCCATGGCTTCAAGCCCATGATCCACAGATCAATTGGAATAAGAAAGAAGTCTCTTTCTCATCCCAATATTGCTCCAGACATTGCTTCCTTCCGGCCCCAGCCTCTGTTTCTACCATTGCAACCATGTCCGATAGTCTGCAACATGTACCCGAAAGCTACCTAGAATTCAGAGATGTATTTGATAAACAACAGGCAGACTGTCTACCACCTCATCGGCCTTACGACTGCCCTATAGACCTGTTGCCGGGTGCTGAAATTCCTTTTGGTCACATTTTTACTTTGTCCGAAACAGAATTAAAGGCTCTTAAAACATACATTGATGAAAATCTTGAGAAAGGGTTCATTCGCTCCTCCTCATCACCGGCTGGAGCTGGTATTTTCTTTGTAAAAAAAAAAGATGGATCCCTCCGACCTTGCATCGATTACAGGGAAATAAATAAAATTACCGTCAAGAATCGGTACCCGTTTCCTCTCATCCCGGAATTATTCCAACGTTTCAGATCTGCCCGCATCTTTTCCAAACTAGACTTGCGTGGCGCATACAATCTCATCCGGATCCGAGCAGGCGATGAATGGAAGACCGCCTTTAGATCCAGGTTTGGACACTATGAGTACCTGATAATGCCGTTTGGACTCTGTAATGCCCCGGCCACGTTCCAACACCTAGTGAACGATATCTTTCGTGAATATCTTGACAACTTTCTAGTAGTCTACCTTGACGACATTCTCATTTTTTAAACCACCATGGAACTCCATCGGGTACATGTCAAACTGGTTCTCTCAATTCTCAGAAAACACAAATTATACCTCAAGGCGGAGAAATGTGAATTTGAGAAGACTACAGTGCAATTCTTAGGATTCATAATCTCAATTGACGGCGTTGCAATGGACCCCCAGAAGGTCAAAGCAATCCAGGAATGGCCAGCTCCTGTAGACAGAAAAGGGGTACAACGGTTCTTAGGTTTCTCCCACTTCTACCGGAGATTCATTGTAGGGTTTTCAGCTATCGTGGCTCCCATTACTCAACTGACACGCCAGCATAATCGTTTTCAATGGTCCTTGGAGGCTCAGGAAGCATTTCTAAAATTGAAAGCACTATTCTCGTCTGCACCAGTCTTACGACACCCGGATCCAGCCCTGCCTTTTATTCTGGAAGTTGATGCCTCAGAGACTGCTACTGGTGCCATCCTCTCACAAAGACAAGGGCTCAAGGCTCTATTACGTCCCGTGGGTTTTGCATCCCGGAAATTAAGCATCCCCGAGAGAAACTATGATGTAGGCGATAGGGAGTTACTGGCCATCAAATTCGCCTTAGAGGAGTGGAGATATCTGCTTGAAGGGGAGTCCAATCCTATCATGATCTTTACTGACCACAAAAACCTGGAATACCTGCGAACTGCTAAACGTCTAAGACCCAGGCAAGCCCGATGGGCTCTCTTCTTTTCCTGATTTAACTTTCACATATCTTATAGACCAGGTTCAAAGAATGGAAAAGCGGACGCACTTTCAAGGATGTTCCATGAAACTTCCCAGGTAACAGAGCCAAGTACCATTTTGTCTCCGCAAAATTTCCTCCTGGTTACTCAAGGAGACCTAATGTCCGCAATCAAATCTACATCCGCTCAATGCTCTGAACCCCACGTATCTTCTATGGAGAAACGCAATGATTTATTTTGGTCTCATGGAAAAATCTTCGTCCCGCTGGAATATAGGCTCCTAACCCTACAGTCCTTTCATGACCACAAGCTAGCAGGCCATTTTGGGTCACAAAAGACCATGGAATTGATCTCACGTTCCTTTTGGTGGCCAGGCTGGAGACAAGACTGCAAAAACTATGTTTCATCCTGCATCCCGTGCCAGCGCAGCAAGGGCTCAAATACAAAGTCGTGGGGCCTACTCAAACCCTTGTCCATCCCTGAACGCCCATGGGCAGAAATCTCCATGGACTTTATTGTGGATTTGCCTCCATCAGGGGGGTTCATGACTATCTTTGTCGTAATTGATCGACTCTCAAAAATGGCACACTTTCTGCCCATGGTGGGTACTCCCTCTGCCTCCGCTACTGCTAGCATGTTTTTTAAAGAAATTATCAGGCTTCATGGTACCCCGGTAAGCATCACCTCTGACAGAGGGGTTCAATTTACTTCAAAATTTTGTAAGGAATTATGCAAGACCTTGGAAATTTGCTTGTCTTCTGCTTATCATCCTCAAAGTAACGGCCAGACGGAGAGGACAAATCAAACCCTGGAACAATACCTCCGATGCTTCTGTTCCGATTCCCATGCCATCCTATGGTCCTCCCTCCTGCCATATGCAGAATTTGCATATAACAACTCCATCCATTCCGCTACCAACCAGACACCTTTCTGGTCCAATTTTGGATTTTACCCTTCCTTTCTTCCAGTTTCCATCCCTGAATTATCTGTCCCTGCAGTGCAGGACCGAGTAAACTCTATCCAGTTAAATTTCCAAAAGATCAAAGCAGCGATGCAAAAGGCTCAGGATGACTACCAAAAGTACTACAACAGGGGAAGGAAGGAGAACCCGGCCTTTAAAGTAGGCGAAGAAGTGTGGCTATCAACTATCCATCTCAGACTGCCAATTCCCTCCCGGAAACTGGGGCCAAAGTTTATAGGTCCTTTTAAAATAAAAAGGGTAATCAACCCAGTTGCTTTTGAATTAGCTCTTTCTGATGCTTACAAGGTGCACCCAGTCTTCCATGCATCCCTCTTAAAACCTATTGCTCCCAGCCCTTTTTCTGACAGAGAAAAACCTCCACCGCCACCGGTTATAATCGACGGAGAAGACGAGTTTGAGGTAGAAAAAATTCTAAATTGCAGAAAATATGGCAGACAGCTGCAGTATTTAATCAAATGGAAGGGGTATCCTTCTGAGGATAACTCCTGGGAACCAGCCAGGAATCTACATGCTCCTCAGCTTCTCCAGGCTTTTCACTGAGAACATCCAGAACTGATGTCAACCTTGGGTGTCCAGAGGCCACCCCTCGGGGGGGGGGGGGCACTGTCAGAAGAAGCCTTTGTTCCGGTCCGGTCGTTTTTCACGCATTCCCGGCGGAACGGCGTTCCGCCGCATGTGCGTTCGCGGCTCGGCATTACGGCGCTCGCGCACGCGCACTGGTGCACACCCAACGTGATTCCCTGGGCAGCCTATAAAAGGCGCTCCGAGAATCAAACAAGTTGCTGGTTTGTCTCAGCTTCCTGTATTACCTAAACCTGTATCCTGTATCTCTGCCTGACTACCCGTTGTGACCCGGATTTGCCTTTGGACTTCTCTTGCCTCTCTCCTGGACCTGACCTCTGCCTGTTTATCGGATTCCCACCAATCTCCTGTGTTTGACCCTCGGCCTGTTACCTGGACTGTCTCCTGTCTCCTAGCCTGACCTCCTGCTTGTACCTGGACTCTCTTGATCTTGTCACCTTACCTTGCAGATCCTGCAGTGCCATAGCACCATCCCGGTGTTTGATCCTCTGCCCAGCTCTGGACCTTCTGCCTGTTGTCTCTGACTGCACCTGCCTACCAGTACCTGCACAGCGGCTCTTCTCTATCAAGACCCCACAAGCAAGCTACCTACGGTCCATTGGGCTGTGCCTCTTTGTGCCATTCACTCCCTGTCCCAACTCCAGGGGGCGGACTGCGCTTAGTCGCAAGGCGAAACTGCTCTCGGCATCTCGGCCTCGGTGAGTACTATCAGTGACACTGTGCAGAGGACACAGTACACTAACTGTAAATACTGCAGCTGCCTGTCTGTGGTAATAATAGGATTAGAGCAATAGCAATTGTCTTCAGATTACTTTAGGTGCACACTCTGCAGAGGACACAGTACACTAACTGTAAATACTGCAGCTGCCTGCCTGTGGTATTAATAGGATCAGAACAATAGCAATTGTCTCCAGGTAGCTTTATTTTATAATTGTATTTTTATTGAACATTTTTTCAGGGAAAACAAGATATCGACATGAACAGACAATATCAAATTTGTAGGATAATCCAAAACAATGGATAAGAAATGTCCACACATATAGAATACAAATGTACTCTGCAAGCAAATGTAGAAGTAAGAACAACTCATATGCATAATAAATGGAAAGAATAGAGGTCATATGTAAATAACATCATCAGCCAAAAAATAATAAGGAAAAAAAGGTTGGGCTTTTCATGATACAATAGCCGACAGGGGAATTACAAATTCTGACTGGTCCCACAGGTCCCAGATTTTATTAAAATGAGGGACACTGTCGTGTACAGAAGCTGTCAAGTATTCCATCCTGCGGATATCAGCTATAAGTTGGAGTAACCTGGAGCTTGGGGGAGTAGTGTTGGATAACCAACAGAAGGGGATCAATCTCTTTGTAGCTAGCAGGATATATGAGATCAATCTATTACCATTAAAAGTAATTTAGGACGTAACGGACGTAACCGGATACACAACAGCGCGGACCGGAAGTGACGTAGCGGGGATTGTAAACACACTGTTTGAAGTGCTGATCCAACGTTACCTCTATGTAAGCAGATATTTTTAAATAAAAACTTCGGCTTTAACGTTATTACCCTATTGGAGTATCCTCCTTTCTGATTACCCCCCTTATGTGGAGTTTATTCACCGGAAAGAACGCCACCTCCCCATAGACGCACCAGAACAACTACACCGCTGGGACTGGAACAAGCACAGCCCGGAATGGATACTTAAAGGCATTATATTAATGTCAGTAAGGTGAGAGTTCTGGGAGCCCCTAGTGGGTATCCATTACCACGAAAGTCACGAGATCTACTATCAACGCACTTGACACTTTTGTTTTATCACTGTATAGATCATTCACCTATTTTTATTCACCGCATTGATTTGCACTACAGTCACGGATTTTCACTTTATGGACTTTGATTTACTTGATTTATTTATTATTTTACATTTATGCTTAATTAACTACTTAGGTTTGCGCAAAATCACAGGCACAATTATTGATTGTGGTATTTTTAAATCTATTACCATTCTTTGTAATACCTGAGAAAGGAAGGCCCAACAAATAATGTAAGGGGTCTAGAAGAAGAGATACATCTACCACCTTCTGAATCAACAACATCGTTTCCTGCCAAAGGGGTTGGATCATAGAACACAAAAAAATATGAAACAGGGTACCCACTTCCTGACCACAACGCCAACATTTATCTGAGGTCGAGAGATCATATTTGTGGATGACTTTGTGCGTTTTATACCAAAACATAAGTATTTTTATAGAAGTCTCCCTCTGCAAGACACATTTTGAGGATTTAAAAATAGAAGACCTAATCTTATCCCATAGTTGGGGGCCAATGGGTCTACAAAGCAATTGAGCCCATTTCCTCATATATAAGTGAGATACTTCAGTAAGGGGAGTTGACTCGTGGAGGATGCGATGGATAGAGGATACTAGATGTAATTGGTGGGGACCCTGGGCACACAAGTATTCAAAAGGGGTGGGTTTGTCTAACGTCAATGTCAGAGACAGGGTATGGAAAAATGTGTGATTTGTAGGTAGAAATAAAACATATGGGAGGGTATATCTGACTTCTCATGAATAACTTCAAAAGAGTGCAATCGACGGGAAATCGGATGCACTAGATTGCGAAGTTGGAACAAGGAAGCATTCATCCATGGAAAGATATGTCCCAGGGATAAACTATCAGGGATGGATGGATTAAATAGTACATTCATCAGAGGGGGACATTTTGATGCGAGGGTAAAAGTATCCCTGCATTTATACCATATGGATAGGGAGAAGTTCATAGGGGCTGTACATTGACGTCTAAAAATACGGTCAGTGTGTTGTGAGGGAGACCAGATCAGGGAACATGGGTGGACCGGGTAAAATGTCCCTTTTTCTATATCTGACCAATGACTGGGGGCATGTAAGCTGGACCAAGAAGCAATAATTCTTAGGTGAGTTGCATAATAGTATTTTATAATGTCCGGGGCACCCAAACCCCCTCTAGATTTAAGGGCGAAGACCACCGAAACTCACAATGCGGTGAGCCCTGCCATTCAATATGAATCTAAGGAAGCTCCTTTGGATGGCTTTAAGTTGAGAAAGGGGGATGGCCACTGGTAATGTTTCAAAATAATATAACAGCCTGGGTAGAATGGACATCTTTAATACATTTATTCTACCTAGAATGGAGAGGGTATTAAGTCCAACTTTGCAAGGATTTGTTGATGTCTAAAATTAGAGGGGGAAGTTTACAGAGTAGAGTGTTGTGTATGTAGAGGTAAGATGTACCCCCAGATATTTGAGGGAGGTAGAACACCATTTATAAGGGTAAGATTGTGTCAATTGAGATAAGAGAGGGGGAGGGATGTTCAAAGGAAGGGCCTCAGTTTTTGTGGTGTTAACTTTGTAGCCAGATATGGCACCAAAGGAGGAGAGAAGATCATGTAATGAGGGGAGGGACAACAACGGTTGGGTAATGGTTATTGTTATTATTATTATACAGGATTTATATAGCGCCAACAGTTTACGCAGCACTTTACAACATTAGGGAGGACAGTACAAGTACAATACAATTCAATACAGGAGGAATCAGACGGCCCTGCTTGTTAGAGCTTACAATCTAGGAGGGAGGGTCAAGGTATACATAACGGTAATGTCTGTGGGGGATGAGCTAGTGGAGAAAATAGTGCAGTTGTTAGATGGAGGCAGGATAGGCTTCTCTGAAGAGGAAAGTTTTCAGGGATCGCCTAAAAGTGGATAAATTTGGAGACAGTCTGACAGATTGGGGTAGGGAATTCCAGAGGATGGGCGAGGCTCAGGAGAAGTCCTGGAGGTGGATATTGGAGGAGGTGATGAGGGAGCTGAAGAGCAGGAGGTCCTGGGAGGAACAGAGAGGGTGATTAGGTTGGTATTTTGAGACTAGGCTAGTGATGTAGCTGGGGGCAGAGTTGTAGATGGTTTTGTAACTTATTGTTAGTATTTTGAATTTAATTTGTTGGGTGAGTGGCAGCCAATGGAGGGCTTGGCAGAGAGGGCTAGCAGACACTGAGCGGTTTGTAAGGTGGATGAGTCTGGCAGCAGCATTCATGATGGACTGAAGGGGGGATAGTCTATTTGAAGGTAAGCCAATGAGGAGGGAGTTGCAGTAGTCGAGGCGAGAGATAACCAGGGAGTGAATCAGGAGCTTTGTGGTTTCATTGGTTAGAAAGGGACGTAGTTTAGAGATGTTACGGAGGTTGAGGCGGCAAGCTTTGGAAAGTGATTGGATGTGGGGCTGAAAGGAGAGTTCAGAATCCAGGATAACACCTAGTACTCTGACATGTGGGGACGGGTGGATGGTTGTGCCATTGCTCTTGACAGACAAGTCAGGGGAAGAGGCACGTGGGGGAGGAGAAGTTGAGTTTGAGGAAGTGGTTAACAGAATGTCATCTGCAAATAATGATAAATAATGATAATTTGTATTTGTAAAACTAAAGCTTGACGTGAGGATCTGTTTAGAAGGTCTATTAACTCTATCGTGCGTCGGGTGTTGTCCCCTGCGTGTCTAGTCAGGACAAAACCCACTTGATCTTTGTTAATCAGTTTTGTAATGTATTTAGAGAGTCTAGAAGCTAGTATCTTAGTAAAAATCTTATAGTCTGAGTTTAAGAGAGCAATAGGTCTGTAGTTGTCAGGGAGGGAGGGATCCTTGCCTGGTTTAGGTATAACAGAGATATAGGAATGTGAAAAATGAGAGTGTGGGGATTGACCTTCGAGGAAGGTACTGTATAAGTATAAGTCAGTAAATGAGGGGATAGGATGTCAAAGAAATCTTGTAGTAGGTATATGGGAGGCCATCTGGGCTAGGGGATTTATGAAGTGGGAAGTCCTTAATTATGTTGTGAAGTTCCTCAGTAGTTATAGGAGCATTTAGATCGACCAGATCAGAGGTAGACAGTTTGGGAATACTGAGGCCTTCAAAAAAAGCATAAAATTTTTCTTTAGTAAAATTAAAGTGGTTTTCGGGTTGTAGGCAATTGTATAGTTTGTGATAAAAGGAACCGAAGATCTTAGACATTTCAAGAGGGCAGTGGGTTCTGGTTCCATCATCCTTTAAGAGGAACTCAGGGAAAGAGTTGAAGGGATGAGGGTGCAACTTGTTTACTAGCATTCTGTGAGGTTTATTTGCAAACTCATAAAATTTTGTTTTACCCAGAGTAAGGATTTAGCTGCCTTACCAAGAGTTAAGGATTTAATCTGTTCTCTGAGGGATGTAACCTTGCGGAGTCTCGACACCGTGGGTTTGCACAATAGCTGGCGTTCGGCTATCATCAAGGTAGATCTCAATGACTGTAGAAGTTTGTTTCTGTCTCTTTTCAGACGAGAACCCTCCGCGATGCAAACACCGCGGAACACCCCCCACAGTGTGGAAAAATCTGAAACAGAGCCCATATTGAGCAAGAAAAATTCTTAAAGGCTGGTAGCCAACTTAATGCGGGAAGGCTCAGAGTGTAGAAGTTGGTAATTTAGACGCCAGTGGCAAGACCTAGAAGGGATTTGAGATAGCATGACATCTAGTGTGATAGGGGCATGGTCTGACCATGTAATGGGGGATATGTCTGAATCGATAATGTAAGGGATAAGAGGAGCTGAAATAAGAAAGTGATCTAGGTATGAATACATCTTGTGAGCCATAGAATAGAAAGTGAATTGCTTAGCAGTAGGGTGCTTAATCCTCCAGGAGTCAAACAATTGGTGAGATATGATACATCTACGAAAAGCATTAGCTTGGGAGGTAGCCTTGCGCGAGGGAGAGTCATTGAAAACAGTTTGCCTATCTCGAGGTGACATGAAGGGTTGGGAGTGATACTGAGGCAAGTGAAATACCTTGTTGAGAAAATCTACCTGACCATTATTAGGTACGTATATATTAACTAGAGTGAAGGAGGAGGACATATAATCACAATCCAGAGTAATAAAGCGCCCATGAGGGTCAGCGTGTGTATTTTTGACCCTATTGGGGCAGGACCTTCAGGTAGCTTTAGGTGCACACTGTGCAGAGGACACAGTACACTGACTGTAAATACTGCAGCTGCCTGCCTGTGGTATTAATAGGATCAGAACAACAGAAATTGTCTTCAGGTAGCTTTAGGTGCACACTGTGCAGAGGACGCACTACACTAACTGTAAATACTGCAGCTGCCTGCCTGTGGTACTAATAGGATCAGAAGAACACCACCAATTTTCTTCAGGTAGCTTTAGGTGCACACTGTGCAGAGGATACAGTACACTAACTGTAAATACTGTAGCTGCCTACCTGTGGTATTAATAGGATCAGAACAATAGCAATTGTCTTCAGGTAGCTTTAGGTGCACACTGTGCAGAGGACGCACTACACTCACTGTAAATACTGCAGCTGCCTGCGGTACTAATAGGATTAGAAGAACACCACCAATTTTCTTCAGGTAGCTTTAGGTGCACACTGTGCAGAGGACACAGTACACTAACTGTAAATACTGCAGCTGCCTGCCTGTGGTATTAATAGGATCAGAACAACAGCATTTGTCTTCAGGTAGCTTTAGGTGCACACTGTGCAGAGGACACAGTACACTAACTGTCAATACTCTAGCTACCTGCCTGTGGTATTAATAGGATCAGAACAACAGCAATTCTCTTCGGGTAGCTTTAGGTGCACACTGTGCAGAGGACGCAGTACACTAACTGTAAATACTGCAGCTGCCTGCATGTGGTACTAATAGTATCAGAAGAACACCACCAATTTTCTTCAGGTAGCTTTAGGTGCACACTGTGCAGAGGACGCACTACACTAACTGTAAATACTGTAGCTGCCTGCCTGTGGTACTAATAGGATCAGAAGAACACCAGCAATTTTTATTCAGGCTAGCTGTAAATACTGTAAAAACACCTGCCTGCCTGTCAGTAGGAAGATAATAACAGGAACGAATCTAGGTAAACTGAATACAGTGTATATATATATATACCCAACACCTAGGATGCATATATATACACAATACACTGTAAGTGCAGCTAACTGACTCGCCTGCCTACTCTATCTAACTTAAATCAAATGACACTGTCTCTCTCTCTATCTATCTCTGTCTCAACACCGGAACACACTACACAGGGCTGATGTGCAGGCGGCCTTATATAGTATGGGGCGTGTACTAAACCCCCTGAGCCATAATTGGCCAAAGCCTCCCTGGCTTTGGCCAATTACGGCTCTCTGTACAGACAGCACTGTGATTGGCCAAGCATGTGGGTCATAGTGCATGCTTGGCCAATCATCAGCCAGCAATGCACTGGGATGCTGCAGTGAATTATGGGCCGTGATGCGCCACTTGAATTTGCCGGGAACTGCCCATATCATTCGCAATTCGACGAATGGTCGAACATGCTATGTTCGAGTCGAACTCGAAGCTCATCCCTAGTAGCAAACACTCCTACTAACAATGAGGGGGAGAAGATTGTCCATATCAACAACAGGTTGATATGGATGAACATCATTTAAACTAAAGATTATCCATATGGTGAGGCCACATTTTTCCCAGCTACAGGCAATTATGGAAAAAGGAGGCATCAGGGCTAGTGTGCAAAGAGTGAGGTTAAATTCAGGACCATTCCATCTCCATGTGGTGAGGCTGTCATGAAGATTCCCAGTCTCTGAGCAGGGCTAGGCCTGCCTTCATTCTTCTAATTGTATGAGATCCTCCTTGTCTTTTGATCATGAGTTTGGTAGGGAATCCCCATTGGTATCCAATGTTGATATTGCGGAGGGCCTTGGTAATGGTGCCCAATTTCTTCCTGTTAAGGAGTCTTGTTTTGGATAAGTATGCATTAAATTTGATTCCAGTATAAGGTGCCGGGAGTGTAGAGGTGTTTTTAGTGGCAGACATTAGCTTTTCATTGGTGTGCTAAAAGTGAATGCATGCTAAGACATCTCTAAGGACCAAAGCAGGCAGGAAGTCTATGGCCATTACAAGATCAGTGAGCTATGGCATAAGGGACCAATGCTTCTGCTGTAACCGATTCCAGTATACCGCAAAAGGTAACATTGTTCCTTCTAGAATGGTCCTCAAGGTCTGCAATTTTTAGTCTCAGTTTATGTAATTCTGTGTCATGTTCAGTGTGAGCGTCAACAAATTTGTTATGAGCTGTAAATGAATCTATGGCCGACCGTGACTGCAAAGCAGGCATGAAGGAGGGGAGAGAAGCAGATGCAGCTGGACAGGACCATTCATCCGGGGCTTAGACTTCACTGGGCTGTGGGTTGTGGGAAATAAGGGAGGAGAGGACTCACCAGGGTCTCCCTCATAGAGAGGGAATGCCAGTCTGTGGTCCTGTGTTCAATCTCCCTGTGCCAGATGATGTGAAGGAGAGAAACTTAAATATGCCGTGATCGGCAGGCATATACAGTAAACAATATATAATCAAACCATTCTACTGTATATGCTTGTTACCTATAATAATTTCTGTCATTTTGAAGCTGTCCCGCTATGTAAAAGAAGTACAGTACACGGATCCAAATGGCAACGTCATGATTTTTAATGATAAAGGAGAACTCCCCAGCCTACTGTACATTGTAAATTGGATTATAAGAATTGAAAGTACAAATATCACTGATTGGATACGTGTGGGCCACTTTGATGGGTCCCTTTCAGAGGGTCAGCAACTTACACTAAAACCAGAGCTAATATCATGGAAAGGTGACAAGGTGAGTTATACTGGGGAAGCTGATTCAGAAGTTACACAAAAAAAATACTAGTATTGACCCTAAAGCAGAGGCGGATCCAGAGTCTAGTCTTGGGAGGGGCCCTGCCAAAAATAAGGTGTTGCTTACAGAACTGAGCGTTCACTAAAAATGAGCCTTCACTAACCTCTGTAGCTGCAGGCCAGGTACAATAAAGTAATTTATTCTCATATTCCTTGAGGTCATGGGAATCAATGGGTGATGAACTGCAATTCCTGTGCTTTGACTGTGATATTTTAATAGTAGCTTGCTCCACAGAACCCAAAGTTAAGGAGGTCAGTGAGGGCTTCATTAGAGCCTCTTCACATAATAATGAAAATATGCTAAATAAAGAATATGCTAATAATGCTTATATGCTTTAATTCATTTGCGATCTGCCTCACCCTCACCTCAGACAAGTGCAGCCAGGTCAACAAGCAGCTTTTCAGCGTGCTCTGCTCTAATCCTGCAAAAAACAAAAAAGTTGTCCAGGATTCTCACCCCAATAAAATTGTCTGGGCAGGGAAGAGTATGAATTTATCAATAATAGAAAGTAACATTTCCATGGCCGACAGACAGAAAACCATTCAAGTACGTACAAGTTAATGATTAGGTGTGTTCTTCTGAATCAGATTAGCATATTAGAAAAAAAAGGAGGGGAAAGAAAGTGGACCAAAGGTCCGGACAGGATTCTTCAAAAAGGAACAGACTGGAAATAAAAAGAATTAAATAGTAATCTTTATTGAAAACAATTCCACCAAAATATCACTCAGAAAAAGTTAGAAAAATACCTCCACCACATAATTATATAATATTATAACGTTATCACGACACAGATGGCCACAACAGACAGACATTCATTCAACCCTCATACAGATCATATACCAGCTGGTAATTAAGTAAACCCTCTAAATAAGGGTGATTTCCCACATGTATATAAAAGCAAACAAATGCTAATTGATCATTACTGAAGAAGTCCTTGGGCTTTACAAGAGTCTTCAGCTGGAGACACTGGTACTGTGTATAGAAGCCAATTACAGACAGTCCTAGATGTATAAAGGAAGAAAACCACAGTGGGGGAGGGGGGCCTTGCAATGTAATTCAGAGACTGGAAGTGAATCGGATTTATGATGACACGTGGTTGTGATGGTTACACTGTAAGTCTATCATAATAGACTGGTAATGAGCTGACAAAAATACAGTCCAAGGATAGAGTGTAAGCTTCACTTCATATATATTTGTCACATAGTGTTCTCCCGATGAGTACTTCCCCACCCAGCTTTAAGGTTATCTCATCAAAGCCGGCTGAACAGAAGTAAATCAAAATGAATAGGAGGTGAGATGTGAGGGAGGTAAATTCCCTTCGCTTACCCAGTCCGGTGATAGTATATATGGATGGAGACTCACCACTCGCTTAGGGTCCAATAGGTCAATAAACTGTGTCTTTTCCGACAATTTGCTGTCCAGTAATGTGGGGGAGAGGAGAATGTGTCCGTCACTGTAAGATATGGAACAGCAAGTCTGCTAGTAACGCTGACAATCACACTGCAGTCTCTGCTTCAACCCAAGATGCGCTTCGGCATTCCAATGGTCCAGCCAACCTCTGTGGATGTCTGAGAGGGGAAGAAGTCTGTTGCTTTCACTCTGTGTACAGACTGTAAGTTACAGCTAGTGTGATGGCGTCAGACTGACGCGTTTCACCTTTGATGAGATAACCTTAAAGCTGGGTGTGGAAGTACTCATCGGGAGAACACTATGTGACAAATATATATGAAGTGAAGCTTACACTCTCTCCTTGGACTGTATTTTTGTCAGCTCATTACCAGTCTATTATGATAGACTTACAGTGTAACCATCCCAACCATGTGTCATCATAAATCTGATTCACTTCCAGTCTCTGAATTTCATTGCAATTACAATACCCCCCCACTGTGGTTTTCTTCCTTTATACATCTAGGACTGTCTGTAATTGGCTTCTATACACAGTACCAGTGTCTCCAGCTGAGGACTCTTGTAAAGCCCAAGGACTTCCTCAGTAATGATCAATTTTTTTTTGCTTTTATATATACAGGGGAAATCTCCCTTATTTCGGGGTTTACTTAATTACCAGCTGGTATATGATCTGTATGAGGGTTGAATGAATGAATGTTTGTCTGTTGTGGCCATCTGTGTCGTGATAATGTTATCATTTTTTATAATTATGTGGTGGAGGTATTTTTCTAACTTTTTCTGAATGATATTTTGGTGGAATTGTTTTCAATAAAGATTGCTATTTAATTCTTATTATTTCCAGTCTGTTCCTTTTTGAAGAATCCTTTCTGGACCCTTGGTCCACTTTCTCTCCCCTCATTTTTTTCTAATCTGCTCTAATCCTGGCAGGCTGGCTGGCACAGTTCCCTACTCTCATGCCGCGCTGGAGAAGATGGAGGGAGGAGGTGGGTAGAGCCAACATTCACTAAGCGGGGAGGAGGAAATTAAATCCTCCTCTGCTCTAAATGCTGGTGGCCTCATTCTCCTCCTCAGATGTAATGCCACTGGTTGCTAGATGCCAGGCAGCAGGCAATAGCACCCAGTGTGGCAGGCAGTAGAGGCCAGGCCAGCAGCAGTGCAACAACAGTGTGTCTCGGCGCCACTGCTGCTGATTCAGAAAATGAGACTCTGAGTTGGTAATATTTTCTCGGGGGGGATTTCCCTGTTGTCACCCCCCCAGATCTTCTCCTGCCCTAAAGTCCACCTCCAGACAAAACCTAACCCCCTCCTCCCATCCTGTTTTTGGACAGACAGCATCTGCCCTGACTCATTCCGTGGTGATTAGATGAAGGTGTCAGGTCTAGCTGTGTGGATATAAATGCCGGGATATGTTCCCATCACTCATTATAACTAAAAAGTGGATGAACTACAAAACATCTTCTACATTACAGAACAAGTCCAGCTGAATGTGACTGACTACTACTAGGTAACCCCCCCTCATCACGCAGACCAGGACATAGACACTCATAGAAGGACCCCGACTCCTGTGTACAGAAGGAGATAAAAGTCTTTGGACCAGAATAATCACCAGTATTATCCATGGCCAGATTCTACCCAGACCTTCTGAATTAATCTGACTTTAAGAAAAAAAAGTTCTGAGTAGTAATTCCCCTGATCAGAAGTTGTCAGTTATATACTTCAAAAAAATAAAGTTTATAAACCCCATGGAGCTACCTGTATTTCTGAACAAGTGGCTCCTAAAATGCAACCAAATTAAAAAAATCTAGTCATATATACTGGTGGACTACTAATTGAAGCAATCAAAGATATTCATAGAAAAACATTAATAACCACTTAAGGACTAGCCTCGTTTTGGAATTTAGGTGTTTACATCTTTAAAACAGTTTTTTTTTGCTAGAAAATTACTTAGAACCCCCAAACATTATATATTTTTTTCTAACACCCTAGAGAATAAAATGGCGGTCATTGCAATACTTTTTTTCACACCATATTTGCGCAGCGGTCTTACAAGCGCACTTTTTTTGGAAAAAATTCACTTTTTTGAATAAAAAAATAAGACAACAGTAACCTTAGTCCAATTTTTTTATATTGTGAAAGATAATGTTACACCGAGTAAATTGATACCCAACATGTCACGCTTCAAAATTGCGGCCGCTCGTGGAATGGCGTCAAACTTTTACACTCAAAAATCTCCATAGGCGATGTTTAAAAAATTCCACAGGTTGCATGTTTTGCGTTACAGAGGAGTTCTAGGGCTAGAATTATTGCTCTCGCTCTACCGATCGCGGTGATACCTCACATGTGTGGTTTGACCACCGTTTTCATATGCGGGCGCTACTCATGTATGCGTTCGCTTCTGCGCGCAAGCTCGTCAGGACGGGGTGCGTTAAAAATTTTTTTTTCTTATTTATTTTACTTAATTTTATTTATCTTTTCACTGTTTTTTTTTTTTTAAATGGGTCACTTTTATTCCTATTACAAGAAATGTAAACATCGCTTGTAATAGAAAAAAGCATGATAGGTCCTCTTAAATATCAGATCTGGGGTCAAAAAGTCCTCAGATCTCATATTTGGACTAAAATGCAAAAAAAAAATGTCATTTGGAAAAATGACAACAGAAAAATGTGCCTTTAAGACGTATGGGCAGAAGTGATGTTTTGACATCGATTCCGCCCTCCTATGGTATGAAGATGGGTGGGGGCCATCTTCCCCTCACTCCTCTCCATACACAGACACGGACAGGTCCCGATCGCCTCCGCCGCTACCGACGGCTCCGGTAAGCAGCGGAGGGTGCGGGAGAGTGGTGGGAGGGGGGTGGCACCTCTCCCGCTGCCGATAATGGTGATCTTGTGGCAAATCCGCCGCAGAGACCACCATTATCATAAACAGAACCGCTGGCTCTAAAGATGGATACCTTGGTTGTGGCAGCAGTTGCTGCCGTTACCGAGATATCCATCTTCAAAATGCCCACGTATATGTACATGAGTCGGTCGGTCGGTTCATGTCTGAACCTCTTAGATAGTGACAGCCGGAAAAAAATGTAATTCGACTCCATTACCCCAATCAATGAGAGGCTTTAGGTGTGGCAATGAAAGAAAAGATTGGGCATGAAATAGCACAGGGTCAGACTTTAGAGGCACAATGGACAGTAGCAGGTATAAAAGAATATTTTATTTATAACAATATGTGGTATAGAAAAGCAAAAAAGGATAAAGGGTTAAAATCATATGATACACTATACACAATACATGACAAAGATGAACATGCATAGTATACATAGTAGTGAGCCCCTATGCATCAATGCGTTTCACTGTCTAGCTTCATCAGGATACACTCAGGAATTGTTGGAGAAAACAGGCCTCACTATCTTACAAGGGAGTCCAAAGAAGATAATCTCACCCATTAAACTTCAAAGTATCATCATATAAAGTATCTCAGTTACTTGAGTATTCACAACAAAGAGCCAGTAGCTCAGAGTGCCAAATAGCACCTATATTGACCTGTTGACCACCAGCTCCTTCTCAATAAACTACATTCCCTTGGCCTCCGAGATTCTGCTCTATCCTGGTTCTCTGGCTATTTATCACAGCGCTCCTTCAGTGTCACCTACAACTCTGTCTCCTCCTCTACATTGCCCCTTTCTGTGGGGGTCCCCCAAGGCTCGGTTCTTGGACCCCTTCTCTTCTCTACACCTCCTCCCTTGGTCACTTAATAACTGCCCACGGCTTCCAATACCACTTATACGCTGATGACACCCAAATCTATCTGTCTACTCCTCACCTCACTCCTTCAGTCTCCTCTCGCATTACTAACTTACTAACTGACATATGAGCATGGATGTCGCACCACTTCCTTAAACTAAATCTCTCTAAAACTGAGCTATTAATATTCCCCCCCCCGCCCGTGCCCCCCTCCATGACTTTTCCATCAAAATCAACAATGCAACCATCAGTTTCTCCCCTCACGCCAGGGTACTAGGTGTAATCCTAGACTCTGACTTGTCATTTCAGCCTCAAATCCAATCATTGTCAAAAGTTTGTAGAATTCACCTCCATAACATCTCTAAAATTCGCCCTTTTTTAACAAATGAAACCACCAAGCTCCTCATTCACTCCCTTGTTATCTCTCGCCTTGACTATTGCAACTCCCTTCTCATTGGCCTACCGCTCCATAGGCTCCTCCCCTCTTCAGTCTATCATGAATGCTGCTGTCAGACTTATCCACCTTACCAACCGCTCAGTGTCTGCCAACCCTCTACTTCAATCCCTACACTGGCTCCCAATCACCCAGCAAATTAAATTCAAAATTCTGACCACAACATACAAAGCCATTCACAAATCTGCCCCAAGCTACATCACTAATCTTGTCTCCAATTATCACCCAAATCGACCTCTCCGCTCTTCTCAAGACCTCCTGCTTTATAGCTCTCTCATCTCCTCCTCCCATGCTCGTCTCCAGGATTTCTCCAGAGCCTCTCCCATCCTCTGGAACTCGCTACCTCCATCTATCCGGCTATCCCCTACTCTTGCTACCTTCAGGCAATCCCTGAAAACTCATGTCTTCAGGAAAGCCTATCATGTCTCCAACTAATCTCCTACCACTTCCACCAGCTCATTCCCCACAGTTACAACCTTTTGTACCACCTGCCCCACCCTATTAGATTGTAAGCTCTTCTGAGCAGGGCCCTCTTAATCCTATTGTATTGTATTGTATTATAACTGTATTGTCTCCCTTTTATATTGTAAAGCGCTGCGTAAACTGTTGGCGTTATATAAATCCTGAATAATAATAATAATAATAATATTGACAATATTGGCAGGGGGAAAGACTCAAAAAGTTAAAAACAGGATGAGAGTAGGGAGGGGGATGGGTGATGGTATGGACTTGGACAATGAGAGTGAGCAGCCTTAATGGTATAAACATATACTTAAAGCCAGCCACATACACATGAATACTCAACAAAGAGCTCAGACTGCAATCAGCAAAGCAGAAGTCAAATTAGGTCAGATTCATTAGTCCCTCAGAGCCATCATAGCTAGAAGTCCATCCAGCATACCCCCCAGAGAGCTGCACATTCATCACTAAGGTGTGGCTTAATGGTGTCCTGCCCTATTATAAAGACCAATGTCTGGTAGAGTCTGTTCTACTAAAGAAGATTCTGTTCCTATGACTTAAGCCATAATCAAAGCACGTAGGATTTTGGATGAAGAATTGTAAAGCTACATGAAGACAAAAGGGCCACAAAAACATATCTAAAGCCTACATTTGCTGTAAATTTCACTTTTACTGCATGAACATAGGATTTCAGTAAAAAACCTGTATACATGTCTAAACAGCAACTGAACAACTGTGCCTAAAGTTCTCAAATGGTCAGAATGACCACAGAGCACTATTTTATAAATTAATGTAATAAAGGTCAGTATGATAGAATATGAATTTTTTTGGAAAATAATAGAGCATATCACTACCAAAACGTTCTCTCCTCTGTGAAGCATGGTGGAGGTAATATCTTGGTTTGGGGCTTCTTTCCTGTCTCTGGACTTGGACAGCCTTGTGTCACAGAGAGCCAAACATGGTGATGAAACCATTTGACCAACAACACCAGAATCCCCACCAACTTCTTTACAATGTGAAACAAGCTGTCACACGTTTGTCATCTAGTGGTGGTAGTGATACTACCACTAATTCTGTACGTGATGATGGGGGGGCAATGTTTCCAGGGATGGTGAGAGTGAGCTGTTGTAGACAGAATTGGCAAAGTAAGGGCAGGATAGGGGTGAGATTTGGCCATAACAGTATTTGTTTGCAGAGTAGATAACAGAAGGGCTAAAGTGGTGAAGATTTCTATGGGTTTGCTGGTAGGAGGGATGGGGGGTGTACAGGATACCGGGAATGTATCCTGGAAAACAAGGATATTCCCCCAGTTTTTGAGTTGTGGTCCCTTTAAGAGGGACAGTGTGAAGACATTGCCAAATACTTAGGGGTTGTCATCCAGGTTGGGTGAGGTGTTCCAGGATAGTATGACTAGAGAGGACTGGCCTTCAATACTGTCTGGATCGATATGTGCTTATTAAAGCAGAAGTAAACCCATCGATTTGATAGTTTCAAAAAACAGTTAACATTCCGACATGCCGGAAATGCTAGCTGTCACATTGGATGTGCTATCAACCAAACTGTCAAACCATTCAATGGCTGGCATCATAACAGATCACATGTGAAGCATCATGGCAGTTGCAGATTAAACAGAGGCTAAGGTGGCAGCTTCCTTGGCTGAAAACATTGGGAGGGTTTACTTCCTCTTTAAGGGTAGAAAGGTAGTCTGTTGTAGAGATAGGAGAAGGGTAGGGATGAGCCGAACACCCCCCTGTTCGGTTCACACCAGAACATGCGAACAGTAAAAAAGTTCGCTTGAACATGCGAACACCGTTAAAGTCTATTGGACACGAACATGAATAATTAAAAGTGCTAATTTTAAAGGCTTATATGCAAGTTATTGTCATAAAAAGTGTTTGGGGACCCAGGTCCTGCCCCAGGGGACATGGATCAATGCAAAAAAAAGTTTTAAAAACGGACGTTTTTTCAGGAGCAGTGATTTTAATAATGCTTAAAGTCAAAAAATAAAAGTGTAATATCCCTTTAAATTTCGTACCTGGAGGGTGTCTATAGTATGCCTGTAAAGGGGCGCATGTTTCCCGTGTTTAGAACAGTCTGATAGCAAAATGACATTTGGAAGGAAAAAACCCATTTAAAACTACCCGTGGCTATTGCATTGCCGACAATACACATAGAAGTTCATTGATAAAAATGGCATGGGAATTCCCCACAGGGAAACCCCGAACCAAAATTAAAAAAAAAAATGACGTGGGAGTCCCCCTAAATTCCATACCAGGCCCTTCAGGTCTGGTATGGATTTTAAGGGGAACCCCGGCCAAAAAAAAAAAACGGCGTGGGGTCCCCCGAAAAATCCATACCAGACCCTTATCCGAGCACGCAACCTGGCAGGCCGCAGGAAAAGAGGGGGGACGAGAGTGCGCCCCCCCTCCTGAACCGTACCAGGCCACATGCCCTCAACATTGGGAGGGTGCTTTGGGGTAGCCCCCCAAAACACCTTGTCCCCATGTTGATGAGGACAAGGGCCTCATCCCCACAACCCTGGCCGGTGGTTGTAGGGGTCTGCGAGCGGGGGGCTTATCGGAATCTGGAAGCCCCCAGATCCCGGCCCCCCCCCCTGTGTGAAATGGTAAGGGGGTACTTACCCCTACCATTTCACTAAAAAACTGTCAAAAATGTTAAAAATGACAAGAGACAGTTTTTGACAATTCCTTTATTTAAATGCTTCTTCTTTCTTCTATCTTCCTTCATCTTCTTCTTCTTCTGGTTCTTCTGGCTCTTCTGGTTCTTCCTCTGGTGTTCTCATCCAGCATCTCCTCCACGGCGTCTTCTATCTTCTTCTCCTCGGGCCGCTCCGCACAGATGGCATGGGGGGAGGCTCCCGCTCTTCTCTTCATCTTCTTCTTCATACTCTTCTCTTCTTCCTTCTTCTCTTCTTCATTTTCTTCTCCAGGCCGCTCCGCACCCATGCTGGCATGGAGGGAGGCTCCCGCTGTGTGACAGCATCTCCTTGTCTGATGGTTCTTAAATAACGGGGGGCGGGGCCACCCGGTGATCCTGCCCCCCTCTGACGCACGGTGACTTGACGGGACTTCCCTGTGATGTCATGGGGAATGCCACAGGGAAGTCCCGTCATGTCCCGTGCGTCAGAGGGGGCGGGGTCACTGGGTGGCCCCGCCCCCATTATTTAAGAACTGTCAGACAAGGAGACGCCGTCACACAGCGGGAGCCTCCCTCCATGCCAGCATGGGTGCGGAGCGGCCGGAGAAGAAAATAAAGAAGAGAAGAAGGAAGAAGAGAAGAGGATGAAAAAGAAGATGAAGAGAAGAGCGGGAGCCTCCCCCCATGCCATGGGTGTGGAGCGGCCTGAGGAGAAGAAGATAGAAGACGCCGTGGAGGAGATGCTGGACGAGAACACCGGAGGAAGAACCAGAAGAGCCAGAAGAACCAGAAGAAGAAGAAGATGAAGGAAGATAGAAGAAAGAAGAAGCATTTAAATAAAGGAATTGTCAAAAACTGTCTCTTGTCATTTTTAACATTTTTGACAGTTTTTTAGTGAAATGGTAGGGGTAAGTACCCCCTTACCATTTCACACAGGGGGGGGCGGGATCTGGGGGTCCCTTGTTAAAGGGGGCTTCCAGATTCCGATAAGCCCCCCGCCCGCAGACCCCCACAACCACCGGCCAGGGTTGTGGGGATGAGGCCCTTGTCCTCATCAACATGGGGACAAGGTGTTTTGACAATGTTGAGGGCATGTGGCCTAGTACGGTTCAGGAGGGGGGCCGCACTCTCGTCCCCCCCTCTTTTCCTGTGGCCTGCCAGGTTGCGTGCTCGGATAAGGGTCTGGTATGGATTTTTGGGGGGACCCCACGCCGTTTTTTTTTTTTTTTTTTGGCGCGGGGTTCCCCTTAAAATCCATACCAGACAGGTCTGGTATGGAATTTAGGGGGAACCCCACGTCATTTTTTTTTTAAATTTTGGCTGGGGTTCCCCGTAATATCCATGCCAGACCTGAAGGGCCTGGTATGGAATTTAGGGGGACTCCCACGTCATTTTTTTTTTTAAATTTTGGTTCGGGGTTTCCCTGTGGGGAATTCCCATGCCGTTTTTATCAATGAACTTCTATGTGTAATGTCGGCAATGCAATAGCCGCGGGTAGTTTTAAATGGGTTTTTTCCTTCCAAATGTCATTTTGCTGTCAGACTGTTCTAAACACGGGAAACATGCGCCCCTTTACAGGCACCCTTTATAGACACCCCCCAGGTACGAAATTTAAAGGGATATTACACTTTTATTGTTTGACTTTAAGCATTATTAAAATCACTGCTCCTGAAAAAACGTCCGTTTTTAAAACTTTTTTTGCATTGATCCTTGTCCCCTGGGGCAGGACCCAGGTCCCCAAACACTTTTTATGACAATAACTTGCATATAAGCCTTTAAAATTAGCACTTTTGATTTCTCCCATAGACTTTTAAGGGTATTCTGCGGCATTCGAATTTGCCGCGAACACCCCAAATTGTTCGCTGTTCGGCGAACTTGCGAACAGCTAATGTTTGAGTCGAACATGAGTTTGACTTGAACTCGAAGCTCATCCCTAGAGAAGGGCTAAAGTGGTGAAGTTTTCTGGAGGTATCCTGTAAGGAGGAATAGGGGCTTATAGATATGGAGAGTGAGAAATTAGTAAGGTTATAGTCAAAGAGTGAAAAATTGAAGTTTCATGGATTGCAGAAGTGTCTATTGCAGTAGGCTAAAGAAGGAGGTTAATTTGAGGAGCTGGGATGGGGTGTAAACATTATTACAAACACACAAGTTAGCCCAATTTTGTTCTATAATGAGAAAGATAATGTTACGCCAGGTAAATAGATACTTAACATGTCACGCTTTAAAATTGCGCACACTCGTGGAATGGCGCCAAATGTCGGTACTTAAAAATTTCTATAGCGACCCTTTAAAAATGTTTTCAGGTTACCAGTTTGGCGTTCCAGAGGAGGTCTTGGGCTAGAATTGCTGCACTCACTCTAACGTTCATGGTGATACCTCACATGTGTGGTTTGAACGCTCTTTACATATATGGGCACTATGTCCGTATGCGTTCACTTCTGCATGCGAGCATGCGGGGACAGGCGCATTAAAACTCATTTTTTGTATTTATTAATTGTTTATTTTATTTTTTATTTTTTACACTGTACTTAATTTTTTTTTTTTTTTAGATCACTTTTATTCCTATTACAAGGAGTGTAAACATCACTTGTAAAAGGAATAGGGCATGAAAAGGTCCTCTTTAAGGAGAAATGTGGGGGTCTATAAGACCCCGCATCTCTCCTCTACGCAGGAAAGGCTGAGATTAAAACAAAAAATAATCTTGGTCTTTTTAGCTGAGTACATGGCAGTATTTACAGTTGCCAGGCCGGATGTGAAATCATAATGTTGCGCCCGGGCCTCGGAAGATCATAAGGACTGCCGGGGACCATCTGGTCACTGGTAATATCTATGGTAAACTTCCTCCGCTGGTGGATTCTTTCTATGGCTCGCCAATTGCACGAGCAAGCCGGTAGAAGCACCGGAGGGTGGCGGGAGGGGATGTCCTGTAAAAACAATAAACTGAACTGAACTGCCATTATGATTGTTCTCAGTGCAGGGAATCACTGGCTGAAAAAGATGATAACTGAATGATGCCTGCAGCTGCACTCATCATTCAGATACGCCCATTCAAAGTCCAGTACATCATATGATGGCCTTGGATTGGAAGTGTTTAAATTCACCAAGAATGATATTGGGCAGTTTACTATGCTCAGTTATGAATGGACACAGGAGCGATCCCTTGCTGTGTTCAATTCAGAAAAATAAGGGGCCAGGAAATGACATATTTACCCCACTCTACATCCGCATGTGCTCCACAGCAGCTTGCAGCACTGTGGGGGTACATGGGGGTAGATGGGGGGCACATGGTGTGGCAGAACTCTCCCTCCAGCAGCTGAAACCCTTTGGGAGGGAGAGGGGGAGAAACTGGCTTTCAACTGCTGGAGGGAGACACAAACACAATGCATTGTTCTATAATTGTCCTTCCACCCTGCAGCACCAATCTCACTGCTGTCTGGGCCCACCTGTGTGCCCGGTGGTACCGATTTTGATGGCCCTGGTGTCACCCCTCTGGAGAGTGTCATCCAGGTGCGGTCCGCACCCCCCGCACCCTCATAGCAATGCCACTGATCAGAAACTTGGTTTACTTACACTATAATATCTTTAGTTTTGCCCCTGAATAGTTCATACCCTTCTATATTATTTCAGGTCCCAAGGGGTCGATGCTCTGAGAAATGTCTTCCAGGGTTCAGAAAATCTGTAAGAGAAGGATATCACCATTGTTGTTATAATTGTGCTCCATGTTCAGAAGGAGAAATATCAAACCATTCTGGTAAGCTTTATTTTTCTTTACATATAAACTCTGATATCGGATTAGAAAATTAAGTCCTTTAACAGCTTGCCGACCGCGCTATAGCGGAATGACGGATACAGTGTGGCTTGATAACTCTGGGAGGGCATACAATCCCCCTGGGGCGCGCACCCAGGAATATCCATGACTGCCGGGTCCAGAGGACCCAGCGCATCACGGATCACAGTAAATGGCCACTGATAGCCGCCGTTTACCATGTGATCGCTTCATCAAATGACGGAGCGATTACTTGTAAACAAACCGGCGTCACATCCGGTTCCTCTCCCATCTCTGTACTGATCGGTACAGAGAGGGGAGAGATTAGATGCAGCAGCGCTGTGGGCTGAATCTGTAGTGCCCAGTGTTACTAAACCCAGTAATATGAAAATAGTTCACCCCCCAGTGCCCACAGATTATAAATATTCTTTTTACATTAAAATACTAGCACTATATACCTTTTTGTCTGATCGGAATACCACAGTCAGTAATCAACTGCAGAGTTTCTCCAGTGCATATCATGTGACCTGGCTATCTCTGAGAACAAGTAAGAACAAGTAAATGTTCTCTCCAGCATAGAAGACACAACTGAGCATGTGCAGGTTGGCTATTGCTTGTGTGTTAGCTGGCTTTCCCCAGATAGACATTGCAGGAGGGAAGGATCAGTGCATACGGGATAAAACAGCCTTTCTATACAATGCAGAGGATTAACCCCTTAAGTTCCACAGTTAATATAACAAGCATGCTATGCTGCATATACAGACAGATTTTACTGTTGTGGGTTTAGTAATACTTTAAATGGTATGAAATTAATGATTACCAAAAAAAGTCAGAAAGGCTTCATCTGTAAAGATTTCTGCACTTTTCTTCTACCTTCTCACCCTTCTGGGAGTGTTGGAGGCTTTCTCAAGCAAGCAACAGAAATCGGCTTCCTCCTACTGCCTGCCTGAGAAAGCCTCCAACAGTTTTGCACTTATCTAAAATAAATGGTCTGGAAAATAATTACACTGAAGAGACCAAAATTGGTAAATTAAGGGAATTTCATTGTTGCATACATGTTAAGGTTACAGATAGACTGGGGGTTATTTACTAAAATTAGAGGGTGCAAAATCTGGTGCAGCTCTGCATAGAAACCAATCAGCTTCCAGGTTTTATTGCAAAGCTTAGTAGAACAAGCTGATGTTAGAAGCTGATTGGCTGCCATGCACAGCTACACCTGATTTTGAGTGCATCAGCTTCAGTAAATCCCCCCACTATGGCCATCAATGAGGCTGAAGGTTCTTTTATTTTCAGTAGAGCATCATCACACTTTGTTTATGACTAAAGCTTTCTTGAGATATTCACCATATATATTGTTCCAATATTTTTTTGTTCTTTTGTATGGCTTTTAATTCATATTTATTACTACATCTTATCTCCAAAAAAAATTAAGGTAAACTAAAAAAATTACTGAAACAAATATTGTCAAATAGTTGCATTCTTGGTATACAGGCATGCCCCACTTTTGTGTACTATGCTTAATGTTATTTTCTCTTATTGTTACTCTACAGACAGTGAACTCTGCAAGAAGTGTCCTGAAAATGAATGGCCCAACAAAGCTAAAAATATTTGTATTGACAAGGTCAATGAGTATTTATCATATGAGGAGGATATTTTAGTTTTAGTTTTTTCTATAACTTCAGTTATATTTGCTATGGCATCTCTCTTAATACTTGTACTATTTTTGGGGTTTTGGAGCACTCCCATAGTCAGAGCCAATAATCGGAACCTCAGCTTCATTCTGCTCTTCTCCCTCATAGTGAGTTTCCTTTCTGTATTCCTGTTCCTTGGCCGTCCTGTGGATATTACCTGTGTGCTTCAACAAGTCACTTTTGGCGTTCCCTTCACTATATCAGCATCTTCCATCCTAGCCAAAACCATCATGGTCTTCATTGCTTTTAAAGCCACCAGACCTGGAAGCTCTTGTAGAAAATGGGTGGGAGTCAAACTTCCCAATACAGTCATGTTATTCTGCTCATCCATTCAGGTTATGAATTGCATTCTCTGGTTGTCCATCTCTCCACCATTTCAGGAGTATGACATGGACTCCTATCCTGGGAAGATCATCATTCAGTGTAATGAAGGGTCAGTTATTGGGTTCTACTTTATGTTGGGTTATATGGGGTTTCTGGCAGCTGTAAGTTTTGTTCTGGCTTTCATGGTGAGGACATTACCAGACAGTTTTAATGAGGCCAAGTACATCACCTTCAGCATGCTGGTGTTCTGCAGTGTCTGGATTGCCATGATCCCGGCCTATCTGAGCACCAGAGGGAAATACATGGTGGCTGTGGAGATATTCGCCATACTGACCTCCAGTGCTGGAATATTATTGTGTATGTTTGCTCCAAAACTCTACATTTTGCTTTTAAAACCTGAGCTGAACACAAAAGGGACAATGCTGGGGAAAAGAATGTTCTAAATGTAACACTTTGATTCAATGTATAATGCTGTAAACCAGATTAAACAAGCTTAGTCATATTGCTACAATCATCATCATCATTATTAATGCATTGCTCTCAGTGGCCCCTGGAACCAGCAGATCCTTTCAAGCACTCACAGTGGGGCACAGTGGGGTTAGATCTCCAGAATCAGAGAGAGAGAGAGAAAGAGAGAGAGAGAGTGATCTGCCTGCAAGGTGAGGCAGAGACACCTACACAGGAAGGTATTAAAGCTACATCAGGTAGGAGACTGAGAGATGTGAGGAAGCTTTGTGGGGGTTGTATACTGTGCATAGTTCACCCCTGAACTCTGTAAGTAATGCACTCCTAAACTCTGCACTCTCTACACAACGCACCCCTTAATCCTGTACTCTGTACATAGTGTAATTCTAAACACTACATTCTCTATGTAACACGCTCCTGAACCCTGCACTCTGTACATAGCACACCCCAGATACAACCAGCTCTTTGAGGGCAACCATACTGCTGATGTAGCCCATGTTGAAATTGTGTTTGATACCTCTGCTCTACAGTATATGTAGGCAACCTTTTCTGTTTCAGCATGACTGTGCTCCTGAGCACAAATCCATCTCCATAAAGACATGGATTGATAAGTTTTTTGTGGAGGAACTCAAATGTCATGAACACAGTCCTGACCTCAGCCTGATTGTGAGTCAGGTCTTCTCATCCAACATCAGTACTTGACTTCACCAAGGTTCTTTTGGTTGAATGGTCACAAATTCCAACAGGTACATTACAAAATTTTGTGAACAGTCTTCCCAGAAAAGTGGGGACAGTTATAGACACAAAGGTGGGGGGGACCCCATATTACTAACCATAATTTTGAAAGGGGGTGTTTAATCAGCCAATATAGGTGTGATGGTCAGGTGACTACAAATATTTGGCCATATAGCATATCTGTGGAATGCAATCTCCTGATAAACTTGCATTTCTGAATATTATTTCTGTAAACATTTCTACCTATATCTCATTGTGCTGCTGGATTCCTTCCTTGTCTCTTTCACAAAGTTGCATTTATAATTTGTCAATGTTGATCAGTATGTCAGGTGGTCCATACCTGCTTAAATCTAGTGAATGGGCTCAGGAAGTTCAAATAAGCTTATAGTAATCTCTGTAGGTACAGACACTGTGGAGTAATTCATCCTCAAAGTTTCCAGCAGAAGTACTTTCATTCTGATCCACATTCCAGGAGTTATTTGGCAGTCTGCCAGACTTGTAATCTCTAATGTAATCATAGATCAGGTACACAGGAGGAGGGGAGAGCAGAGTGCTAAATTCTGATTAATGGTGACATTCAAAAATGTAAGGATGAATTGTGCTATGGTGCCTCCGTCTACAGAGATAAGTGAGGAGTTCTTATAACCCTTTCTCTTACTCTAACATTCAAATTATGTTGGTGACAGCACTGACCTGTAAACAGACTCCCAACCATTATAGCACCTGGGAGACTGGAAACATTTTCAAGTAAGCTTTCATGTGGAAGTGATTTGAGTGGCTGTCAAGCTGTCCAATCATTTCCACACATACAGTAAAATGCTTACCACCTCGCCTGCCCCCAACTCTGTGTGTAGTGATTACCAGTCCCACCTGGGTGCCCAGGATCTCCAAGGTGAGTGCCAGGTATGAGGTCAACAGGAGATGGGGGAACATTCTCCTCATCTTCCTGTGAAGAATGGACCCAGAAGTGATGTGCTCTGATCCCTTCCATGGCCAGGAAAGAAGATATTTGAGCATGATTGTGCTTTGTTCCTACAGAGTGCAGAGGTATCATTGAAGGGTAACTCTACTCCCATGTGAAAAAAAAGCAAATCAAGAAAAAATAATCTAGCGTATACAATTGCGACACAAGTCATATTGTAATTGAATGTTGAATGTTGAATTAAAAATTTCCTTTTCTTTTCAATCTGCAGCAGATGTAATTTTCTGAAAATGCAATACAATATGGCCACTCGGAATGTGTACTGGACACATCCCAGAAACATAATTTCCTGCTTGTGTAATTGGCTCACTAATTTTCCCAGAAGTCTGCCTAAGATACAAGTAAGATTTCAGGCATCCCCTGCAATAAAAATTTAATTTTTGGTGAGATGCTTTCAATAGGAACCCGTCCAAATGGATGCAGGCCCAGCAGATTTCCTCATTAGTGCTCTGCAGGTGCACAGCTGACAAGTAATTATAAATAGCACTCCCATTATGCCCACTTAGCACAGAGGCACAGAGGAACAATCAGTGATTTCTTCAGAATAACAAAATGTAGGAATCTGCAATGTACCCAGAGGGGATTGTTTTTTCTCAACAAAAGTAGAGTTACGCTTTAAGAGTCTAAAAGACCCCAATGTCTCCTTAACCACTTGTCCTCAAGAAGGTTTTACTCCCTACCTGACCAGGCCATTTTTTGCTATTCAGCACTAGGGATGGGCTTTATGTTTGGGTCGAACATGAGTTCGACTCGAACATTGGCTGTTCGCCTGTTCATTGAATAGCGAACAATTTTGGGTGTTCGCAGCAAAATTCGAAAGCCGCGGAACACCCTTTAAAAGTCTATGGGAAAAATCAAAAGTGCTAATTTTAAAGGTTAATATGCAAGTTATTGTCCTAAAAAGTGATTGGGGACCCGGATCCTGCCCCAGGGGACATGTATCAATGCAAAAAAAAGTTTTAAAAATGGCTGTTTTTTCAGGAGCAATGATTTTAATAATGCTTAAAGTGAAACAATAAAAGTGTAATATCCCTTTAAATTTCGTACCTTCGGGGTGTCTATAGGATGCCTGTAAAGGGGCGCATGTTTCCCGTGTTTAGAACAGTCTGACAGCAAAATGAAATTTCAAAGGAAAAAAAGTCATTTAACCAGTTCAATACCGGGCATTTTCACCCCCTTCCTTCCCAGACCAATTTTTAGTTTTCAGCGCTGTCGCACTTTAAACGACAATTGCGCGGTTGTGCGACGTTGTACCCAAACAAAATTGACGTTCTTTTTTCCCCACAAATAGAGCTTTCTTTTGGTGGTATTTAATCACCTCTGCGGTTTTTATTTTTTGTGCTATAAACAAAAGAAGAGCGACAATTTTGAAAAAAACACAATATTTTTTACTTTTTGCTATAATAAATATCCCAATTAAAAAAAAAAAAAATTTTCCTCAGTTTCAGCCAATACGTATTCTTCTACATATTTTTTGTAAAAAAAATTGCAATAAGCGTATATTGATTGGTTTGCGCAAAAGTTATAGCGTCTATAAAATACAGGATAGATTTATGGCATTTTTAAAAAAATTATTTATTTATTTTTTTACTAGTAATAGCGGCAATCAGAGATTTTTTTTCGTGACTGTGACATTATGGCGGACACATCGGACACTTTTGACACATTTTTGGGACCATTCACATTTATACAGCGATCAATGCTATAAAATTGCATTGATTACTGTGTAAATGTGACAGGCAGTGAAGGGGTTAACCACTAGGGGGCGGGGAGGGGTTAAATGTGTTTCCTAGGGAATGCTTCTAACTGTAGGGGGAGGGGACGCACAAGGGGAGGAGAACGATCAGTGTTCCGCTGTTCTGGGAACACAGATCGCTCTCCTCTGAACTGACAGGACGTGGATCTGTGTGTTTACACACACAGATCCAGGGTCTGGCCCGGTTAACGGGCAATCGCAGGTGCCTGGCGGACATCGCGGCGGCCGGGCACACGCACCGGGTCCCGAGCAACGTGGCGGGCGCGCGTGCGCCCCCTATGTGGCCGGGAACCCGAGGCCGTCATATGACATCCACCCAGGATGGGAGATCCCATCTGTGGACGTCATTTGTCTATGGCCGGGTAGGGAAGCGGTTAAAACTACTCCCGGCTATTAATGAATTGTCGGTCCAACAATACACATAAACGTTCATTGATAGAAACTGCATGGGATTTCCATGGAAACTCCATGGAAACTGCATGGGACCCCCGAACTAAAATAAAAAAAAATGCGTGGGGGTCCCCCTAAATTCCATACCAGGCCCTTCAGGTCTGGTATGGATATTAAGGGGAACTCCGCTCCAAAAAAAGTGGCATAGGGCCCCCCAAAAATCCATACCAGAACCTTATCCAAGCAAGCAACCTGGGGACCCCCAGATCCGTTATATAAAAGCTGTCACAAGGACAGAAACGTCACACAGCGGGAGACTCCCACTGAGGCGGATTATCCGGAGAACGAAGTGGAGAAGAAAAGCCAGGGGAAGATGCTGGACGGGAAGACCGGAGGAAGAAGCAGATGAAGATAGAGGAAGACGCGGGGGAAGAACAAGATGGAGGAAGAAGAAGAACACCGAAGGAAGACATGAAGAAGATGGAAGAAGAAGCGGCGAAAGAAGAAGACATTAATAAAGGAATTGTCAAAGACCGTCTCTTGTGTTTTTTAACATTTTTGACACTTTTTTGTGAAATGGTAGGGGTACAATCGTACCCCATTACCAATTCACACATGGGGGGCCGGGATCTGGGGGTCCCCTTGTTAAAGGGGGCTTCCAGATTCCGATAAGCCCCCCACCCGCAGACCCCCACAACCACCGAGCAAGGGTTGTGGGGATGAGGCCCTTCTCCCCATCAACATGGGGACAAGGTGCTTTGGGGGGCTACCCCAAAGCACCCTCCCAATGTTGAGGGCATGTGGCCTGGTACGGTTCAGGAGGGGGGGCGCTCTCTCATCCCCCTCTTTTCCTGCGGCCTGCCAGGTTGTGTGCTTGGATAAAGGTCTGAAATTGATTTTTAGGGGGACCCCACGCCATTTTTTTTTTTAATTTTGGTGCGGGGTTCCACTTAAAATCCATACCAGACCTGAAGGGTCTGGTATGGATTTTGAGGGGGACCCCCACACCTTTTTTTTATAGTTTGCTGTGGGGTTCCCTTTAATATCCATACCAGACCTGAAGGGCCTAGTATGGAATTTAGGGGGACCCCATGCATTTTTTTTTATTATTTTGGTTCGGGGTTCCCCTGTGGGGGAATCCCATGCCGTTTTTTTAAATGACTTTTATGTGTATTGCCGGGACCGACAATTCATTATAGCCGCGAGTAGTTTTAAATTACTTTTTTTTCCTTTAGCAATGTCATTTTGCTGACTGTTCTAAACACGGGAAACATGCGCCACTTTACAGACGTACTATAGACACCCCCCAGGTACAAAATTTAAAGGAATATTTCATTTTTATTGTTTCATTTTAAGCATTATTAAAATCACTGCTCCCGAAAAATGGCCATTTTTAAACCTTTTTTTGCATTGATACATGTACCCTGGGGCAGGACCCAGGTCCCCAAACACATTTATGACAATAACTTGCATATAAGCCTTTAAAATGAGCACTTTTGATTATTCATGTTCGTGTCCCATAGACTTTAACGGTGTTGCATGCTTGGATAAGGGTCTGGTATTGATTTTTGGGGGGACTCCACGCCGTTTTTTTTTTTTTTGGCGCGGGGTTCCCCTTAAAATCCATACCAGACCTGAAGGTTCTGGTATGGAATTTAGGGGGACCCCCATGTCTTATTTTTTTTTAAATTTTGGCCGGGGTTCCCCTTAATATCCATACCAGACCTGAAGGGCCTGGTATGGAATTTAGGGGGACCCCCACGTCATTTTTTCTTAATTTTGGTTCGGGGTTCCCCTGTGGGGAATTCCCATGCCGTTTTTATCAAAGAACTTCTATGTGTATTGTTGGACCGGCAATGCAATAGCCACGAGTAGTTTTAAATGGCTTTTTTCCTTTGAAATGTCATTTTGCTGTCAGACTGTTCTAAACACGGGAAACATGCGCCCCTTTACAGGCATACTATAGACACCCCCCATCTACGAAATTTAAAGGGATATTACACTTTTATTGTTTCACTTTAAGCATTATTAAAATCACTGCTCCTGAAAAGACATCCGTTTTTAAAACTTTTTTTTGCATTGATCCATGTACCCTGGGGCAGGACCCAGGTCCCCAAACACTTTTTATGACAATAACTTGCATATAAGCCTTTAAAATTAGCACTTTTGATTTCTCCCATAGACTTTTAAAGGGTGTTCTGCGGCATTCGAATTTGCAGCGAACACCCCAAATTGTTCACTGTTCGGCGAACTTGCGAACAGCCAATGTGTTTGACTCGAACTCGAAGCTTATCCCTATTTACAACCCATGTGAGATGTGATAAGGAAAAGCAATGGTGGGTCTTTGAAGTAGAAAAATATTGACAGTAACACCAATTGGGGAAGCTAGGAGCGGAATAATCGAAGGACACAATCAATGGTCAAATATATTCCCAATTACAATATTATTTACATCTGTTATTGGAGATTTCACATCAACTCACATGTAACAACTCTATTCAATTATGTGCACTTGGCTAGAAAGTTTAATTTATTCACAAAAACATTCTATAAAAGATTGTAACATGTATATGTGCCGTATTACATTATTTGGACTGCAATTTTGAACAGGACCCCTGATATCCATTCTAAGAGCGAGAAATCAGCATGAGAGTCATTTTTTTCCTTGTCAAAAGAAGTTTATTGAGTATACAATGTTATAAAGATACATAAAGTAAGTTTACAAGGATCTATAAAGTAAGCTCATTGTTTTACAGTAGGGTTTATATAGGTAAATATCATGAAATTTCAAATATTAAACATTGGGTTCACGTAAACCTAAATTAAAGATATATATCATTTCCTTAGTTACTTTTGTAGGTATTTAAATGATTTATACCTACTATACATATTGTTTACAAGTAGAGTGTATATAGGTCAAATAAATTCTGATAATGAGCTTTAATCGTAAGGTGGAGAAAAGGAAAGAGAAAGGGTTGAAAGGTAGAGGTATGGTCCACAAGGTTGTCCCGCTCGTCAGTTTATTATTCTTTTTAGTTCTCTTTGAAGCCTTAGAATGGGTGTCTCTGTAAGTCATTTAATCTGTTACCATGGCAACAGGACAGAGTCATTGAAGTTTGACAGGAACTGTTGTTTTATCCAAGGATGCCAAAGTTTTTCAAATTTTTGAATTTGATTTTGATCGATGGCTACCATCTTAGCATGGGACATTGTATTATTCATTCTGTGAATTGTTTTTGCTAGTACCAATGTAGGAGATTTCCATGCCTTGGCCACTGTTTGTTTTGCAGCCGTTATTAGTTGGATCATAAGTTTGAATTGAGAGAGTGTTAACCATTCCGGTTTTAGATTAAGTAAAGTTAAATATGGATCTGGTTGTATTATTTTTTAAAATATTTTAGATGCAATCACGAAGACTTCCTTCCAGAAGGTTTGGATTACTGGGCATGTCCACCATATGTGTAAATATGTGCCTATTTCTGGGCATCCTCGAAAACAAAGAGCTGAGGTATTAGGTGAATATTTTGCCACTCTAGCGGGTACAAGGTACCAGCGAGTTAGGACTTTATAATTTGTCTCCAGTGCTAAGATGTTGGGTGAAGATGACTTAGGTGTGATCCATATGTTAGACCAGTCCGTGTCTTCTAAAGTTCGTCCCAGGTCCTCCTCCCACCTCTGAACATAAGAGGGTCTATTAAGATTTGTTACTCCATATAATTGATTATAAAGTGATGAAATTGTACCTTTAGCAAATGGATCTTTTGTACAGATTGATTCAAAAATGGATAATTGGGATAATGGTGTATCCCCTTTAGGAATGGTGTATAGAAATTTTTGATTTGGAGATATCTAAATATCTCAGAGTTTGGTAGATCATATTTTTCTCTAAGCGATGGGAGTCTTTAGGATCAAGCCATAATAAATTTGATATTAATAGAGGGTCATTTTCTGAAGCCTCTATAAATACCCATAATGGGATTTCCTGTTTTGCATGGTATTTGGACAGACTGGCCAAATATGCTGCTCTGTAGTAGTTAGTAAAATTAGGGTATCCCAGGCCTCCTTTATTTTTGGGAAGATGTAGTGTGTGTATAGGTATACGTGGTTTAGAAGAGCCCCATATAAACGAAGTTGCTCTTTTTTGTACTATTCTCAAAAAATAGGAAGGAATTGGAATAGGGAGGACTCTGAATAGATAAAGCAATTTGGGTAGAATAGTCATTTTGATTGCATTAATCTTCCCCATCCAGGATAAAGGAAGTTGCGACCATTGTTTTATTAGATTTGTGATCTGTCTTAATACAGGAGGATAATTGGTTGAGAATAAGTCAGAATGAGATGCTGTTAAATGAATTCCAAGATATGGGATTGATTTTTCTGCCCATGTGAATGGGAGTGCAGCCCTAGCCGGGATCAATTCCATGTTTGTGAGTGAAATATTAAGCACTAGGCATTTCTTAGGATTAATCATAAGGCCGGATAGGGCTGCAAACCCATCAAGAGCTGGTATTAAGTTAGGACCAGAGACCTGTGGTGATGATAGAAAAAGTAATATATTGTCTGCAAATATACATAATTTGTGTGTAATACCTCCTACTTCAATGCCAGTTATAGTTTGGTTTGTTCTGATGTATTGGGCCATGGGTTCGAGTATAAGGGCAAATAATAAGGGAGATAATGGGCAACCATGTCGGGTACCTCTTTCGATATTAAAGGCTTCAGATTTGTATCCAGCATATTTTATATAGGCTTTGGGTTTATTATATAATGCTTTGATCCATGTTAAAAAGTGGGGTCCAAAACCCCATTTTTGTAATGAATATTGCATATATTGCCAGGATACTGTGTCAAATGCCCTCTTAATATCGAGAGATAGAAAACATAAAGGGATTTTCCGTTTTTTAGCAATATGTGCCAATAACACTGCCCTGCGTATATTATCGCCTGCCTGTCTATTTGGCATGAAGCCTACTTGATCTCTATGTATTAATTTTCCTATAATGCTATTGAGGCGTTTTGCTATTATTTTTGCTAATAATTTAATATCGAGGTTTAACAGAGAGATAGGCCGATAATTCACACAGGAAGTATCATCAGAAAGGGGTTTTGGGATCATACAAACAATTGCCATTAGTGTTTCTTGCCGAAAAGAATGTCCATCTAGAAGTTTGTTAAAAGTTTCAGTGAGAATGGGAGAGAGTATTTCTGAGAATGTTTTATAGTATAAAGCCGAGTAGCCGTCTGGGCCTGGTCTTTTGTTAAGTATTAGGTCTTTTATGGCGTTAGCAACTTCATCTATAGTTATAGGCTCATCCAAACTGCTTTTTTGATTCTGAGATAACTCAGGTAAGGTTATTTTTGAGAAGAAGGATTCAGCCTCTGTAGGATTAAATTCATTGTTTGTCTTGTATAAAGTTGCGAGATGTGAGTGAAATTTATGGACTATTTTAACTGGATTACAAGTGTAAACATTTTTTGATAATTTCAAACATATTGGTTTGAAAGATTTGTTAGTTGAATTTAATGCCCGAGCCAAATATGTACCTGGTTTGTTTGTATTCATGTAGAAATTGTGTTTGGAGCGTTTGAGGGATTTATCAACTGACTCAGTGAGAAATAGATCGTATTCCAATCTAGATTTTTCCAGATGAGATTTTGTACTCTGAGATGGATTATCTTGAAATGATATGTAGGCTGCATTAAAATTGAGTTCTAGTTTTTTTGCTAGATTTTTGCGTTCCCGTTTAAATAGTGCCATTTGTCTTTGTATTGTACCACGCAAGACAGGCTTATGAGCTTCCCACAGTGTTATTGGGGAGATGTCTGTTGTATTATTAATTGATATGTATTCCTTTAAAGCTTGTTCAATGGCCATCTGATGTAGTGGGTGTTTGAGCATTATGTCTGGTAAGTACCACGTTGGGTCATGCGCTTTTGGTATGGCTGAGGCTATAGTAGTGTATACTGCATTATGGTCAGACCACGGAATCGGAATTATATCTGATGCAATAATTTCTGGTATCATTCCTATTGTTAGAAAAATATGATCTATTCTGGTGAAGGTTTGATGAGGGTGCGAGAAATAAGTGAATTTCTTTTTCATTGGGTTACTTTCTCTCCACGAATCTACCAGATTGTATTTGGAAAGAAGTTGAGAAAAAGGTAATCTAGAGGTTATTTTGGATGGTGTAAAAGGTGATTTATCTAGAAATGGGAGGAGGACCTGGTTCGAATCCCCACACATTATCACTGTTCCTATTTTGTGTGTATTAATCACTTGTAATATATGTGAGAGGAATGGTGTAGGTTGTTTGTTAGGAGCGTAGTAGGAAATCACCGTGATTGCTGTATCCATTATATAACCCATGAGTATCAGGTATCTACCTTCTGGGTCTTTAATTTCTGATGATAAGGTGAATGGTGTGGATCGGTGAAATGCAATTAGAGTTCCCCTTTGCTTGGTACAGGCAGAAGCCGTGTAAATTTGTTGATAAAAAGGAGAAATATATTTTGGAGTAGAATCTTTGGTGAAGTGTGTTTCTTGGAGGCATACTATGTGAGCCTTCTTGTTATGGAAAGTACGGAAGGCTTTGGTCCTTTTTTGAGGGACATTTATTCCCTGAACATTCAGGGAAAGTAGTATATTCAGTGGTGCCATGGCAATAGATCAAATAGTTTTGACTTACTTTTTTTTATGCAGAGCTGACTGCGCAGATCAACCTGTGTGGACTGAAGAGATGAATAGATAGAAAAGAAACCAGTGAATTCTGGAGTAAAGAGTAAACAAAAAACATATGAGATTAGATGATACATTGTATAAATTATTTTTTGCAAGTAATCACAATTTACCCGTGAAAGAGAATAAATATCTCTCTCAGGGGAATAAGTGCCTTCGTCACACTCCCACATAATATGGTTGGGAGAATGAGGAGGGCTAATGGGGGTACACGGATCTTCCGCTTACAGGAGAGAAGTGCTATGTCAAAAGACATCAAAATGATGTTTCATTAATTGGAGTGCAGAATATAGTTTTTGTTGAAATTATTTATTCCAGGGTGGTTGTATATGGTTAGTCTTGCCCTAGGCTAAATAATTCAGTTAGAAAGGTACTGTTAATAACTTTGGTATTGATGAAGATAGTTTGAATTATTTTGGGATTTTAACCCTTTTAGAGTAAACAATTACATATTTTATTCATATGTAACTGTTTAGATATGTTAACTCATAAAATTGAGGTTGTATTGCTTCAGATTAGAATAAACAAAAACATAATTCTAGGAACTAGTTAGGTAATAATATATTTGTTTTAAGAAAAGAAAGAAAAAAAAAAAAAAAGCTTCCATTACTTCTGGATTATTGAACATATTTGTCCTAAAAAGTAATAAATCTATTGTTATTACCTGATAATATATAACTGAACAAGAATTTCCTTATTTCACTTATATATTCTAAGGCTATATGAATCAGAAGTAATAAGAAATATAACTGGAATGTAACATGATCCCACACAGTGTGTGACTATCAGAATGCAGTTACATTCAGTTATATAGGTTTTTTATAGAGAACCATCTCTTACTATAATAAATGAAGAGATATCAGGAATTAGGATGTCAGTCCACTGAATCTTCTTGGTCCATGGATGATGTGGCATAACGGCCTCTTTTGTGAGAATGATGATTCCCATTTTGTTCTGGAATTTTCTGGGTGCTGCCTAAAGGTGAAGATGATGCCATTCTTCTGCATGTGGGAGTGTTGCTGCTTGTGGGTTCTGTCAGATTTAATTTTAAAAGGGTTTGTTGTAGTTCATCTGCTGATCTGCTTCTGTAAATTGTACCTTGGTAGTTAAATCTGACTGAAAAGGGGAAGCCCCATTGATACATAATGTTGTGGCGTTGCAGTTCCATTAGTTGGGGTTTCATGGATCGTCTTTTAGTAATAGTAAGTTGGGATAGGTCAGCAAAAATTTGATAATTGTGTCCTTGAAAATTAAGTTCCTTTTTTTCTCTTGCAGCAATTAGTATTTGTTCTTTCGTTCTGTAATAATGACATTTTGTGATTATATCACGTGGGGGTCCATCTTTCTTTTTGGCTGTGAGGGCTCTGTGTACTCTGTCCAGTTCTAAACGTTCAATAGGGATATCTGGCTTTAGTTCTTGTAATAGAGCAGTAATAGTAGATTGCAGGTCTGTCACAGTTTCAGGTATTCCCCTTATGCGCAAGTTTGAACGTCTGGCTCTATTTTCGTAATCTTCGAGCTTAGTTTGAAGTATTAAATTCTCTTTTTTTAATTGTTCCAATTCTGTTATATTTTCTTGGGTTGTAATTTCAATTTCTTACATTTTTATTTCTAAGGCTGCGGTGTGGTTTCCCAGCTCTCTTATTTCTTTGGTTAGGCTGTTTGTTATTTGGTCTGAGGTTTGTTTTAAAGCCTTATGAAGCATCTTTTCAAATTGTAATAATATTACTGGGGATACTGAGGAGGCTTGTGGAGAAGTTTGTGAGAGGATTTGTTCTGTATCTGACTCAAATGGAGAGTCTTGCTGTGACATTTTCTGTCTGTGAGAGCGCCCTGATGCTGTATATTGTGAGGTGACTGGAGCTGCTTCAGCTGCAGTGAGTGCCTGTGAGCTCTTTGTGAGGTGATTTTTATTTCTGCCACGGTTTCCTCCCAGTACCATATTTCCTGCCCAAACTTTCACAGTTTGTTCCCAGGGGTAAAAAGGTTCAAATGGATACCTTTTGAGCCTGCAGGCTCCGCTTTGTCCTTCTCTTCTCTCCTCAGCGGTGTGGAGCTCTAACAATGCATGTCTGCTCCGCTAGGCTCCGCCTCCTGCCCCCTCCCAAACTAGTTTTTTAACAAATTTTGACAAATTAGTTAATTCGTTAATATCCAAATTAACGTAAACCTGTTTAAGAATTTTTTTAATGAATTATAAATTTGAATATTCAAAAATTCTTACATTTGTAAATTCAAAATGTGAAAATTCAGAAATTGGAAATTCAAAAATTTGTAAATTCGTAAATTCGAAATATGAAAATTTGTAAATTTGGAAGTTAGAAAATTTGTAAATTAAAAAATGTAAAAAATTTGAAAATTAGAAAATTTGTAAATTCGTAAAATCAAAATTTGAAAATTCATAAATTGGAGATTCAAAACTTTGTAAATTTGTAAATTCAAAATATGAAAATTTGTAAATTCGTAAATTAGAAAATTTAAAAGTTTAAAAAAATTGAAAATTTGTAAATTCGTAAATGCGTAAATTGGAAATTTGAAAATTAATACATTTGTAAATCTGTAAATTTAAAAATTCTAAAATTCATAAACTGAAATTTTGAAAATTGGTAAATTGCTAAATTCAAAAATTTGAAAAATCGTACATTTGTAAATTTGAAATCCAAAAATTGGTAAATTTGTAAGATGGAAATTCAAGATTTGAACATTGATAAATCTGAAAATTCGTAAATTAAAAATGGGGAAATATGAAAATCCAGAAATTTGAAAATTCGTAAATTTGTAAATATGAAAATTTGGAAACTCGAAAATCAGAAATTCCGAAAATCCAAAAATCTGGAAATTAGAAAATTTGAAAATCAGAAAGAGAATCTGGAAAATTTGACATTTTCAAAATTTCTAATTTTGAATAAAATGAAAACGAAAACAAGCACATTTTTGGGCAGTGCTCATTTCTAATATGTATTGATGTAGCTCCAGAAGAAGCTCATTTATTGGTGTGAAGTCCAGCAAGCTCCGTATATCTATAAAATCAGTTATGACCTCATCTGAGTCGTCTTATGTGACCATTTCTGACCCCCTCTAGGAAATGACCTGTCTAGGCATGTGCAATTCGTTTCGTTCCGAATTCATTTTTTAACGAATTTCGACAAATTTGTTAATTCGGGAATATCCAAATTAACGAAAACTTGTTTAACAAATTTTTTCCGAATATTCGTAATTTTGATAAAATTGGACATTCGTAAATTCGGACATTCATACATTCGTACATTCGCAATTTACAAATGTACATTTGTACATTCGTACATTAGTAAATTGGTGAATTCGTAAATTTGTAAATTCGAAAATTCGGAAATCTGAAATAATAGTTAACTAATAATAACTTAACTATTAGTAATTACTAGTAACTTTTAAATTATAGGTATTGTAATTTCCTTTAAAATTTGGCTGTTAATGAACGTAACACATACAAATTGTTCCGAAGTTATGAATGATCCGAAAAAATGGAATGGAACGTAATGAATTAATAATAATAAATAACAATAATAATAATAACAACGTTTTATTATTATTATTTATTATTAATTTTTTCTGTTCCATTTGTTTAGATGCAGCATTTGTTTTGGATAATTCGTAACTTTGGATAAACTCGTATTTGTTACGTTCACTGACAGTCAAATTTGAAAGTAAATTACAATACCTATAATTTAATAGTTACTATTTCAGATTTTTGAATTTTCGGGTTTTTGGATTTTCAAACTTCTAATTTACAAATTTCTGAATTTTCTAATTTACAAATGTGCAATTTTACGAATTTGCGAATGTACGAATTTACAAATGAACAAATGTAAAAATGTACGAATGTACGAATGAACGAATGTTCGAATTTACGAATGTACGAATGTATGAACGAATGCATTTACGAATGAACGAATTTACGAATCGCGATCATAATGAATGACCCGAAAAACGAAAAAAAAAAAATAAACGAATGAAACGAAAATGAAAATGAACAAATTTTTTGGCTGTGCACATGTCTACCATTTATACTATTACCTTTGGGTTATTTGCTGTACTCAGAATCTCCCTCGGCCCCCCCATTGTATCCTTGAAGTCCAGGTTTCTGGATGGATGGTGGACCAGGGAGAGGCTTTCATCACTTTTACATGTATGTTATCTCATGTGTGTCTAATATCTTCTTCTTATCATTCTAATTATAGATTTTCTTATACATTTTGAAGTCTGTCTATAAAGTCCATTCTTTCCCAGCCCTAGTATATATTATCACGGCTCATATTAGGACCCATTCAAACTATCTCTAGTACAATATAATGGAATACTATGCACTTAGGTACTACAATCATTTTGGGCCTTTTTTTAAATAAATTATACTCTAATATTTATTTCTAGAATTTAGAATTGATTCTGGGGGTCCTGTTCAAAACTTGGGTCTAGTGAAAATAATTTAGTCCTGAGCACATAAAGGAACAACAATCTTTTAGAGTTCTTGTTTGTGAATAAATGACTCTCTAATGTTGATTTTTAGATTTTTTTGGGCCCCAGTGTAAATAATTGAATACTGTGCACATAAACACAGCAATCTTTTGGAGGATTTTTCCTGTGATTTAGTGACAATCTAATGTTGGTTTCTTGACTTTAAAAATGTAAATTTATTTTACATTCTTTTAAATTACATTTTATTATTGTCTGTTAGAGGTCCTGTTCATTTTGGGGTTTAGTACAAATCATTTATTCCGGCCCAAAAAAATGTGCAACATTTTGGGGGCATTTTTTCTGTTAATAAATGTCAATGAAATGTTGATTTCTAGATTGTAATATGGATGTTGGGGTCTTGTTGAAAATGGGCCGTAGTGCAAGTAATGTAATACTGCGCACGTAGGGAACTCAATGTTTTTATCATCTTTTTTTCTGTAAGTAAATTAAACTTTAATGTTGATTTTAACATTTTTCAATGTGTGTTGGGAGTCCAGTATAAATTGGGACCTCATGCACATAGTTTTATAGAACACACATAGGGGCCACAATAAATTGTATTTGTGATATTTTGTGTGAATAAATGAAACTATAATGTTGGTTTTTAGATATTAAAATGTCTGATCCTGTTCAAACTAACCGTAGTGCAAATCATTGAATACTGTGCACTCAGGAATTACAATTTATGGGCAGATTTTTACATGAAAAAAATGACTCTCATGTTGATTTCTCGCTCTTAGAATGGATATCAGGGATCCTGTTCAAAATTGCAGTCCAAATAATGTAATACGGCACATATACATGCTACAATCTTTTATAGAATGTTTTTGTGAATAAATTAAACTTTCTAGCCAAGTGCACATAATTGAATAGAGTTGTTACATGTGAGTTGATGTGAAATCTCCAATAACAGATGTAAATAATATTGTAATTGGGAATATATTTGACCATTGAGTGTGTCCTTCCATTATTCCGCTCCTAGCTTCCCCAATTGGTGTTACTGTCAATATTTTTCTACTTCAAAGACCCGCCATTTCTTTTCCTTATCACATCTCACATGGGTTGTAAATAGGGATAAGCTTCGAGTTCGAGTCAAACACATTGGCTGTTCGCAAGTTCGCCGAACAGTGAACAATTTGGGGTGTTCACTGCAAATTCGAATGCCGCAGAACACCCTTTAAAAGTCTATGGGAGAAATCAAAAGTGCTAATTTTAAAGGCTTATATGCAAGTTATTGTCATAAAAAGTGTTTGGGGACCCGGGTCCTGCCCCAGGGTACATGGATCAATGCAAAAAAAAGTTTTAAAAATGGCCGTTTTTTCAGGAGCAGTGATTTTAATAATGCTTAAAGTGAAACAATAAAAGTGTAATATCCCTTTAAATTTCATAGATGGGGGGTGTCTATAGTATGCCTGTAAAGGGGCGCATGTTTCCCGTGTTTAGAACAGTCTGACAGCAAAATTACATTTCAAAGGAAAAAAGCCATTTAAAACTACTCGTGGCTATTGCATTGCCGGTCCAACAATACACATAGAAGTTCATTGATAAAAACGGCATGGGAATTCCCCACAGGGAATGACGTGGGGGTCCCCCTAAATTCCATACCAGGCCCTTCAGGTCTGGTATGGATATTAGGGGGAACCCCGGACAAAATTTAAAAAAAAATAAGACATGAGGGTCCCCCTAAATTGGATTTTAAGGGGAACCCCGCGCCAAAAAAAAAAAAAAAAAAAACGCGTGGAGTCCCCCCAAAAATCAATACCAGACCCTTATCCAAGCACGCAACACCGTTAAAGTCTATGGGACACGAACATGAATAATCAAAAGTGCTCATTTTAAAGGCTTATATGCAAGTTATTGTCATAAATGTGTTTGGGGACCTGGGTCCTGCCCCAGGGAACATGTATCAATGCAAAAAAAGGTTTAAAAATGGCCGTTTTTTCGGGAGCAGTGATTTTAATAATGCTTAAAATGAAACAATAAAAATGAAATATTCCTTTAAATTTTGTACCTGGGGGGTGTCTATAGTACGTCTGTAAAGTGGCGCATGTTTCCCGTGTTTAGAACAGTCAGCAAAATGACATTGCTAAAGGAAAAAAAAGTAATTTAAAACTACTCGCGGCTATAATGAATTGTTGGTCCCGGCAATACACATAAAGGTCATTTAAAAAAACGGCATGGGATTCCCCCACAGGGGAACCCCGAAACCAAAATAATAAAAAAAATGCATGGGGGTCCCCCTAAATTCCATACTAGGCCCTTCAGGTCTGGTATGGATATTAAAGGGAACCCCACAGCAAACTATAAAAAAAAAGGCGTGGGGGTCCCCCTCAAAATCCATACCAGACCCTTCAGGTCTGGTATGGATTTTAAGTGGAACCCCGCACCAAAATTTAAAAAAAAAATGGCGTGGGGGTCCCCCTAAAAATCAATTCCAGACCTTTATCCAAGCACACAACCTGGCAGGCTGCAGGAAAAGAGGGGGATGAGAGAGCGCCCCCCCTCCTGAACCGTACCAGGCCACATGCCCTCAACATTGGGAGGGTGCTTTGGGGTAGCCCCCCAAAGCACCTTGTCCCCATGTTGATGGGGAGAAGGGCCTCATCCCCACAACCCTTGCCCGGTGGTTGTGGGGGTCTGCGGGTGGGGGGCTTATCGGAATCTGGAAGCCCCCTTTAACAAGGGGACCCCCAGATCCCGGCCCCCCATGTGTGAATTGGTAATGGGGTACGATTGTTCCCCTCACCATTTCACAAAAAAGTGTCAAAAATGTTAAAAAACACAAGAGACGGTCTTTGACAATTCCTTTATTGATGTCTTCTTCTTTCGCCGCTTCTTCTTCCATCTTCTTCTGGTCTTCCTTCGGTGTTCTTCTTCTTCCTCCATCTTGTTCTTCCCCCGCTTCTTCCTCTATCTTCATCTGCTTCTTCCTCCGGTCTTCCCGTCCAGCATCTTCCCCTGGCTTTTCTTCTCCGCTTCGTTCTCCGGATAATCCTCCTCAGTGGGAGTCTCCCGCTGTGTGACGTTTCTGTCCTTGTGACAGCTCTTATATAACGGATCTGGGGGTCCCCAGGTTGCTTGCTTGGATAAGGTTCTGGTATGGATTTTTGGGGGCCCTATGCCACTTTTTTTTGGCGCGGAGTTCCCCTTAATATCCATACCAGACCTGAAGGGCCTGGTATGGAATTTAGGGGGACCCCCACACATTTTTTTTTATTTTGGTTCGGGGGTCCCATGCAGTTTCCATGGAGTTTCCATGGAAATCCCATGCAGTTTCTATCAATGAACGTTTATGTGTATTGTTGGACCGACAATTCATTAATAGCCGGGAGTAGTTTTAACCACTTCCCTACCCGGCCATAGACAAATGACGTCCACAGATGGGATCTCCCATCCTGGGTGGATGTCATATGACGGCCTTCGGTTCCCGGCCACCTAAGGGGCGCGTGCGCCCGCCGCGTTGCTCGGGACCCGGTGCGTGTGCCCGGCGGCCGCGATGTCCGCCGGGCACCCGCGATTGCCCGTTAACCGGGCCGGACCCTGGATCTGTGTGTGTAAACACACAGATCCACGTCCTGTCAGTTCAGAGGAGAGCGATCTGTGTTCCCAGAACAGCGGAACACTGATCGTTCTCCTCCCCTTGTGCGTCCCCTCCCCCTACAGTTAGAAGCATTCCCTAGGAAACACATTTAACCCCTCCCCGCCCCCTAGTGGTTAACCCCTTCACTGCCTGTCACATTTACACAGTAATCAATGCAATTTTATAGCATTGATCGCTGTATAAATGTGAATGGTCCCAAAAATGTGTCAAAAGTGTCCGATGTGTCTGCCATAATGTCACAGTCACGAAAAAAAATCTCTGATTGCCGCTATTACTAGTAAAAAAATAAATAAATAATAAAAAAAAAAATGCCATAAATCTATCCTGTATTTTATAGACGCTATAACTTTTGCGCAAACCAATCAATATACGCTTATTGCTATTTTTTTTACCAAAAATATGTAGAAGAATACGTATCGGCTGAAACTGAGGAAATTTTTTTTTTTTTTTTTTTTAAATTGGGATATTTATTATAGCAAAAAGTAAAAAATATTGTGTTTTTTTCAAAATTGTCGCTCTTCTTTTGTTTATAGCACAAAAAATAAAAACCGCAGAGGTGATCAAATACCACCAAAAGAAAGCTCTATTTGTGGGGAAAAAAGGACGTCAATTTTGTTTGGGTACAACGTCGCATGTCCGCGCAATTGTCATTTAAATTGCGACAGCGCTGAAAACTAAAAATTGGTCTGGGAAGGAAGGGGGTGAAAATGCCCGGTATTGAACCGGTTAAATGACTTTTTTCCTTTGAAATGTCATTTTGCTGTCAGACTGTTCTAAACACGGGAAACATGCGCCCCTTTACAGGCATACTATAGACACCCCCAAGGTATGAAATTTAAAGGGATATTACACTTTTATTGTTTCACTTTAAGCAGTATTAAAATCACTGCTCCTGAAAAAACAGCCATTTTTAAAACTTTTTTTTGCATTGATACATGTCCCCTGGGGCAGGACCCGGGTCCCCAAACACTTTTTAGGACAATAACTTGCATATTAACCTTTAAAATTAGCACTTTTGATTTCTCCCATAGACTTTTAAAGGGTGTTCCGCGGCTTTCGAATTTTGCTGCGTACACCCAAAATTGTTCGCTATTCAATGAACAGGCGAACAGCCAATGTTCGAGTTGAACTCATGTTCGACCCGAACATAAAGCCTATCCCTAGTGCTGAATAGCAAAAAATGGCCTGGTCAGGTAGGGGGTAAAACCTTCTTGAGGTCAAGTGGTTAAGGAGACATTGGGGTCTTTTACACTCTTAAAGCGTAACTTCACTTTTGTTGAGAAAAAACAATCCCCTCTGGGTACATTGCAGATTCCTACCTTTTGTTATTCTGAAGAAATCCCTGCTTGTTCCTCTGTGCCTCTGTGCTAAGTGGGTATAATGGGAGTGCTATTCATAATTACTTGTCAGCTGTGCACCTGCAGAGCACTAATGAGGAAATCTGCTGGTCCTGCATCCATTTGGACGGGTTCCCATTGAAAGCATCTCACCAAAAATTACATTTTTATTGCAGGGAATGCCTGAAATCTTACTTGTATCTTAGGCAGACTTCTGGGAAAATTAGTGAGCCAATTACACAAGCAGGAAATTATGCTTCTGGGATGTGTCCAGTACACATTCCGAGTGGCCATATTGTATTGCATTTTCAGAAAATTACATCGGCTGCAGATTGAAAAGAAAAGGTAATTTTTAATTCAACATTCAATTACAATATGACTTGTGTCTCAATTGTATACGCTAGATTATTTTTTCTTGATTTGCTTTTTTTTCCACATGGGAGTAGAGTTACCCTTCAATGATACCTCTGCACTCTGTAGGAACAAAGCACAATCATGCTCAAATATCTTCTTTCCTGGCCATGGAAGGGATCAGAGCACATCACTTCTGGGTCCATTCTTCACAGGAAGATGAGGAGAATGGTCCCCCATCTCCTGTTGACCTCATACCTGGCACTCACCTTGGAGATCCTGGGCGCCCAGGTGGGACTGGTAATCACTACACACAGAGTTGGGGGCAGGCGAGGAGGTAAGCATTTTAGAGTATGTATGGAAATGATTGGACAGCTTGACAGCCACTCAAATCACTTCCAATGAAAGCTTACTTGAAAATGTTACCAGTCTCCCAGGTGCTATAATGGTTGGGAGTCTGTTTACAGGTCAGTGCTGTCACCAACATAATTTGAATGTTAGAGTAAGAGAAAGGGTTATAAGAACTCCTCACTTATCTCTGTAGACGGAGGCGCCATAGCGCAATTCATCCTTAAATTTTTGAATGTCACCATTAATCAGAATTTAGCACTCTGCTCTCTCCTCCTCCTGTGTACTTGATCTATGATTACATTAGAGATTACAAGTCTGGCAAACTGCCAAATAACTCCTGGAATGTGGATCAGAATGAAAGTACTTCTGCTGGAAACTTTGAGGATGAATTACTCCACAGTGTCTGTACCTACAGAGATTACTATAAGCTTATTTGAACTTCCTGAGCCCATTCACTAGATTTAAGCAGGTATGGACCACCTGACATACTGATCAACATTGACAAATTATGAATGCAACTTTGTGAAAGAGACAAGGAAGGAATCCAGCAGCACAATGAGATATAGGTAGAAATGTTTACGGAAATAATATTCAGAAATGCAAGTTTATCAGGAGATTGCATTCCACAGATATGCTATATGGCCAAATATTTGTAGTCACCTGACCATCACACCTATATTGGCTAATTAAACACCCCCTTTCAAAATTATGGTTAGTAATATGGGGTCCCCCCCACCTTTGTGTCTATAACTGTCCCCACTTTTCTGGGAAGACTGTTCACAAAATTTTGTAATGTACCTCTGGGAATTTGTGACCATTCAACCAAAAGAACCTTAGTGAAGTCAAGTACTGATGTTGGATGAGAAGACCTGACTCACAATCAGGCTGAGGTCAGGACTGTGTTCATGACATTTGAGTTCCTCCACAAAAAACTTATCAATCCATGTCTTTATGGAGATGGATTTGTGCTCAGGAGCACAGTCATGCTGAAACAGAAAAGGTTGCCTACATATACTGTAGAGCAGAGGTATCAAACACAATTTCAACATGGGCTACATCAGCAGTATGGTTGCCCTCAAAGAGCTGGTTTTATCTGGGGTGTGCTATGTACAGAGTGCAGGGTTCAGGAGCGTGTTACATAGAGAATGTAGTGTTTAGAATTACACTATGTACAGAGTACAGGATTAAGGGGTGCATTGTGTAGAGAGTGCAGAGTTTAGGAGTGCATTACTTACAGAGTTCAGGGGTGAACTATGCACAGTATACAACCCCCCCAAAGCTTCCTCACATCTCTCAGTCTCCTACCTGATGTAGCTATAATACCTCCCTGTGTAGGTGGCTCTGCCTCACCTTGCAGGCAGATCACTCTCTCTCTCTTTCTCTCTCTCTCTCTGATTCTGGAGATCTAACCCCACTGTGCCCCACTGTGAGTGCTTGAAAGGATCTGCTGGTTCCAGGGGCCACTGAGAGCAATGCATTAATAATGATGATGATGATTGTAGCAATATGACTAAGCTTGTTTAATCTGGTTTACAGCATTATACATTGAATCAAAGTGTTACATTTAGAACATTCTTTTCCCCAGCATTGTCCCTTTTGTGTTCAGCTCAGGTTTTAAAAGCAAAATGTAGAGTTTTGGAGCAAACATACACAATAATATTCCAGCACTGGAGGTCAGTATGGCAAATATCTCCACAGCCACCATGTATTTCCCTCTGGTACTCAGATAGGCCGGGATCATGGCAATCCAGACACTGCAGAACACCAGCATGCTGAAGGTGATGTACTTGGCCTCATTAAAACTGTCTGGCAATGTCCTCACCATGAAAGCCAGAACAAAACTTATAGCTGCCAGAAACCCCATATAACCCAACATAAAGTAGAACCCAATAACTGACCCTTCATTACACTGAATGATGATCTTCCCAGGATAGGAGTCCATGTCATACTCCTGAAATGGTGGAGAGATGGACAACCAGAGAATGCAATTCATAACCTGAATGGATGAGCAGAATAACATGACTGTATTGGGAAGTTTGACTCCCACCCATTTTCTACAAGAGCTTCCAGGTCTGGTGGCTTTAAAAGCAATGAAGACCATGATGGTTTTGGCTAGGATGGAAGATACTGAGATGGTGAAGGGAACGCCAAAAGTGACTTGTTGAAGCACACAGGTAATATCCACAGGACGGCCAAGGAACAGGAATACAGAAAGGAAACTCACTATGAGGGAGAAGAGCAGAATGAAGCTGAGGTTCCGATTATTGGCTCTGACTATGGGAGTGCTCCAAAACCCCAAAAATAGTACAAGTATTAAGAGAGATGCCATAGCAAATATAACTGAAGTTATAGAAAAAACTAAAACTAAAATATCCTCCTCATATGATAAATACTCATTGACCTTGTCAATACAAATATTTTTAGCTTTGTTGGGCCATTCATTTTCAGGACACTTCTTGCAGAGTTCACTGTCTGTAGAGTAACAATAAGAGAAAATAACATTAAGCATAGTACACAAAAGTGGGGTATGCCTGTATACCAAGAATGCAACTATTTGACAATATTTGTTTCAGTAATTTTTTTAGTTTACCTTAAATTTTTTTGGAGATAAGATGTAGTAATAAATCTGAATTAAAAGCCATACAAAAGAACAAAAAAATATTGGAACAATATATATGGTGAATATCTCAAGAAAGCTTTAGTCATAAACAAAGTGTGATGATGCTCTACTGAAAATAAAAGAACCTTCAGCCTCATTGATGGCCATAACACAGTGGGGGGATTTACTGAAGCTGATGCACTCAAAATCAGGTGTAGCTGTGCATGGCAGCCAATCAGCTTCTAACATCAGCTTGTTCTACTAAGCTTTGCAATAAAACCTGGAAGCTGATTGGTTTCTATGCAGAGCTGCACCAGATTTTGCACCCTCTAATTTTAGTAAATAACCCCCAGTCTATCTGTAACCTTAACATGCATGCAACAATGAAATTCCCTTAATTTACCAATTTTGGTCTCTTCAGTGTAATTATTTTCCAGACCATTTTTTTTAGATAAGTGCAAAACTGTTGGAGGCTTTCTCAGGCAGGCAGTAGGAGGAAGCTGATTTCCGTTGCTTGCTTGAGAAAGCCTCCAACACTCCCAGAAGGGTGAGAAGGTAGAAGAAAAGTGCAGAAATCTTTACTGACTTTTTTTGGTAATCATTAATTTCATACCATTTAAAGTATTACTAAACCCACAACAGTAAAATCTGTCTGTATATGCAGCATAGCATGCTTGTTATATTAACTGTGGAACTTAAGGGGTTAATCCTCTGCATTGTATAGAAAGGCTGTTTTATCCCGTATGCACTGATCCTTCCCTCCTGCAATGTCTATCTGGGGAAAGCCAGCTAACACACAAGCAATAGCCAACCTGCACATGCTCAGTTGTGTCTTCTATGCTGAAGAGAACATTTACTTGTTCTTACTTGTTCTCAGAGATAGCCAGGTCACATGATATGCACTGGAGAAACTCTGCAGTTGATTACTGACTGTGGTATTCAGATCAGCCAAAAAGGTATATAGTGCTAGTATTTTAATGTAAAAAGAATATTTATAATCTGTGGGCACAGGGGGGTGAACTATTTTCATATTACTGGGTTTAGTAACACTGGGCACTACAGATTCAGCCCACAGCGCTGCTGCATCTAATCTCTCCCCTCTCTGTACCGATCAGTACAGAGATGGGAGAGGAACCGGATGTGACGCCGGTTTGTTTACAAGTAATCGCTCCGTCATTTGATGAAACGATCACATGGTAAACGGCGGCTATCAGTGGCCATTTACTGTGATCTGTGATGCGCTGGGTCCTCTGGACCCGGCAGTCATGGATATTCCTGGGTGCGCGCCCCAGGGGGATTCTGGGAGGACGTCAATGTACGCCCTCCCAGAGTTATCAAGCCACACTGTGTCCGTCATTCCGCTATAGCGCGGTCGGCAAGCTGTTAAAGGACTTTAAAGGTTTTAATTTTCTAATCCGATATCAGAGTTTATATGTAAAGAAAAATAAAGCTTACCAGAATGGTTTGATATTTCTCCTTCTGAACATGGAGCACAATTATAACAACAATGGTGATATCCTTCTCTTACAGATTTTCTGAACCCTGGAAGACATTTCTCAGAGCATCGACCCCTTGGGACCTAAAATAATATAGAAGGGTATGAACTATTCAGGGGCAAAACTAAAGATATTATAGTGTAAGTAAACCAAGTTTCTGATCAGTGGCATTGCTATGGGGGTGCGGGGGGTGCGGACCGCACCTGGGTGACACTCTCCAGAGGGATGACACCAGGGCCATCAAAATGGGTACCACCGGGCACACAGGTGGGCCCAGACAGCAGGGAGATTGGTGCTGCAGGGTGGAAGGACAATTATAGAACAATGCACTGTGGTTGTGTCTCCCTCCAGCAGTTGAAAGCCAGTTTCTCCCCCTCTCCCTCCCAAAGGCTTTCAGCTGCTGGAGGGAGAGTTCTGCCACACCATGTGCCCCCCATCTACCCCTATGTACCCCCACAGTGCTGCAAGCTGCTGTGGAGCACATGCGGATGTAGAGTGGGGTAAATATGTCATTTCCTGGCCCCTTATTTTTCTGAATTGAACACAGCAAGTGATCGGTATGGATCGCTCCTGTGTCCATTCATAACTGAGCATAGTAAACTGCCCAATATCATTCTTGGTAAATTTAAACACTTCCAATCCAAGGCCATCATATGATGTACTGGACTTTGAATGGGCGTATCTGAATGATGAGTGCAGCTGCAGGCATCATTCAGTTATCATCTTTTTCAGCCAGTGATTCCCTGCACTGAGAACAATCATAATGGCAGTTCAGTTCAGTTTATTGTTTTTACAGGACATCTCCTCCCGCCACCCTCCGGTGCTTCTACCGGCTTGCTTGTGCAATTGGCAAGCCATAGAAAGAATCCACCAGCGGAGGAAGTTCACCATAGATATTACCAATGACCAGATGGTCCCCGGAAGTCTTTATGATCTTCCGAGGCCCGGGCGCAACATTATGATGTCACATCCGGCCTGGCAACTGTAAATACTGCCATGTACTCAGCTAAAAAGACCAAGATTATTTTTTGTTTTAATCTCAGCCTTTCCTGCGTAGAGGAGAGATGCGGGGTCTTATAGACCCCCACATTTCTCCTTAAAGAGGACCTTTTCATGCCCTATTCCTTTTACAAGTGATGTTTACACTCCTTGTAATAGGAATAAAAGTGATCTAAAAAAAAAAAAATTAAGTACAGTGTAAAAAATAAAAAATAAAATAAACAATTAATAAATAAAAAAAATGAGTTTTAATGCGCCTGTCCCCGCATGCTCGCATGCAGAAGTGAACGCATACGGACATAGTGCCCATATATGTAAAGAGCGTTCAAACCACACATGTGAGGTATCACCATGAACGTTAGAGTGAGTGCAGCAATTCTAGCCCAAGACCTCCTCTGGAACGCCAAACTGGTAACCTGCAAACATTTTTAAAGGGTCGCTATGGAAATTTTTAAGTACCGACATTTGGCGCCATTCCACGAGTGTGCGCAATTTTAAAGCGTGACATGTTAAGTATCTATTTACCTGGCGTAACATTATCTTTCTCATTATAGAACAAAATTGGGCTAACTTGTGTGTTTGTAATAATGTTTACACCCCATCCCAGCTCCTCAAATTAACCTCCTTCTTTAGCCTACTGCAATAGACACTTCTGCAATCCATGAAACTTCAATTTTTCACTCTTTGACTATAACCTTACTAATTTCTCACTCTCCGTATCTATAAGCCCCTATTCCTCCTTACAGGATACCTCCAGAAAACTTCACCACTTTAGCCCTTCTCTAGGGATGAGCTTCGAGTTCAAGTAAAACTCATGTTCGACTCAAACATTAGCTGTTCGCAAGTTCGCCGAACAGCGAACAATTTGGGGTGTTCGCGGCAAATTTGAATGCCGCAGAACACCCTTTAAAAGTCTATGGGAGAAATCAAAAGTGCTAATTTTAAAGGCTTATATGCAAGTTACTGTCATAAAAAGTGTTTGGGGACCTGGGTCCTGCCCCAGGGGACATGTTTCAATGCAAAAAAAGTTTTAAAAACGGACGTTTTTTCAGGAGCAGTGATTTTAATAATGCTTAAAGTCAAACAATAAAAGTGTAATATCACTTTAAATTTCGTACCTGGGGGGTGTCTATAGTATGCCTGTAAAGGGGCGCATGTTTCCCGTGTTTAGAACAGTCTGACAGCAAAATGACATTTGGAAGGAAAAAACCCATTTAAAACTACCCGCGGCTATTGCATTGCCGACAATACACATAGAAGTTCATTGATAAAAATGGCATGGGAATTCCCCACAGGGAAACCCCGAACCAAAATTAAAAAAAAAAAATGACGTGGGAGTCCCCCTAAATTCCATACCAGGCCCTTCAGGTCTGGCATGGATATTAAGGGGAACCCCGGCCAAAATAAAAAAAAAAATGACGTGGGGTTCCCCCTAAATTCCATACCAGACCCTTCAGGTCTGGTATGGATTTTAAGGGAACCCCGCGCCAAAAAAAAAAAACGGCGTGGGGTCCCCCCAAAAATCCATACCAGACCCTTATCCGAGCACGCAACCTGGCAGGCCGCAGGAAAAGAGGGGGGACGAGAGTGCGGCCCCCCTCCTGAACCGTACTAGGCCACATGCCCTCAACATTGTCAAAACACCTTGTCCCCATGTTGATGAGGACAAGGGCCTCATCCCCACAACCCTGGCCGGTGGTTGTGGGGGTCTGCGGGTGGGGGGCTTATCGGAATCTGGAAGCCCCCTTTAACAAGGGGACCCCCAGATCCCGCCCCCCCTGTGTGAAATGGTAAGGGGGTACTTACCCCTACCATTTCACTAAAAAATTGTCAAAAATGTTAAAAATGACAAGAGACAGTTTTTGACAATTCCTTTATTTAAATGCTTCTTCTTTCTTCTATCTTCCTTCATCTTCTTCTTCTTCTGGTTCTTCTGGCTCTTCTTGTTCTTCCTCCAGTGTTCTCGTCCAGCATCTCCTCCACGGCGTCTTCTATCTTCTTCTCCTCAGGCCGCTCCACACCCATGGCATGGGGGGGAGGCTCCCGCTCTTCTCTTCATCTTCTTTTTCATCCTCTTCTCTTCTTCCTTCTTCTCTTCTTCATTTTCTTCTCCGGGCCGCTCCGCAACCATGCTGGCATGGAGGGAGGCTCCCGCTGTGTGACGGCGTCTCCTTGTCTGACAGTTCTTAAATAACGGGGACGGGGCCACCCAGTGACCCCGTCCCCTCTGACGCACGGGACATGACGGGACTTCCCTGTGGCATTCCCGGTGACGTCACAGGGAAGTCCCGTCAAGTGACCGTGCGTCAGAGGGGGCGGGATCACTGGGTGGCCCCGCCCCCCGTTATTTAAGAACCGTCAGACAAGGAGATGCCGTCACACAGCGGGAGCCTCCCTCCATGCCAGCATGGGTGCGGAGCGGCCCGGAGAAGAAAATGAAGAAGAGAAGAAGAGAAGAGGATGAAGAAGAAGATGAAGAGAAGAGCGGGAGCCTCCCCCCATGCCATCTGTGCGGAGCGGCCCGAGGAGAAGAAGATAGAAGACGCCGTGGAGGAGATGCTGGACGAGAACGCCGAAGGAAGAACCAGAAGAGCCAGAAGAACCAGAAGAAGAAGAAGATGAAGAAAGATAGAAGAAAGAAGAAGCATTTAAATAAAGGAATTGTCAAAAACTGTCTCTTGTCATTTTTAACATTTTTGACAGTTTTTTAGTGAAATGGTAGGGGTAAGTACCCCCTTACCATTTCACACAGGGGGGGGCCGGGATCTGGGGGTCCCCTTGTTAAAGGGGGCTTCCAGATTCCGATAAGCCCCCCGCTCGCAGACCCCTACAACCACCAGCCAGGGTTGTGGGGATGAGGCCCTTGTCCTCATCAACATGGGGACAAGGTGTTTTGGGGGGCTACCCCAAAGCACCCTCCCAATGTTGAGGGCATGTGGCCTGGTATGGTTCAGGAGGGGGGCGCGCACTCTCGTCCCCCCTCTTTTCCTGCGGCCTGCCAGGTTGCGTGCTCGGATAAGGGTCTGGTATGGATTTTTGGGGGGACCCCACGCCGTTTTGTTTTTTTTTTGGCGCGGGGTTCCCCTTAAAATCCATACCAGACCTGAAGGGTCTGGTATGGAATTTAGGGGGAACCCCACGTCATTTTTTTTTTTTTATTTTGGCCGGGGTTCCCCTTAATATCTATACCAGACCTGAAGGGCCTGGTATGGAATTTAGGGGGACTCCCACGTCATTTTTTTTTTTAATTTTGGTTTGGGGTTTCCCTGTGGGGAATTCCCATGCCGTTTTTATCAATGAACTTCTATGTGTATTGTCGGCAATGCAATAGCCACGGGTAGTTTTAAATGGGTTTTTTCCTTCCAAATGTCATTTTGCTGTCAGACAAACATGCGCCCCTTTACAGGCATACTATAGACACCCCCCAGGTACGAAATTTAAAGGGATATTACACTTTTATTGTTTGACTTTAAGCATTATTAAAATCACTGCTCCTGAAAAAACATCCGTTTTTAAAACTTTTTTTTGCATTGATCCATGTCTCCTGGGGCAGGACCCGGGTCCCCAAACACTTTTTATGACAATAACTTGCATATAAGCCTTTAAAATTAGCACTTTTAATTATTCATGTTCGTGTCTCATAGACTTTAATGGTGTTCGCGTGTTCGAGTGAACTTTTTTACTGTTCGCATGTTCTGGTGCGAACCGAACAGGGGGGTGTTCGGCTCATCCCTACCCTTCTCCTATCTCTACAACAGACTACCTTTCTACCCTTAAAGAGGAAGTAAACCCTCCCAATGTTTTCAGCCAAGGAAGCTGCCACCTTAGCCTCTGTTTAATCTGCAACTGCCATGATGCTTCACATGTGATCTGTTATGATGCCAGCCATTGAATGGTTTGACAGTTTGGTTGAGAGCACATCCAATGTGACAGCTAGCATTTCCGGCATGTCGGAATGTTAACTGTTTTTTGAAACTATCAAATCGATGGGTTTACTTCTGCTTTAATAAGCACATATCGATCCAGACAGTATTGAAATCCAGTCCTCTCTAGTCATACTATCCTGGAACACCTCACCCAACCTGGATGACAACCCCTAAGTATTTGGCAATGTCTTCACACTGTCCCTCTTAAACGGACCACAACTCAAAAACTGGGGGAATATCCCTGTTTTCCAGGATACATTCCCAGTATCCTGTACACCCCCCATCCCTCCTACCAGCAAACCCATAGAAATCTTCACCACTTTAGCCCTTCCTTTATCTACTCTGCAAACAAATACTGGTATGGCCAAATCTCACCCCTATCCTGCCCTTACTTTGCCAATTCTGTCTACAACAGCTCACTCTCACCATCCCTGGAAACATTGCCCCCCCATCATCACGTACAGAATTAGTGGTAGTATCACTACCACCACTAGATGACAAACGTGTGACAGCTTGTTTCACATTGTAAAGAAGTTGGTGGGGATTCTGGTGTTGTTGGTCAAATGGTTTCATCACCATGTTTGGCTCTCTGTGACACAAGGCTGTCCAAGTCCAGAGACAGGAAAGAAGCCCCAAACCAAGATATTACCTCCACCATGCTTCACAGAGGAGAGAACGTTTTGGTAGTGATATGCTCTATTATTTTCCAAAAAAAATCATATTCTATTATACTGACCTTTATTACATTAATTTATAAAATAGTGTTCTGTGGTCATTCTGACCATTTGAGAACTTTAGGCACAGTTGTTCAGTTGCTGTTTAGACATGTATACAGGTTTTTTACTGAAATCCTATGTTCATGCAGTAAAAGTGAAATTTACAGCAAATGTAGACTTTAGAAATGTTTTTGTGGCCCTTTTGTCTTCATGTAGCTTTACAATTCTTCATCCAAAATCCTACGTGCTTTGATTATGGCTTAAGTCATAGGAACAGAATCTTCTTTAGTAGAACAGACTCTACCAGACATTGGTCTTTATAATAGGGCAGGACACCATTAAGCCACACCTTAGTGATGAATGTGCGGCTCTCTGGGGGGTATGCTGGATGGACTTTTAGCTATGATGGCTCTGAGGGACTAATGAATCTGACCTAATTTGACTTCTGCTTTGCTGATTGCAGTCTGAGCTCTTTGCTGAGTATTCATGTGTATGTGGCTGGCTTTAAGTATATGTTTATACCATTAAGGCTGCTTACTCTCATTGTCCAAGTCCATACCATCACCCACCCCCCTCCCTACTCTCATCCTGTTTTTAACTTTTTGAGTCTTTCCCCCTGCCAATATTGTCAATATTATTATTATTATTATTATTATTATTATTCAGGATTTATATAGCGCCAACAGTTTATGCAGCGCTTTACAATATAAAAGGGAGACAATACAGTTATAATACAATACAATACAATAGGATTAAGAGGGCCCTGCTCAGAAGAGCTTACAATCTAATAGGGTGGGGCAGGTGGTACAAAAGGTTGTAACTGTGGGGAATGAGCTGGTGGAAGTGGTAGGAGATTAGTTGGAGACGTGATAGGCTTTACTGAAGACATGAGTTTTCAGGGATTGCCTGAAGGTAGCAAGAGTAGGGGATAGCCGGATAGATGGAGGTAGCGAGTTCCAGAGGATGGGAGAGGCTCTGGAGAAATCCTGGAGACGAGCATGGGAGGAGGAGATGAGAGAGCTTGAAAGCAGGAGGTCTTGAGAAGAGCGGAGAGGTCGATTTGGGCGATATTTGGAGACAAGATTAGTGATGTAGCTTGGGGCAGATTTGTGAATGGCTTTGTATGTTGTGGTTAGAATTTTGAATTTAATTTTCTGGGTGATTGGGAGCCAGTGTAGGGATTGAAGTAGAGGGTTGGCAGACACTGAGCGGTTGGTAAGGTGGATAAGTCTGACAGCAGCATTCACTGAAGAGGGGAGGAGCCTATGGAGCGGTAGGCCAATGAGAAGGGAGTTGCAATAGTCAAGGCGAGAGATAACAAGGGAGTGAATGAGGAGCTTGGTGGTTTCATTTGTTAAAAAAGGGCGAATTTTAGAGATGTTATGGAGGTGAATTCTACAAGCTTTTGACAGTGATTGGATTTGAGGCTGAAATAACAAGTCAGAGTCTAGGATTACACCTAGTACCCTGGCGGAGGGGAGAAACTGATGGTTGCATTGTTGATTTTGATGGAAAAGTCATGGAGGGGGGCACGGGCGGGGGGGAATATTAATAGCTCAGTTTTAGAGAGATTTAGTTTAAGGAAGTGGTGCGACATCCATGCTCATATGTCAGTTAGTAAGTTAGTAATGCGAGAGGAGACTGAAGGAGTGAGGTGTCATCAGTGTATAAGTGGTATTGGAAGCCGTGGGCAGTTATTAAGTGACCAAGGGAGGAGGTGTAGAGAAGAGAAGGGGTCCAAGAACCGAGCCTTGGGGGACGGCGGAGGCGATCGGGACCTGTCCGTGTCTGTGTATGGAGAGGAGTGAGGGGACGATGGCCCCCACCCATCTTCATACCATAGGAGGGCGGAATCGATGTCAAAACATCACTTCTGCCCATATGTCTTAAAGGCACATTTTTCTGTTGTCATTTTTCCAAATGACATTTTTTTTTTGCATTTTAGTCCAAATATGAGATCTGAGGACTTTTTGACCCCAGATCTGATATTTAAGAGGACCTATCATGCTTTTTTCTATTACAAGCGATGTTTACATTTCTTGTAATAGGAATAAAAGTGACCCATTTAAAAAAAAAAAAAACAGTGAAAAGATAAATAAAATTAAGTAAAATAAATAAGAAAAAAAAAATTTTTAACGCACCCCGTCCTGACGAGCTTGCGCGCATAAGCGAACACATACATGAGTAGCGCCCGCATATGAAAACGGTGGTCAAACCACACATGTGAGGTATCACCGCGATCGGTAGAGCGAGAGCAATAATTCTAGCCCTAGAACTCCTCTGTAACGCAAAACATGCAACCTGTGGAATTTTTTAAACATCGCCTATGGAGATTTTTGAGTGTAAAAGTTTGACGCCATTCCACGAGCGGCCGCAATTTTGAAGCGTGACATGTTGGGTATCAATTTACTCGGTGTAACATTATCTTTCACAATATTATTATTATTATTATTCTTATTTTTTTATTCAAAAAAGTGAATTTTTTCCAAAAAAAGTGCGCTTGTAAGACCGCTGCGCAAATATGGTGTGAAAAAAAGTATTGCAATGACCGCCATTTTATTCTCTAGGGTGTTAGAAAAAAATATATAATGTTTGGGGGTTCTAAGTAATTTTCTAGCAAAAAAAAACTGTTTTAAACATGTAAACACCTAAATTCCAAAACGAGGCTAGTCCTTAAGTGGTTATTAATGTTTTTCTATGAATATCTTTGATTGCTTCAACTAGTAGTCCACCAGTATATATGACTAGATTTTTTAAATTTGGTTGTATTTTAGGAGCCACTTGTTCAGAAATACAGGTAGCTCCATGGGGTTTATAAACTTTATTTTTTTGAAGTATATAACTGACAACTTCTGATCAGGGGAATTACTACTCAGAACTTTTTTTTCTTAAAGTCAGATTAATTCAGAAGGTCTGGGTAGAATCTGGCCATGGATAATACTGGTGATTATTCTGGTCCAAAGACTTTTATCTCCTTCTGTACACAGGAGTCGGGGTCCTTCTATGAGTGTCTATGTCTTGGTCTGCGTGATGAGGGGGGGTTACCTAGTAGTAGTCAGTCACATTCAGCTGGACTTGTTCTGTAATGTAGAAGATGTTTTGTAGTTCATCCACTTTTCAGTTATAATGAGTGATGGTAACATATCCCGGCATTTATATCCACACAGCTAGACCTGACACCTTCATCTAATCACCACGGAATGAGTCAGGGCAGATGCTGTCTGTCCAAGAACAGGATGGGAGGAGGGGGTTAGGTTTTGTCTGGAGGTGGACTTTAGGGCAGGAGCAGATCTGGGGGGGTGACAACAGGGAAATCCCCCCCGAGAAAATATTACCAACTCAGAGTCTCATTTTCTGAATCAGCAGCAGTGGCGCCGAGACACACTTGTTGTTGCACTGCTGCTGGTCTGGCCTCTACTGCCTGCCACACTGGGTGCTATTGCCTGCTGCCTGGCATCTAGCAACCAGTGGCATACAGCTGAGGAGGAGAATGAGGCCACCAGCATTTAGAGCAGAGGAGGATTTAATTTGTTCCTCCTCCCCGCTTAGTGAATGTTGGCTCTACCCACCTCCTCCCTCCATCTTCTCCAGCGCGGCATGAGAGTAGGGAACTGTGCCAGCCAGCCTGCCAGGATTAGAGCAGATTAGAAAAAAATGAGGGGAGAGAAAGTGGACCAAGGGTCCAGAAAGGATTCTTCAAAAAGGAACAGACTGGAAATAATAAGAATTAAATAGCAATCTTTATTGAAAACAATTCCACCAAAATATCATTCAGAAAAAGTTAGAAAAATACCTCCACCACATAATTATAAAAAATGATAACATTATCACGACACAGATGGCCACAACAGACAAACATTCATTCATTCAACCCTCATACAGATCATATACCAGCTGGTAATGAAGTAAACCCCGAAATAAGGGAGATTTCCCCTGTATATATAAAAGCAAAAAAAAATTGATCATTACTGAGGAAGTCCTTGGGCTTTACAAGAGTCCTCAGCTGGAGACACTGGTACTGTGTATAGAAGCCAATTACAGACAGTCCTAGATGTATAAAGGAAGAAAACCACAGTTGGGGGTATTGTAATTGCAATGAAATTCAGAGACTGGAAGAGAATCAGATTTATGATGACACGTGGTTGGGATGGTTACACTGTAAGTCTATCATAATAGACTGGTAATGAGCTGACAAAAATACAGTCCAAGGAGAGAGTGTAAGCTTCACTTCATATATATTTGTCACATAGTGTTCTCCCGATGAGTACTTCCACACCCAGCTTTAAGGTTATCTCATCAAAGGTGAAACGCGTCAGTATGATGCCATCACACTAGCTGTAACTTACAGTCTGTACATAGAGTGAAAGCAACAGACTTCTTCCCCTCTCAGACATCCACAGAGGTTGGCTGGACCATTGGAATGCCGAAGCGCATCTTGGGTTGAAGCAGAGACTGCAGTGTGATTGTCAGCGTTACTAGCAGACTTGCTGTTCCATATCTTACAGTGACGGACACATTCTCCTCTCCCCCACATTACTGGACAGCAAATTGTCTGAAAAGACACAGTTTATTGACCTATTGGACCCTAAGCGAGTGGTGAGTCTCCATCCATATATACTATCACCGGACTGGGTAAGCAAAGGGAATTTACCTCCCTCACATCTCACCTCCTATTCATTTTGATTTACTTCTGTTCAGCTGGCTTTGATGAGATAACCTTAAAGCTGGGTGGGGAAGTACTCATCGGGAGAACACTATGTGACAAATATATATAAAGTGAAGCTTACACTCTATCCTTGGACTGTATTTTTGTCAGCTCATTACCAGTCTATTATGATAGACTTACAGTGTAACCATCACAACCACGTGTCATCATAAATCCGATTCACTTCCAGTCTCTGAATTACATTGCAAGGCCCCCCTCCCCCACTGTGGTTTTCTTCCTTTATACATCTAGGACTGTCTGTAATTGGCTTCTATACATAGTACCAGTGTCTCCAGCTGAAGACTCTTGTAAAGCCCAAGGACTTCTTCAGTAATGATCAATTAGCATTTTTTTGCTTTTATATACACGGGGGAAATCACCCTTATTTAGAGGGTTTACTTAATTACCAGCTGATATATGATCTGTATGAGGGTTGAATGAATGTTTGTCTGTTGTGGCCATCTGTGTCGTGATAACGTTATAATATTATATAATTATGTGGTGGAGGTATTTTTCTAACTTTTTCTGAGTGATATTTTGGTGGAATTGTTTTCAATAAAGATTACTATTTAATTCTTTTTATTTCCAGTCTGTTCCTTTTTGAAGAATCCTGTCCGGACCTTTGGTCCACTTTCTTTCCCCTCCTTTTTTTCTAATGTGCTAATCTGATTCAGAAGAACACACCTAATCATTAACTTGTACGTACTTGAATGGTTTTCTGTCTGTCGGCCATGGAAATGTTACTTTCTATTATTGATAAATTCATACTCTTCCTTGCCCAGACAATTTTATTAGGGTGAGAATCCTGGACAACTTTTTTGTTTTTTGCAGGATTAGAGCAGAGCACGCTGAAAAGCTGCTTGTTGACCTGGCTGCACTTGCCTGAGGTGAGGGTGAGGCAGATCGCAAATGAATTAAAGCATATAAGCATTATTAGCATATTCTTTATTTAGCATATTTTCATTATTTTGTAAAGAGGCTCTAATGAAGCCCTCACTGACCTCCTTAACTTTGGGTTTTGTGGAGCAAGCTACTATTAAAATATCACAGTCGAAGCACAGGAATTGCAGTTCATCACCCATTGATTCCCATGACCTCAAGGAATATGAGAATAAATTACTTTATTGTACCTGGCCTGCAGCTACAGAGGTTGGTGAAGGCTCATTTTTAGTGAACGCTCAGTTCTGTAAGCAACACCTTATTTTTGGCAGGGCCCCTCCCAAGACTAGACTCTGGATCCGCCTCTGCTTTAGGGTCAATACTAGTATTTTTTTTGTGTAACTTCTGAATCAGCTTCCCCAGTATAACTCACCTTGTCACCTTTCCATGATATTAGCTCTGGTTTTAGTGTAAGTTGCTGACCCTCTGAAAGGGACCCATCAAAGTGGCCCACACGTATCCAATCAGTGATATTTGTAATTTCAATTCTTATAATCCAATTTACAATGTACAGTAGGCTGGGGAGTTCTCCTTTATCATTAAAAATCATGACGTTGCCATTCGGATCCCTGTACTGTACTTCTTTTACATAGCGGGACAGCTTCAAAATGACAGAAATTATTATAGGTAACAAGCATATACAGTAGAATGGTTTGATTATATATTGTTTATCTAGTTATATCTCATTTAGAGAATTTTATCGTGATGAGATGACCTTTTTACTGAGCACTGGACTATTAGGGCTCGTTCACATATGAGGTTGGCTTTAACTGCAGATGCAGCTGCCGGGGGTGTACTCGTGCTGTGGCTTTGATGCTTTGTTTCACAGATGTGGCAGGAATTATGCCCCCTATATGCCTGCCGATCACCGCACATTTAAGTTTCTCTCCTTCACATCATCTGGCACAGGGAGATTGAACACAGGACCACAGACTGGCATTCCCTCTCTATGAGGGAGACCCTGGTGAGTCCTCTCCTCCCTTATTTCCCACATCCCACAGCCCAGTGAAGTCTAGGCCCCGGATGAATGGTCCTGTCCAGCTGCATCTGCTTCTCTCCCCTCCTTCATGCCTGCTTTGCAGTCACGGTCGGCCATAGATTCATTTACAGCTCATAACAAATTTGTTGACGCTCACACTGAACATGACACAGAATTACATAAACTGAGACTAAAAATTGCAGGCCTTGAGGACCATTCTAGAAGGAACAATGTTACCTTTTGCGGTATACTGGAATCGGTCACAGCAGAAGCATTGGTCCCTTGTGCCATAGCTCACTGATCTTGTAATGGCCATAGACTTCCTGCCTGCTTTGGTCCTTAGAGATGTCTTAGCATGCATTCACTTTTAGCACACCAATGAAAAGCTAATGTCTGCCACTAAAAACATCTCTACACTCCCCGCACCTTATACTGGAATCAAATTTAATGCATACTTATCCAAAACAAGACTCCTTAACAGGAAGAAATTGGGCACCATTACCAAGGCCCTCCGCAATATCAACATTGGATACCAATGGGGATTCCCTACCAAACTCATGATCAAAAGACAAGGAGGATCTCATACAATTAGAAGAATGAAGGCAGGCCTAGCCCTGCTCAGAGACTGGGAATCTTCACGACAGCCTCACCACATGGAGATGGAATGGTCCTGAATTTAACCTCACTCTTTGCACACTAGCCCTGATGCCTCCTTTTTCCATAATTGCCTGTAGCTGGGAAAAATGTGGCCTCACCATATGGATAATCTTTAGTTTAAATGATGTTCATCCATATCAACCTGTTGTTGATATGGACAATCTTCTCCCCCTCATTGTTAGTAGGAGTGTTTGCTACTAGGGATGAGCTTCGAGTTCGACTCGAACATTGCATGTTCGACCATTCGTTGAATTGCGAATGATATGGGCAGTTTCCACCAAATTCAAGTGGCGCATCATGGCCCATAATTCACTGCAGCATCCCAGTGCATTGCTGGCTGATGATTGGCCAAGCATGCACTATGACCCGCATGCTTGGCCAATCACAGTGCTGTCTGTACAGAGAGCCGTAATTGGCCAAAGCCAGGCAGGCTTTGGCCAATTATGGCTCAGGGGGTTTAGTACACGCCCCATACTATATAAGGCCGCCTGCACATCAGCCCTGTGTAGTGTGTTCCGGTGTTGAGACAGAGATAGATAGAGAGAGAGACAGTGTCATCTGATTTAAGTTAGATAGCGTAGGCAGGCGAGTCAGTTAGCTGCACTTACAGTGTATTGTGTATATATATGCATCCTAGGTGTTGGGTATATATATATATATATATATACACTGTATTCAGTTTACCTAGATTCGTTCCTGTTATTATCTTCCTACTGACAGGCAGGCAGGTGTTTTTACAGTATTTACAGCTAGCCTGAATAAAAATTGCTGGTGTTCTTCTGATCCTATTAGTACCACAGGCAGGCAGCTACAGTATTTACAGTTAGTGTAGTGCGTCCTCTGCACAGTGTGCACCTAAAGCTACCTGAAGAAAATTGGTGGTGTTCTTCTGATACTATTAGTACCACAGGCAGGCAGCTGCAGTATTTACAGTTAGTGTACTGCGTCCTCTGCACAGTGTGCACCTAAAGCTACCCGAAGACAATTGCTGTTGTTCTGATCCTATTAATACCACAGGCAGGCAGCTAGAGTATTGACAGTTAGTGTACTGTGTCCTCTGCACAGTGTGCACCTAAAGCTACCTGAAGACAATTGCTGTTGTTCTGATTTTATTAGTACCACAGGCAGGCAGCTACAGTATTGACAGTTAGTGTACTGTGTCCTCTGCACAGTGTGCACCTAAAGCTACCTGAAGACAAATGCTGTTGTTCTGATCCTATTAATACCACAGGCAGGCAGCTGCAGTATTTACAGTTAGTGTACTGTGTCCTCTGCACAGTGTGCACCTAAAGCTACCTGAAGAAAATTGGTGGTGTTCTTCTAATCCTATTAGTACCGCAGGTAGCTGCAGTATTTACAGTTAGTGTAGTGCGTCCTCTGCACAGTGTGCACCTAAAGCTACCTGAAGACAATTGCTATTGTTCTGATCCTATTAATACCACAGGCAGGCAGCTACAGTATTTACAGTTAGTGTACTGTATCCTCTGCACAGTGTGCACCTAAAGCTACATGAAGAAAATTGGTGGTGTTCTTCTGATCCTATTAGTACCACAGGCAGGCAGCTGCAGTATTTACAGTTAGTGTGGTGCGTCCTCTGCACAGTGTGCACCTAAAGCTACCTGAAGAAAATTTCTGTTGTTCTGATCATATTAATACCACAGGCAGGCAGCTGCAGTATTTACAGTCAGTGTACTGTGTCCTCTGCACAGTGTGCACCTAAAGCTACCTGAAGGTCCTGCCCCAATAGGGTCAAAAATACACACGCTGACCCTCATGGGCGCTTTATTATTCTGGATTGTGATTATATGTCCTCCTCCTTCACTCTAGTTAATATATACGTACCTAATAATGGTCAGGTAGATTTTCTCAACAAGGTATTTGACTTGCCTCAGTATCACTCCCAACCCTTCATGATCGTAGGAGGTGACTTTAATTTAATCATGTCACCTCAAGATAGGCAAGCTGTTTTCAATGACTCTCCCTCGCGCAAGGCTACCTCCCAAGCTAATGCTTTTCGTAGATGTATCACCAATTGTTTGACTCCTGGAGGATTAAGCACCCTACTGCTAAGCAATTCACTTTCTATTCTATGGCTTACAAGATGTATTCATGCCTAGATCACTTTCTTATTTCAGCTCCTCTTATCCCTTACATTATCGATTCAGACATATCCCCATTACATGGTCAGACAACGCCCCTATCATACTAGATGTCATGCTATCTCAAATCCCTTCTAGGTCTTGCCACTGGCGTCTAAATGACCAACTTCTACACTCTGAGCCTTCCCGCATTAAGTTGGCTACCAGCCTTTAAGAATTTTTCTTGCTCAATATGGGCTCTGTTTCAGATTTTTCCACACTGTGGGGGGTCTTCCGCGGTGTTTGCATCGCGGAGGGTTCTCGTCTGAAAAGAGACAGAAACAAACTTCTACAGTCATTGAGATCTACCTTGATGATAGCCGAACGCCAGCTATTGTGCAAACCCACGGTGCCAAAACTCCGCAAGGCTACATCCCTCAGAGAACAGATTAAATCTTTAACTCTTGGTAAGGCAGCTAAATCCTTACTCTGGGTAAAACAAAATTTTATGAGTTTGCAAATAAACCTCACAGAATGCTAGTAAACAAGTTGCGCCCTCGTCCCTTCAACTCTTTCCCTGAGTTCCTCTTAAAGGATGATGGAACCAGAACCTACTGCCCTCTTGAAATGTCTAAGATCTTCGGTTCCTTTTATCACAAACTATACAATTGCCTACAACCCGAAAACCACTTTAATTTTACTAAAGAAAAATGTTATGCTTTTTTTGAAGGCCTCAATATTCCCAAACTGTCTACCTCTGATCTGGTCGATCTAAATGCTCCTATAACTACTGAGGAACTTCACAACATAATTAAGAAATTCCCACTTCATAAATCCCCTGGCCCAGATGGCCTCCCATATACCTACTACAAAATTTCTTTGACATCTTATCCCCTCATTTACTGACTTATACTTATACAGTACCTTCCTCGAAGGTCAATCCCCACACTCTCATTTTTCACATTCCTATATCTCTGTTATACCTAAACCAGGCAAGGATCCCTCCCTCCCTGACAACTACAGACCTATTGCTCTCTTAAACTCAGACTATAAGATCTTTACTAAGATACTAGCTTCTAGACTCTCTAAATACATTACAAAACTGATTAACAAAGATCAGGTGGGTTTTGTCCTGACTAGACACGCAGGGGACAACACCCGATGCACCATAGACTTAATAGACCTTCTAAACAGATCCTCACGTCAAGCTTTAGTTTTAAGTCTTGATGCACAAAAAGCCTTTGATAGGCTGAGCTGACCTTATATGTTTGCAACTTTATTAAAGTTCGGTTTCAAAGGCCCCTTTCTAAGAGCGCTACAGGCATTATATTCTCAAGTAACAGCACAAGTACAGATGGCTTCCTTTCTGTCGCCTTGCTTCCCTATGAGTAATGGTACTCGGCAGGGGTGCCCTTTATCCCCATTACTCTTCATACTATGTCTTGAACCCCTGGCTGAGTCTATCCAATATTCGTGGGGTGGTGATGCGACAGAGGGAATACAAATTATCATTCTGTTAACCACTTCCTCAAACTCAACTTGTACAAAACCAAGCTTATAATATTTCCTCCCCCACGTGCCTCTTCCCCTGACTTGTCTGTCAAGAGCAATGGCACAACCATCCACCCGTCCCCACATGTCAGAGTACTAAGTGTTATCCTGGATTCTGAACTCTCCTTTCAGCCCCACATCCAATCACTTTCCAAAGCTTGCCGCCTCAACCTCCGTAACATCTCTAAACTATGTCCCTTTCTAACCAATGAAACCACAAAGCTCCTGATTCACTCCCTGGTTATCTCTCACCTCGACTACTGCAACTCCCTCCTCATTGACTTACCTTTAAAGAGACTCCTCCCCCCTTCAGTCCATCATGAATGCTGCTGCCAGACTCATCCACCTTACAAACCGCTCAGTGTCTGCTAGCCCTCTCTGCCAAGCCCTCCATTGGCTGCCACTCACCCAACGAATTAAATTCAAAATACTAACAATAAGTTACAAAACCATCCACAACTCTGCCCCCAGCTACATCACTAGCCTAGTCTCAAAATACCAACCTATTCACCCTCTCCGTTCCTCCCAGGACCTCCTGCTCTTCAGCTCCCTCATCACCTCCTCCCATATCCACCTCCAGGACTTCTCCCGAGCCTCGCCCATCCTCTGGAATTCCCTACCCCAATCTGTCAGACTGTCTCCAAATTTATCCACTTTTAGGCGATCGCTGAAAACTTTCCTCTTCAGAGAAGCCTATCCTGCCTCCAGCTAACAACTGCACTATTTTCTCCACTAGCTCATCCCCCACAGATATTACCCTTATGTATACCTTGACCCTCCCTCCTAGATTGTAAGCTCTAACGAGCAGGGCCGTCTGATTCCTCCTGTATTGAATTGTATTGTACTTGTACTGTCCTCCCTAATGTTGTAAAGCGCTGCGTAAACTGTTGGCACTATATAAATCCTGTATAATAATAATAACAATAACCATTACCCAACCGTTGTTGTCGCTCCCCTCATTACATGATCTTCTCTCCTCCTTTGGTGCCATATCTGGCTACAAAGTTAACACCACAAAAACTGAGGCCCTTCCTTTGAACATCCCTCCCCCTCTCTTATCTCAATTGACACAATCTTACCCTTATAAATGGTGTTCTACAGCCCTCAAATATCTGGGGGTACATCTTACCCCTACATACACAACACTCTACTCTGTAAACTTCCCCCCTCTAATTTTAGACATCAACAAATCCTTGCAAAGTTGGACTTAATACCCTCTCTCCAATAAATGTATTAAAGATGTCCATTCTACCCAGGCTGTTATACTATTTTGAAACATTACCAGTGGCCATCCCCCTTTCTCAACCTAAAGCCATCCAAAGGAGCTTCCTTAGATTCATATTGAATGGCAGGGCTCACCGCATTGCGAGTTCGGTGGTCTTCGCCCTTAAATCTAGAGGGGGTTTGGGTGCCCCAGACATTATAAAATACTATTATGCAACTCACCTAAGAATTATTGCTTCTTGGTCCAGCTTACATGCCCCCAGTCATTGTTCAGATATAGAAAGAGGGACATTTTACCCGGTCCACCCATGTTCCCTGATCTGGTCTCCCTCACAACACACTGACCGTATTTTTAGACGTCAATGTACAGCCCCTATGAACTTCTCCCTATCCATATGGTATAAATGCAGAGATACTTTTACCCTTGCATCAAAATGTCCCCCTCTGATGAATGTACTATTTAATCCATCCATCCCTGATAGTTTATCCCTGGGACATATCTTTCCATGGATGAATGCTTCCTTGTTCCAACTTCGCAATCTAGTGCATACGATTTCCCGTCGATTGCACTCTTTTGAAGTTATTCATGAGAAGTCAGATATACCCTCCCATATGTTTTATTTCTACCTACAAATCAGACATTTTTTCCATACCCTGTCTCTGACAATGACGTTAGACAAACCCACCCCTTTTGAATACTTGTGTGCTCAGGGTCCCCACCAATTACATCTAGCATCCTCTATCCATCGCATCCTCCACGAGTCAACTCCCCTTACTGAAGTACCTCACTTATATATGAGGAAGTGGGCTCAATTGCTTTGTAGACCCATTGGCCCCCAACTATGGGATAAGATTAGGTCTTCTATTTTTAAATCCTCAAAATGTGTCTTGCAGAGGGAGACTTCTATAAAAATACTTATGTTTTGGTATAAAACGCACAAAGTCATCCACAAATATGATCTCTCGACCTCAGATAAATGTTGGCATTGTGGTCAGGAAGTGGGTACCCTGTTTCATATTTTTTGGCAGTGTTCTATGATCCAACCCCTTTGGCAGGAAACGATGTTGTTGATTCAGAAGGTGGTAGATGTATCTCTTCTGCTAGACCCCTTACATTATTTGTTGGGCCTTCCTTTCTCAGGTATTACAAAGAATGGTAATAGATTGATCTCATATATCCTGCTAGCTACCAAGAGATTTATCCCCTTATGTTGGTTATCCAACACTACTCCCCCAAGCTCCAGGTTACTCCAACTTATAGCTGATATCCGCAGGATGGAATACTTGACAGCTTCTGTACACGACAGTGTCCCTCATTTTAATAAAATCTGGGACCTGTGGGACCAGTCAGAATTTGGAATTCCCCTGTCGGCTATTGTATCATGAAAAGCCCAACCTTTTTTTCCTCTTCGAAATGTTTATTATATAATACCTCTTCACATTACCCATTCTCCCCAGTATTATTTTTTGGCTGATGATGTTATTTACATATGACCTCTATTCTTTTCATTTATTATGCATATGAGTTGTTCTTCTACATTTGCTTGCAGAGTACATTTGTATTCTATATGTGTGGACATTTCTTATCCATTGTTTTGGATTATCCTACAAATTTGATATTGTCTGTTCATGTCGATATCTTGTTTTTCCCTGAAAAAATGTTCAATAAAAATACAATTATAAAATAAAGCTACCCGAAGACAATTGCTGTTGTTCTGATCCTATTAATACCACAGGCAGGCAGCTACAGTATTGACAGTTAGTGTACTGTGTCCTCTGCACAGTGTGCACCTAAAGCTACCTGAAGACAATTGCTGTTGTTCTGATTTTATTAGTACCACAGGCAGGCAGCTACAGTATTTACAGTTAGTGTAGTGCGTCCTCTGCACAGTGTGCACCTAAAGCTACCTGAAGACAATTGCTGTTGTTCTGATCCTATTGATACCACAGGCAGGCAGCTACAGTATTTACAGTTAGTGTACTGTGTCCTCTACACAGTGTGCACCTAAAGCTACCTGAAGAAAATTGGGGGTGTTTTTCTGATCCTATTAGTACCGCAGGCAGCTGCAGTATTTAGAGTTAGTGTAGTGCATCCTCTGCACAGTGTGCACCTAAAGCTACCTGAAGACAATTGCTGTTGTTCCGATCCTATTAATACCACAGGCAGGCAGCTGCAGTATTTACAGTTAGTGTACTGCGTCCTCTGCACAGTGTGCACCTAAAGCTACCTGAAGACAATTGCTGTTGTTCTGATCCTAATAATACCACAGGCAGGCAGCTGCAGTATTTACAGTTAGTGTACTGTGTCCTCTGAATAGTGTGTACCTAAAGATACCTGAAGACAACTGCTGTTGTTCTGATCCTCTTAGTACCACAGGCAGGCAGCTGCAGTATTTACAGTTAGTGTACTGTGTCCTTTGCACAGTGTGCACCTAAAGCTACTTGAAGAAAATTGGTGGTGTTCTTCTGATCCTTTTAGTACCACAGGCAGGCAGCTGCAGTATTTACAGTTAGTGTACTGCATCCTCTGCACATTGTGCACCTAAAGCTACCTGAAGAAAATTGGTGGTGTTCTTCTGATCCTATTAGTACCGCAGGCAGCTGCAGTATTTACAGTTAGTGTAGTGCGTCCTCTGCACAGTGTGCACCTGAAGCTCCCTGAAGACAATTGCTGTTGTTCTGATCCAATTGATACCACAGGCAGGCAGCTGCAGTATTTACAGTTAGTGTACTGTGTCCTCTGAATAGTGTGTACCTAAAGATACCTGAAGACAATTGCTGTTGTTCTGATCCTATTATTACCACAGGCAGGCAGCTGCAGTATTTACAGTTATGCCGCGTACACATGGTCGGACTTTTCCTCTACAAAAGTCCGACGGACGCCGACGGACCAAATCCGGCGGACAATCCGATCGTGTGTGGGCTTCCCCGGACTTTCAGCAGACTTTTCCAGCTGCAAATCTGATGGACTTTAGATTTGAAACATGCTTCAAATCTTTACGTCGTAACTCCACCGGACCCAGAAATCCGCTCGTCTGTATGCTAGACCGACGGACAAAAACCCACGCTAGGGCAGCTATTGGCTACTTGCTATCAACTTCTTTATTTTAGTCCGGTGTACGTCATCACGTACGAATCCGTTGGACTTTTGTGCGATCGCATGTAGGCAAGTCCATTCATTAGAAAGTCCACCGCAAGTCCGCCAAAACTCCGTCGAAAGTCTGTCGGACGGGCTGGCGGACTTTTGTAGCCGAAAAGTCTGACCGTGTGTACGCAGCATTAGTGTACTGTGTCCTCTTCACAGTGTGCACCTAAAGATACCTGAAGACAATTGCTGTTGTTCTGATCCTATTAATACCACAGGCAGGCAGCTGCAGTATTTACAGTTAGTGTACTGTGTCCTCTGCACAGTGTGCACCTAAAGCTACCTGAAGAAAATTGGTGGTGTTCTTCTTATCCTATTAGTACCACAGGTAGGCAGCTGCAGTATTTACAGTTAGTGTACTGCATCCTCTGCACAGTGTGCACCTTTGTCCTCAGAACCAGTGGTGCTCCGTAGGCGTTAAAGGGGCTACGTAAGTACTCAAGCCAAAAGATGCCATGCGGCACTTGAGCTGGTGTGCTTGGGGGACAGGAGCCAAACTGGGGCAGAGATTCTGTCAGCTCTGCAGGGGCAGGCCCAGAGGTGGTTGATGCCACGCCAGCTTAAGGTAGGAATGGAGGTTTGCGACAATGGCACCAACCTCCTCTCTGCCCTCCGACAGGGACAACTGACCCATGTTCCCTGTTTGGCTCATGTTCTTAACTTGGTGGTGCAGTGGTTCTTGGGCAGGTACCCGGGCTTACAGGATGTCCTGAGGCAGGCCAGGAAAGTCTGTGTGCATTTCTGCCAGTCATGTAATGCCAGTGCTCAGCTGGCTGACCTCCAAAAGGAATTTAACCTGCCCAAGAACCGCCTAATCTGTGACATGCCCACCAGGTGGAACTCAACGTTGGCCATGCTGAAGCAGCTGCACATGCAGCAGAGGGCCATCAATGAGTACCTGTGCGACTGTGGCACAAAGGACAGGGTCAGGGGAGCTTGTTTTTTTCCCCACACCAGTGGGCCATGATCAGGGATGCATGCACTGTCCTGTCACCATTTGAGGAGGCCACGAGGATGGTGAGCAGTGACAGTGCATGCATCAGTGACACTATCCCTCTTGTCCACCTGTTGGAGCACACGCTGCGTGGAATAATGGCCAGGGCACTTGAGGCAGAACAGAGGCAGGAAGAGGAAGACTTCCTTAGCACTCAAGGCCCCCCAACAATCCAGACAGTGTTCCTGTGTGCCCACCGATCACACAGGAAGAGGAGGAAGAGGATTGTTTCAGCATGGAGGTGGAGCCTGGCTGGGAGGAGGTGGCTGTGGATTATGTCATCCTTAGTGACCCAGAGGACTCCGGACTGAATGCCTCAGCATGGCCTCCCTGATCCTGCAAAGCCTGCAGAAGGATCCTCGTATTCGTGGTATCAAGGAGAGGGATCGTTACTGGCTGGCAACCCTCCTTGATCCACGTTACAAGGTTAAGGTTGTGGACCTTATCTTGCCGTCGCAGAGGGAGCAGAGGATGAAACATCTTTGGGAGGCCTTGCAGAAAGGTCTGTGCAACGCGTTCCCAGAGACTGGGAGGTTACAAACTCCTGTTCCTGGACAACGTGTTGCTGAGGCTTCGGTCAGTCGAAGAAGGAGTGGTGGAGAAGGTGGCCATCTGACCGATGCATTCAGACAATTTTTTAGTCCACAGCCCCAAGGTATGATCGGTTCCAGCAACCATCGCCAGCGTCTGTTTTACATGGTGCAGGAATACCTAGGGGCAAGATCTGACTTGGACACCTTTCCCACCGAAAATCCTCTGGGTTACTGGGTCTTGAGGATGGATCACTAGCCAGAGCTTGCACAGTATGCATGTCAGGGAAATGGCCGTAGGAGAACTGGCAATAGTGCCAGTTGTCAAGGAACCAACAGTAGGAGAAGGGCTCTAGGACCCAGCATCTCTACCAGCACTTATGGCAGGAGAAGAACTTTAGGACCCAGCATCTCTGGCAGGAGAAGGACTTTAGGACCCAGTATCTCTACCAGCAGGTCACATGGGCCTATATAAGGAAGTCTGCTAGTGTCTGCAGTTGCTGGTTTGTCAGCCTTCCTGTGTTCCTGAGCCTCTGTGCAATTACTATTTGGATTCCTGTTGTGACCCGGCTTGTTCCTGACCTGTCTGATCTGCTCTCCTGGTTTGACCCCCTGGCTTGATTTACCGACTTGTTGTCCTCTCCAGTACCTGATCCCGGCTTGTATTACGGACTTTGCTACAGTACCTGTTCCTTCCTACTTCCTGATACCAGACCTTTGGCTTGTCCCTGTTTTTGCAAACTGCCTCTATCTCTTGCCGGATCTACTGTGTTTGACCCCTGGCCTGGCTTCCACTACTGTTCCTTGTGCACACCTTGCCAAGTATTACCGAGGATTCTTATAGACTTTAGCCCAGCTGTGCTTCCTGTATTACCCCGTGTCCTTTTGGTGCCCACCAGCTCTTCTCTCTGGAATCCATCTGGCAACTTGTGCTTCTCTGGGCACTACACCCTCTGTACCCAACTTCAGGGGTGTACTGCACTCAGCTGCAAGGGGAGCCCTCTCGGCATTTCGGCCTCCAACCAGGTACGTGACAGTACAAACCAGCCATGACCAAGGCCGACGGAGGTGCTTCCCCGCTCAAGATGATGTGTCAACAAGTCACCACACTTATGCAAGCCATTCAGAAGCTCCAGGATGGCTACTTCCGGTTGGAGGATCGGCTGCAGCATTTGCCTGTTGCTCCAGCCTTTGTGGACTCCAGTTCTTCCTTCTCTAACACGGCTCCAGTGTCCTTGCCTCCTCCTGAACCACTTGTACCTACACCCGAACGATTCTCCGGTGACCGGAAAAAGTTCAGGGCCTTCAAGAATGCCTGCCTACTGTACCTGGCCCTCCAACCTAGAACTTTTGCTTCTGAGTTTGTGAAAGTAGGATTTATCATTTCTTTATTATCTGAGGAACCCCAAGCCTGGGCTCATAACCTGCTGGAATAAAAAGACTCTGCTTTGAATACTATGGACACATTCTTTGAGGCCATGACTCTGTTGTACGATGACCCCCGTCATGTGGCCTCCGCTGAATCTGCCTTGGTTGCCCTATGGCAAGGAAAACACCCAGTGGAAGATTATACCGTGGATTTCCGCAGGTGGTCCACTGACACAAGCTGGAATGAGGCAGCCCTCAGGTTCCAGTACCGCCAAGGACTGTCTGAGGTCCTTAAGGATGAACTGGCTCGAGTTGCTATTCCCGACACTCCTGATGGACTTATTCACCTAGCCATTCAGCTTGACAGGTGCCTGCAGGAGCGGCGGTTGGAACGTGCTCAATCCTTCCAGCCTATACGGATGCTACCCAAGTTTTCTCCTGCTGTTGCACCCACATCTGTTTGCCCTGCAATCCCAGAAAGGGAACCAAAGCAAGTTGGCCTGGCCCGTTCCTCCCTTACGCTTGAGGAGAGAAAACGCCACCAGCAGGCCAATCTCTGCATATACTGTGGAGGGGCCGGTCATTTTTTACGCAGCTGCCCCATAAGACCCAGTAAGGTCTACCCACCAAGTTCCACATATCTCCAAGTCTCTGGATCCTGCCATTCTTACCTTGTTCTTCCCATCTCCTTACAAGTGGCAGAAAGGGAGATCTGGCTACAAGCAATCATTGATTCCGGGGCATGTAGCTGTTTTATGGACTTATCTCTGGCTAAAAAACTTGGTGTGCCCCTCTATGAAAAAAGCAAAGACTTGAGGTTTTTTTGGCCAATGGTTCCCTGCCCAGTTCTGGACTTGTCACCCAGGAAACCATGCCCATCTTCACTACTACAGATACTGGCCATCAAGAATTCGTTCGCTTTGACGTCCTATGTTCCCCCATGTTTCCCATCATCCTAGGAATTCCATGGCTGCAGGCATATAACACGCAAATCAACTAGGCCAAGAAGGAAATCTCTCTTTCTTCAGTATATTGCCTGCAGCATTGCTTTACTCCCAGCTCCAGTAAGCCTATTAGCTGTCTGGCAGTGCAACCTGCTCTCAGTAATCTCCAGCATGTTCCTGCAGCTTATCATGAGTTTATAGAAATCTTCGACAAGAAAAAAGGCCGATGTCCTCCCACCTCACCGGCCTTATGACTGTCCAATTGAACTGCTCCCGGGGGCAGAGATCCCGTTTGGACGAATCTTCCGCCTATCTGAAAATGAGCTGGAGACTCTACTAGTATATATTCACCAGAACCTTGAAAAGGGGTTTATCCGACCCTCTTCTTCTCCTGCTGGGGCAGGTATATTCTTCGTGGAGAAGAAGAATGGCACATTGCGGCCGTGTGTAAATTACAGAGAAATCAATAAGATCACTGTAAAGAACAGATACCCACTGCCTTTCTTTCCTGAACTCTTTCAAAGGTTCTGAACCGCCCGGATTTTCACTAAATTGGATCTGAGGGGCGCTTATAACCTTGTACGCATATGCCAGGGTGATGAGTGGAAAACAGCATTTCGGACGCGGTTCGGCCACTTCGAATACCTTGTGATGCCATTCCGGTTATGCAATGCCCCAGCCACGTTCCAGCATCTAGTAAACAACATTTTTTGGGAGTTCCTTGATTACTTTGTAATCATATACCTCGATGATATCCTCATCTTCTCTGCCTCTTTGGAGCTTCATCAAATTCACGTAAAAAAGGTACTCTCAACCTTGAGAAAACATGGACTATATGTCAAGGCAGACAAATGTGAATTTGAAAAAACATCTATTCAATTCCTGGGTCTCATCATCTCCACAGAAGGAATTGCAATGGACCCAAAGAAGGTGGAAGCAATACTAGACTGGCCAGCTCCTTCGGACAAGAAAGGTGTTCAGCGCTTCGTGGGGTTCTTCAACTTCTACAGGAGGTTTGTGAAGGATTTCTCCACCACCATAGCACCCATCACTCAGTTGACCCACCAGAAGGTCCGGTTCCAGTGGTCTCCAGAAGCCCAGACAGCCTTTGACAAATTAAAGAATCTGTTCATTTCCGCACCAATCCTATGGCACCCAGATCCAACCCTGCCTTATGTGTTGGAAGTGGACGCCTCTGAAGTAGCTACAGGGGCAATCCTGTCCCAATGGCAGGGGCCTAGGGCTCTTCTTCACCCTGTAGCCTTTTTACTCTCGAAAGATGAGCCCACCAGAGAGAAATTGTGATGTGGGAGATAGAGAACTTCTGGCCATTAAATCTGCCTTAGAAGAATGGAGGTACTTATTGGAGGGTGCCGCTCATCCCATTATGATTTTTACAGACCATAAGAACCTGGAGTACCTCAGGACAGCTAAATGTTTAAGACCCCGGCAAGCCCAATGGGCTCTGTTCTTCTCCAGGTTCAATTTCCATCTTACATATCGGCCAGGTTCCAAGAATGGGAAAGCAGATGCACTCTCCTGAATGTTTCCAGACACCCCTGAAATGACAGAGCCAAGTACGATCCTATCCACCCAGAATTTTTTGCTTATTCAACCTGACTTAAAGACCTTAATCAAGCAAGCCTCAACCCAGTGTTTTGGATCAGAAGTGTCCTCACTGAGAAACCAAGATGGATTTTTGTGGCACCAGGATAAAATTTTTGTTCCCTAGCCAGTCAGACTCCAAGTTCTAAAAATGTCACATGACCATAAACTTTCTGGGCATTTTGGGATACGAAGAACCACTGAACTTGTTCAGCGCTCATTTTGGTGGGCCAGCCTAATACAGGACTGCAGAAAGTATGTGAATTCTTGCATCATTTGTCAGCGCAACAAGGGTTCCAATGCCAAGCCATGGGGACTTTTGAGGCCATTACCCATTCCTGAACAACCCTGGAAAGAAATATCCATGGACTTTATAGTAGACCTGCCCCCCTCTGGGGGATGCACCACCATCATTGTGGTGGTAGACCGCCTTTCCAAAATGTCACACTTCCTTCCGATGATTGGCACACCCTCCGCTTCAGACACAGCAAACATGTTCATTAAGGAGATTGTCAGATTACATGGATTACCGGATAGTATTGTCTCTGATAGAGGGGTACAGTTCACCTCCAAGGTCTGGAGGGATCTCTGCAAGTCTCTAACAATAGAAGTGTGTCTTTCCTCAGCTTACCACCCTCAGAGCAATGGTCAAACAGAGAGGACTAACCAGACCTTAGAACAGTACCTTCAATGTTTCTGTACTTGCTCGCAGGATGACTGGATCTCCCTTTTTCCCTGTGCTGAGTTTGCATATAATAACTCTTTGCATGCAGCAACCAATCAGTCCCCTTTCTGGGCGAACTATGGATTCCATCCCTCCTTCCTTTCAAATACTATATCTGAAACATCTGCTCCCACTGTCCAGGATCGATTAAGGTTCATTCAATCCAACTACAAGTTGCTTCAGGAGGCCATGCGAAAAGCCCAAGAGAACTTTAAAAAATTCCATGATAAAAGAAGAAGAGGGAATCCTGTCTTTAAGATTGGGGACAAGATATGGCTTTCTTCAGTAAACCTCAAGCTCTCATGTCCCTCCCGGAAGCTTGAACTCAAATTTATCGGTCCCTTTGAAATCAAAACAGAGATAAATCTGGTGGCTTTTGAGCTGGCACTACCCAATACTTACAAGATCCATCCAGTGTTCCACATCTCCCTGCTTAAACCAGCTGTACCCAGTCCCTTCCCTGAAAGAGAATAGCCACCCCCACCTCCATGCATGTGCATGCTCCTAGACTTGTGCGGGACTTTCACAGCAGACATCCCGAAGCATTGGCCCGTTGGGGCATCCGGAGGCTGCCCCTTGGGGGGGGGCACTGTCAGGGAAATGGCTGTAGGAGAACTGGCAATAGTGCCAGTTGTCAAGGAACCAACAGTAGGAGAAGGGCTCTAGGACCCAGCATCTCTACCAGCACTTATGGCAGGAGAAGGACTTTAGGACCCAGCATCTCTGGCAGGAGAAGACCTTTAGGACCCAGTATCTCTACCAGCAGGTCACATGGGCCTATATAAGGAAGTCTGCTAGTGTCTGCAGTTGCTGGTTTGTCAGTCTTCCTGTGTTCCTGAGCCTCTGTTCAATTACTATTTGGATTCCTGTTGTGACCCGGCTTGTTCCTGACCTGTTTGATCTGCTCTCCTGGTTTGACCCCCTGGCTTGATTTACCGACTTGTTGCCCTCTCCAGTACCTGACCTGTATTACGGACTTTGCTACAGTACCTGTTCCTGCCTGCTTCCTGATACCAGACCTTTGGCTTGTCCCTGTTTCTGCAACCTGCCTCTTCCTCTTGCCAGATCTACTGTGTTTGACCCCTGGCCTGGCTTCCACTACTGTTCCTTGTGCACACCTTGCCAAGTATTACCGAGGATTCTTATAGAGTTTAGCCCAGCTGTGTTTCCTGTATTACCCGGTGTCCTTTTGGTGCCCACCAGCTCTTCTCTCTGGAATCCATCTGGCAACCTGTGCTTCTCTGGGCACTACACCCTCTGTACCCAACTTCAGGGGTGTACTGCACTCAGCCACAAGGGGAGCCCTCTCGGCATTTCGGCCTCCAACCAGGTACATGACAATGCAATTGAGCTACTGGCCTGTCCTGCATCCAGCGTTCTTTCGGAACACACATTCAGTGCTGCTGGAGGCTTTGTAACCAATCACAGGGTGCGCTTGTCCACCGACTCGGTCGATCGACTGACCTTCATAAAAATGAATCAGTCTTGGATCACCACCAGCTACCAAGCACCTGATGCTGATGTAACCGAATAATTTTTTCTGAAATTTCAGATCCCTTCAAGACTGCCTATGCTGATGTTGAGTGACTATCCTGTTATGCTGAGTGATTATCCTGTTCCTCCTCAATGATCATGCTGATAGCTTGTAAGAACATTTTTGGTTCTGGGCGCCACCACCAGTGGCTAAGGCCCAATTTTTCAGCCCCTGACAGGGCGTGTAATTACAATTTTTGGTGCAACTAGAGTATCTGTGAGGGGTTGCAGTGTTGTGGCACCAGCACCAGTGCCCAAGGCCCAATTTTTCAGCCCCTGTTTAACAGGGGCGTGTAATTACAATTTTTGATGCAATACTTTGTAGCAGGGCTCATTCCTGCACTCCAACTATAGCATCTGTGAGGGGTTGCAGTGTTGTGGTACCAGTGCCTAAGGCCCAATTTTTCTGCCCCTGTTCAACAGGAACATGTAATTACAATTCTTGATCTGATATTTCACAGCAGGGCCCATTCTTGCGCCCACCAAGAGTAACTGTGAGGGCTTACAGTGTTGTGACAACACCACCACCACCACCACCAAAGGCCCAATTTCTCTGCCCCTGTTCAACAATGGCATGTAATTACAATTCTTGATCTAACATTTCACAGCATGGCCCGTTCCTACGCCCATCAAGAGTAACTGTGAGGGTTTACAGTGTTGTGGCAACACCAACACCTAAGGCCCCAATTTCTGCAGCGTATATAGGGCAGGCTGCTACTTTCAAACATCTAACTTACAAACGACTCCTACTTGCAAATGAAAGGAGACAACAGGAAGTGAGATGAAATCTACCCCTAGGAAGGGAAATTCTCTCCTGTAAGAGTTAATATGGGAAAAACGTGTCTCCTCTCCACTGATGCTTTATCACCAATCCTTGTTTCACTAAAACCCCCACATTTTCAAAAAACATTTGTCATTGGGACAGAAAGTGAGGTGAAATCTTCTGAAGAGGTGCACAGAGAGCAAAACAAATGTTACAAGGGTGTAACCCTTCCCTATGTTTTCCAAAAAGCTTAAAAATAGATTTTTTGGCTGGAGCTACACTTTAAAAATGTACCAGTTCAAAATTACAAACAGATTCTACTCAACAACAAACCTACAGTCCCTGTCTTGTTTGCACCGCCTGTATACTGCTGTTCAGAGTATATAGGGCCTGGGGGCCCCACGCCTTTCCTTTTTTTAATTTGGGTGCGGGGTTCCCCTAAATATCCATACAAGACCCAAAGGGCCTGGTAATGGACTGGAGGGTACCCATGCCATTTGTCTCACTGATTTTCATCCATATTGCCAGGACCCGACATTACATTAAAGCCACAAGCAGTTTTAAATGACCTTTATTCCTTTAAAAATGACATTTTGTGCAGGGACTGTTCTAAGCACAGGAAACATGCACCACTTTACACGCATACTATAGACACCCCCCAGGTACGATATTTAAAGGAATATTTCACTTTTTTTCACTTTGAGCATCATTAAAATCACTGCTCCTGAATAAACGGCCGTTTTTAAAATGTTAAAAAAAGTTTTTTTTTGCATTGATACATGTCCCCTGGGGCAGGACCCGTCCCCTTTTTTGGACAATACCATGCATAGTAGCCTTTAAAATTAGCACTTTTGATTTCGAACGTTTGAGTCCCATAAACTTTAATGGGGTTCTAAAGTTTGCGCGAACTTTCGGTCCGTTCGCAGTTTCTGGTGCAAACCGAATCGGGAAGTGTTCGGCTCATCCCTATTTGCTACCCATCACCCTTGCATTTTGTGCAAGCCCTTTATAAACCCGTCCCCTTGCTCTTCTCCAAACTATGCACCAAACCAATCTTTATTTCTTCAACACTCTGAACCCTACTTCTAGAATACTTACTCCACTAGATCAATTTACCATGAGCCTACCGGACCTCCTGATACCACATTGCCTCCACCTCCACAAATCCTGACTGCTCCTCTGTCTGGCCCTTTGCACCACTAAAACCCTATAGAATACCCAGCATATCCCAGAATGTCCACATACCGAATAAGACCTCTCAAGCTCTTGAAACAACATGGAGATTCAATTTACTTCACTCAATGTGTGAGGCCTCAACTCACCCTTCAAGTGATCATCCCTTGCAGGTGAGGCCTGCTCACTCAATGCAGATATTCTCCTGATCCAGGAAATACATTTTGCAATGGCCAAAATGCCTGCTCTCACCTTGAAACACTTACCCCATATATTCACAGCCTCTAACACCCACATGAAAAATGGGGTTCTCACAGCTATCTGTGACTCAATTCACTTCCAACTACAATCTGAACTCATAGTTCCTCTAGGCTGCTTCCACATCCTTACCTGCGATATCAATCAATTTTGACATACTATCATCAACGTTTATGCCCCAAATTCTAAAAAAATTGAGTTCTGCAAGAACTTCTTTGCAAAAATCTTATCTGTCAAAAGTGGCAGACTAATCATTGGAGGGGACTTCAACACTATTGGAAATGCTGCTCTTGATTCTTTCACAGGTAAAAGACCTGTCCACCAAACCATCAATCATTTCCTACACACCCATGACTTGTATGACGTCTGAACAGGCCAACACGGAGCAGAGAAGAATTTCTCTTACTACTCACCTTCCCACCTCTCATATTCCAGAATTGACTTTTTCCCTCCAGCTGATTACTACTTAACAGATTAGTACAATACCATGGTCTGACCATGCTCCTGTAACTATAGTGTTTGGAGACACTAATATACCCAAACTCCCACCTCTGGAGACTGGATGCCACTCTTTTAGTGAAACCCAATCATTGCCAATTAATTGCAAAAGCCCATAACCTCTTTTTCAAGACAAATTTCTCTCCGGACATTTCTATTCCTACTGTCAGAACATTTGGGGTTAAAAGAATTTACATTCATATATATATAGGCCTTTATATTGTATATTTTTCAAATGAACATGAGAGGAGCCATTTTGGCTCTAAAGTTGAATCAGAGTTCATAGCCCATGAATAGGCATTGTTGCAAAAGTTGCTTTATGTCTTGAGACTGTGTAAAAATACCAGTATCCCAGGTTATATATCTTTTGTCTTTGACACTTATAGATAAGGGAAGTTGGTACAAACTTACACAGCTTGCAAAACTAAATAGTATTTTCAAGAACAAACTACGTAACAAAAAGGGCTTATCCACAAATGATATATTTTAAATAATAATGTTTCTTTTATACATCTTTACAATGTATCTTTATTAGGTAACATTATATAAACCTGTTTTCTATATATATATTATTATTAATAGGGTGCAAATATGGTATCTTATTTAGGAAACCATTCATGAATAACTGGAAGGCTTATCGTAAGAATCCTGACTACACTTTCATGGCATTTACAACCCTAGTTAATTGTGTGGGGTATATTTTCTCATACACATATATTTTAAGAAGCGCCAGGACGGCTGGGGATATTGACACTTGATTGTCAACCATTAGACAATTAGTGATGTTTTGCTAAGCCAAGGTCAGAAGGTCATGTCAATCACATTTAAAGTCATTTCTGATGTAACACTGCCCCTAGGAGGCTGAAATTGGTAATTATTCAAAATGGCGTTGGTCTTGGTTGTCAAGGTAACATAGGTAACTCCATCATCATATGACATCATCCATTACATAGTAATGAGACCCACACCCACTTTTGGGGTGAGATAAAAAGGGGGAGCTATGGGAAGATCTGGAGGAGCTCTGAGGATGACTGGACGGGTCTGTCTCTAAAGGTGGAAAGAAGTCTCTTTTGGGACTTTGCCTCTCAAACTGACAGAATTCTTAAAGACCTGGTAAAGTATTAATCTTTCCAATGTATACCTTTTTAGGTAATTGAAGTTTGGTTGAGCATATCCTTGACTAATCTTTGGAGTGAAATGAATTTTAACTGCAGTATGAATTTGTTTTGCTTCTAAACCAAGGGAGATACATATATATTGTAATATCTCATAATACTGACTTCAAAGTTTTAGAATTGGATTGGTTATGGTATGTGTTAAACCACTGATTCATTCTAAATCTAAAAATTATCAAGCTGTGCACAATATAACAATTTTTGTTTGTGCATTTAAGAGTGTAATAAGAAGGTCTGTTGGTTTTGAGAAGAGATGACATCATAGTATTAAGGTAAACAATATTTGTTTACACAAGTCCGTGAAGTCACGGAAGGCTATTCACAAATTACCAAGCTTAAAATGTACAAGTATCATTTAAGTATTGAAATGTGGTATTTTGTTATAAGAAATTGAATAAGAGAACTGTGAATATTATCTGAACCATCATTTATCTTTGATATGTAGAAGTATATCCATTTATTTGTTTTATCACAAAATATACCTGATATTATTTTGCACTGTATTTTTAGTTAATAAATATATATATTTTTAAGCAACGTCATTTGTATCACTTGTCTTCAAAATAGCACGGATAAATGAACTTGAATTTCTTGTTGGTATTGGTAGAAAATTGTAAATCTCCCAAATCAAAGATTGGCATATTTTCATGATTACAATACTATTTTATTATTTCAGTATAAACATTCTGACACTACATTATGGGCCACATACAAGGCCTTCACGAAAGGCATTCTAATACAAATGCAAGCGTCTGTTAAGAGCCAGAGGAGAAAGCAGATTGAAGAGGTCCCAGCCTCAATAACATTAAAGAGGAACAAAACAAGTGGCACCCCACCCCCACCCTATTCTCTACCCTATTGGCAGACATAAACAAGCTTCATTCCCTTGTGATGCACCATCACCAGAAATTTACCAGTTCAATTGCAATTCCAACAGCAGCAGTAATAACATCACACACATTGTCCAGGCGTGGTTCACACATCCCTATTTACTCATTACAACCTTTTTTTTGTATTTTACCTAACAAGTTGGTAATATATTACATTTATATGCTCTAACATTACAGTAACTTAGTGTATATTTTACTGAGAACAAAATATTACATTTGGTAAACCATTACACTAATATCATGTGACAGAAAAAAATGTAAACTACAAGCATTGTTTCTGCGGGGTCTGTGCTTTCAGAAAATATACTGTTTGGGGGTTTTACATAATCTTCAGGCCTAAAATTATTTTTGAAACCTTTGTGCAAAAATAAAAAACAGCCCCAGAAGTGAAAGGGTTAACAACGGTAAACTAAACACAAACCTAAATTGGGCATAATTTTTGTGTGGTAAAAGACGTGTCTGGGCACATTGTGTTCCAGTACTGAACTGACCGAGTATAAAAAGATACAAGTAAACTTTCATTGGACGCTCTCACCTTATACTTTAGTGTGTGTGGATTTATTTCAGATTTTTTGTTATTTATTTTAAAAGAGAAATCCATGTCATGTAATGCTTGAGCCAAAATGTAGACTGCAATATACACTCTATAGGATGTTTTCTCATCAGGAAAATATAAATCAAGTGTATGTGTCTCCAAACTGCAGTTCCTAAGAGGATGTCTAAATGTGATTGGAATAAGGAAATTTTTCATTTGGTTTTTTGAAAAGCATCTACATTCAGTTATGAAAATATCCTCTATCAGGGGGTCATTTGGGCGGCTGGATGGATAAATATTATACAAATATTCCAGCAATTCCTTTATGTAGAGATGGGGGAATGTAAACACCAAGCTGCAGTTACTGAGAATAAAAAACATTTCACTCATTGACCAAGAATCTGGTATAATAAATGTTTTCTTCGTGTAATAAGGGACATTATTATAAAAAAACTTGTAATAAGTCAGACTAACTGAGCCACAAATAATAAGAACTTCCGTAGTTGAGGTCTGCAGCTCTGCAGGAATTTTATTATAATTCTTTATAGACACCAGAATCTTGAATTCAATACAAATTCCATGATTAGATAAATGTTTGCTGAGTTGTCGGATCTCCCTCTCTCCGTATTCATCATCAGATGTAAGGATCCCGACCCAGTTCCACTTCAACCTTTCCAGTAACTTTGCTATGGCCACATATTGCATCTCATCATCTGGAACTGTCCGGAAAAAGTTTGGATACATCTTTCTATCACTCAGTAAAGTATCTCTGGCTCCATAACTAATCTAGAAATAAAATAGTCTTAATATCCAAATGAACAGAAGAAAACCTGTTTTAATGCTTTTTTTAGAGAGTAACAAATATGTTGTCTGACCTGTCTATTATAGCTCTATAAGCAGATTTTAATGGTGTTTTTGTTTCACCAGATCAGATATATATCCAAGAGTGCATTTATTATTTCATAAATGATTACAGCCATCAGTGAAAGCTGATAATTTGACATTAAGGGGGGAATTTTTCAGAACTAGAGCAGACAGAATATGGAGTAACCAATCAGCCTCTATCTTCAGTTTGTTCAGTTAAGCTTTGAAGATGAAAGGTAGAAGCTGATTGGTTGTCATACACAACTGCCCCAGATTCTGACTGCTCCAGTTTTGATAAATTCCCCTCTAAGAGTTCTTCCTCCTGTAATCCTTCCTAGGGGTCTCCTGATCATCAATTTACTGGACAGACACTCCCACTGCAAGACTGATTTTGGATTTAGCTGGAGGTGGACAACCGAGTATAAACACAATTACCAGCTCAGCTCCTGAACCTGTATATCCTTTATGGAGCAGAGCATTTTTTACATTTCCACCATGGGCCTGTCTATCCTTTCTTCAGACAACAAAGTAATATACAAATGCATTTTTGGAATAAACATGTCAAACTGTCTTGGAAAAAATATTTTTTTCAAGTTATAGACAAAAAAAAAAAACACGCTTCCATCTACTTTGATTGGTCTTTTCAATACCTTCCTTGCACTGTATACAAAAATTGTATCAATCCTCAAAAACTACTTTGATAGCAACTAAAGTACATATAAGATTCAGACCTACAAGGATTGATACTTTATATAGTGTATACAGTATACATGCTAGAATTATACAGTGCTTCCACATCTCCAATATATCCATACCACCACCATGTGCACAGTAATCTCCTCAACTGCTCAATTAAATAAAACATAATACAATAATTCATTAACAATACAAACTTCAAGATCCTCTGATAGATAGTCCTTCTTTCCACAATCCTGGCCCAGTGGCTGTGGGGATCTACAGGAAGGAGGAGTATTGGGATCTGGAAGCCCCCTTAAAAAATAAGGGGGCCTCCAGATACCAACTCCCCTATGTGAATGAGTAAGAAGAACATAGTATTCCTACTCATTCACAAAAAAAGTAACCTAGAGATAAAGACACCCAAATGTTTGACAAGTTATTTATTAAAAAAAAACAAGAAAAACCCAACAGGCCCAGCACAAATAACAGGGAAGGGATAGCAATGACATCATTGACCAAATATGGCCTTGGCCAAGGATTAACGGCTGTATAAGCCAATGACATTGGTGCCGCTGGCGGTTCCTAGCTTCCTGAAATATTAATTCTCCATATGAGCAACAGAGGGCTGAATGGGTAAAAGTTCAGGCATTTGTTCATATGCCATATCAGCCAAAGATTGGACTGAACCATTGGCCCATCCCTACACAACGCTGCCTTCTTTTTTTAGAACAATGTCATCCTAAAGACACTTTGTCACAAGGACTTTTTGTTTCATATCGTCCCACCTCACCAAAGGACAAATAGCTGCCCTAACACTATGTAATATAGGAAATTCTGCTTTTCTTACCTGGGTGTAACCATATAGATTCAGCAGCTGTGCCATTTGGAGAGTGGTGCCAGAATTGAGATCTCCAATGAAACCAGCCAGGGCACCCCCCTCCATACAGGAATAATTTGGAGCTTCCTTTGTATGTCCAGACAATATCTGTAGAACGTCTTTTATAGCTTTATTCACATGTCCACAAGAATCATACACATGGTATCCCAGAGTTACGTTGGGCAGAATATCTGGACTGCTGTTTATCTCATCAATAGCAAATATAAAAGACAGGAGATGTCTGTATTCTCTCCGGTAAACACTGCAGAAAATGGATCGTTTTTCATTGGTCTACAGTACAAGGATTCAAGCAGAAATTCTTTATGGCAAAATGTATAACACATTTCAACTACAGATCTAAGGTGGGATTGGTGGCCGTGTGCATTGCTCTGTGAACCACATAGTGAAATTCAATCATTCCTGCACTTACACGAGTTATAGCAGTGGTTGGAAATTTACGAGGTATAGAGGACTTCATCTGTAGCCCCTGATATCACCAAGTAGCCGCACATTATATTCAGTATATGTAATGCTACAGAGGAAGGTCAGAGAATGCAGACTTACTAGAGGAAAGATTCACAGACTACAAACTTGTTATAGGACTGGTTGGAGCCTACAGACATGCCGTAGGAGACAGTCAGGACCAGAGATAAGACAATCTTCCTGGGTTTAGTTTTTGAAGTTTCTCAAATCTTTTGAATTTTGTGATCTGTCAGCAAACCTTATTGAAGTCTATAGGGGTGAATCTTGTTTTTTTTTTTTTTTCTTTTTGTTCTGTCCATTTCTAGCGCTAATAAGCAAACCATTCTCAAACAAAAGGCATAGGAACTGGCCACTGCAATTTGCAGTGATATTTTGATAGCAGTAAAAACCTGACAGGGATTCTTTATCTTTCACCATTCTAAAACTAAGAAAAAAAAGGTTTGGGGCCATTAAGAGCCAAAGTCATTTAAGGTCCCATTCACACTTGTGCATCGTGGTAACACATAACAATGCATGGCAAAGCACCTTCTCTATGGGCAGTGTAATACGGTGTCATTCATTGTGAATTGCCCCCCAATACATTGTACAGTAGATCACAACACACCTCTAGGCACCATAATACACATACCATGCTCTGTGGTGTGCTGCCTTAAAAAAGGGTCAATGAATGTGGACATTAACACCCGGCAATAGAACCCTTGAATGGGAATGGGCCCTACGTGGTTTTCATGAACATATTTTAACCACTTGCCGACTGGCTCACACCGATACACGTTGGCAAAGTGGAACGGGTGCGCAAAATGACGTACCCCTATGTCATTGGCGGCTCCACAGTGATCGAGAGCAGCGATCTCTGTCATATTCTAGTGAGCCCATCCCCCCCCTAGTGCTTAACCCCTTTCCTGCCAGTGACATTTACACAGTAATCAGTGCATTTTTATAGCACTGATCGCTGTATAAATGTCAATGGTCCCAAAATAGCGTCAAAAGTGTCAATCTGTCCGCTAAAATGTCATAGTCACAATAAAAATCGCAGATCGCTGCCATAAAATAATAATAAAAAATTCCATAAATGTATCCCCTATTTTGTAGATGCAATAACTTTTGCGCAAACCAATCAATATACACATAGTGCATTTTTTACCAAAAATATGTAGAAGAATACATATTGGCCTAAACTGAGGAAGAAATTCGTTTTTTTATATTTTTGGGGGGATATTTATTATAGCAAAAAGTACAAAATATTCTGTTTTTTCAAAATTGTTGCTGTTTTTTGGTTAATAGCACAAAAAATAAAAACCGCAGATGTGATCAAATACCACCAAAAGAAAGCTCTATGGCTGGATTCACACCTATGCATTTTTTGTGCTTTTTGCATTTTGCAGATTTGCACTACAGATCGTGTTCCATAGGAAACAATGTTAAATGGACTGTAGTGCAAATTTGCAAAATGCAAAAAGCACTAAAACTGCCACAGGTGTGAATCCAGCCTATTTGTGGGAAAAAAAGACATCAATTTTGTTTGAGTACAACGTCACATGTGGAATTGTCTATTAAAGTGACGCAGTGCCATATCGCAAAAAAAGGGCCTGGTCAGCAAGGGGGTAAATTATTATTATTATTATTATTATTATACAGGATTTATATAGCGCCAACAGTTTATGCAGCTCTTTACAATATAAAAGGGAGACAATACAGTTATAATACAATACAATACATGAGGATTAAGAGGGCCCTGCTCAGAAGAGCTTACAATCTAATAAATCCTTCTGGGGCTGAAGTGGTTAAGGATATACTTTGATTTGATATAAATGCAGTGTAACAGACTGAATGAGTCCTGCACATTATCACACATATCTCCTAAAGACACAGCTCTGTAGATCAGATTGGAAGATTTGCTCTTCATATTTCACTTACGCTGAACACATGAGATGTTTCATAAAACTTCCTTTCTGTCGCCACCGTGACACTGCAGAATGTACAGAGAATATCCCTCCTATAATGATGTCTCCATCCTGAGAATACTTGTACTCAAATGTATATTTCCTCATAGTCATATCACAGCGGTGAGCAGAGTTCTGGGTGTCAGATATGCAGGGGGTCAAACACAAAGACAACAACCACAATATTCTAAGTAGATATCTGAAGACAACATGGCCGAGTCTCTGATAGACTCCAATGACTTCTTCATCTTCTCCTGACTTCATTATCACTGACATCAGCCCAGGATCCTGACACTGACTTCATGGCTCAGCTGAAGGCTGTGAGAGTGTCAGGTTTATAAAGAATAATTCTGTTATTTATTACTGATAGACAGGAATATGAATCTGATTATAGAGTGGGAAAAAAAAGGCCAAACATAAAATACACAGAATCCATCTTTGTCAGCACCGTAGAAAATGAAAATGATAAAATTACCATTATGACATATTGTACATGAAACAGTAAAAATGAGAAATTTGATGGTCAAGAATGTCATGTGTATTATTATTATTATTATTATTATTATTATTATTATTATTATATAAATACTGGTGCAGGGATGAGATTTGGCACCATAGATTTGTGGTGAATCTGTAGGAGTCATAAAGTTTATGATTCATAAACGTTTGGCTGAAAAGTTTGCAGGTTCACCACTAGGGATGGGCGATTGGTTCGGCCCGATCATGAGTTTGGGCCAAACATTTGCCTATTCAGACATTCAACAAACACCTGAATTTGCACAGTGCATTCTGCACCCTGATTGGGCAAAGCTTTGCCCAATCAGGGCGTAGTGTAAGCTGGTTGTTTAGGAGCTGGTCCAGGAAGCCGGCTGCGGCATCCTTAACAACCGATGAGTGATCAGCTGTCAATGGGTTTCCCCACTGACAGCTAGGAAAAAAAGAGTCAGTAAAAAAAGAAAGAAAAAACTGCATGGGATTCCTCCCTGATCCATACCAGGCCCTTTGACACTTATACACCTTCCTGCCCAGGACAATTTTCAGCTTTGAGCACTGTCACACTTTGAATGACAATTGTGCAGTCATGCAACACTGTACACAAGCTCTGGCACTGATAAGGTGGCACTGATGGGTACTGATGAGGCGGCACTAATATGTAGAGTTAATGGGCACTAATAGGCAGCACTGATGGGCACTGATGAGGCGGCACTAATATGTAGAATTGATGGGCACTGATAGGCGGCACTGATATGCAGCACTATTGGGCACTGATAGGCAGCACTGATATGCAGCACTGATATGCAGTACTGATTGGCACTGGTAGATGGCACTGTGCACTGACAGGCAGCACTGATGGGCACTAATGGTTGGCACTGATGGGTCCTGATAGGTGGCACTGATAGGCACTGATAGGTGGCACTGATAGGCACTGATAGGTGGCACTGATAGGCAGCACTGATGAGGAGGTATTCACAGGCATTACTGATGGGCATCTGAAGGGCACTGACATGCGTTACTGATGGGGCACTGATTGGCACTTTTATGGGCACTGATTGGCACTTTGATGGGCACTGACAGACGTTCCTGATGGGGCACTGACTGGCAGTTGATGGGCACTGATTGGCATTGTTCTGTCATCGCGAACCGAGGAAAGCCATTTCCCAGCACTTCCTGGTTCACGCTGTGATCAGATGTGATTGGTCACAGCTGATCACTAGGTAAGGAGCCTCCGTCAGGGGAATTTTTCATCTTTATTGTTGCACTTTAAGCATCATTAATATCACTGCTCCTGGAAAAAAAAAACAATTGTTTTTTTTTTTATTATTATTGATACATGTCCCCGAGGGCAGTACCCAGACCCTCATACCCCTTTTATGGCCAATTACTTGCATAAAAGCCTTAAAATTGGGCATTTTGATTTTTCCTGTTCGGCTCACATAGACTTCAATGGGATTCGCCATTTGGGTTAGAAGATTTCCCCAGTTCTGCTGCAAAAAGAACAGGGGGGTGTTTGGCCCATCCCTATTAGCCACCAAAATAGGGAAAAACCTATAATGCAGTGCACAAGGAATGTATGAAAGAATGGATTACCTATCAATAAAATGGTGTCCTCAGAGCAGCTATATTATCAGCTATATTATTAGTGTTGTTAGTTACAGCTGTGTAGGGAGAGATTATTATTTCTTATTTTTTTAATTTTTTCATCTCTGCATGGCAGTGCATTAATCAGATTATAATTTCGTTACTGTCAATCTGCTTTTTAACCACTTCAGCCCCTGGAAGCTTTTACCCCCTTTTTACAATTTGGCACTGCGCTGCTTTAACTGGTAATTGTGCCATCATGCAATGCTGTACACAAAATTAAACTTGGGTCCTATTTTTCACACAAATAGAGCTTTCTTTTGGTGGTATTTGATCACCTCTGAGATTATTATTTTTTGCGATATAATCGAAAAAAGGCTGAAAATTTTGAAGAAAAATATATTTTCTACTTTTTGTTATAACAAAAATAAATTCAATAAATAATAATACAAATAAATAAACTAAATTTTAGTCATAAATTTAGGCCAAAATGTATTCAGCCACATGACTTGGGTAAAAAAAAAATCAAAAAGAGTATACAGTACCTGACCGTGAGAATGTTTCCAGAGCGATCCCATCGCACTGGTTCACGGCGACAGGGTACTGTGCATGTCACACTGGCTTGCTCATCGGGAAAGGAAAACTGTTTTTTCCTTTTGGGATGAGCGACAGGCAGCGCTGACAGCTGTCTAGTATCAATCATGAGGGGGAACACCGTGCCAAATTTTAAATAAAAAACCCTCATGGGTTCCCCCCAGGGGCATACCAGGCCCTTAGGTCTGGTATGGATTTTAAGGGGAACCCCCTACGCCGAAAAAACGGCAAGGGGGTCCCCCCAAAATCCATACCAGACCCTTTTACGAGCACGCAGCCTGGACGGTCAGGAAAGGGGGTGGGGATGAGCGAGCTGAACCATACCAGGCCGCATGCCCTCAACATGGGGGGTGGGCACTTTGGGGCAGGGGGACGCCCTGCGTCTCTGCCATCTTGTTCCTTCTTCTCTTTTTCCGATGTTGACACGACGCTCTCTACCGCTGTAATGCTGTGTGAGCGGTGCGCAATGACTTATATAGGCATGGGGCGTGGTCACCGGGTGATGTCACCCGGTGACCCCGCCCCCTTATGACATCACAGTCCCATCATGCCCCGGGACTGTCACGTCATACGGGGCGGGGTCACCGCGTGACATCACCCGGTGACCACGCACCATGCCTATATAAGTCATTGTGCACCGCTCACACAGCATTACAGCAGGAGAGAGCGTCGTTCCAACATTGGAAGAAGAGAAGAAGGAACAAGACAGCGGAGAAGACTGGGCCACTGCTAGAAAAAGAGTGACAAAAGAGCAGAAGATAGCGGAGAAGCCCGGCAGAAGATCCAGAGAGCGGGAAAAGAACCGGACACCGGGAGAAGAGGCCGGAGAGCAGGAGAAGAACTGGACACCGGGAGAAGAGGCCTGAGAGAGTGGAGAAGTCGGAAGAAGACCCTCGGAGCTGCCTAATAAATTATTTTAAAAACCTGTGTAGTGTGTTTTTTTTATTGACACTTTTTCCCCCAGGTGAATGGGTAGGGGTACGATGTACCCCATACTCATTCACATAGGGTGGGGGGCTGGGATCTGGGGGCCCCCTTATTAAAGGGGGCTCCTGGATTCTGATAAGCCCTCCACCTGCACACCCCGACAACCAACGGCCAGGGTTGTCGGGAAGAGGCCCTTGTCCTCATCAACATGGGGACAAGGTGCTTTGGGGTGGGGGGGCCGCAGGGTATCCCCATACTCAGGAGAAGCAGCAAAATTTGGGGTGTAATTCCACATATACCCATGCCATGTATAAGCAATATATAATTTCTCTTTCATTCATTGACAGACACAGCCTTCTTTATTCAGAACCATAAAGTTATATCGCCCCCTACAGGAGTAGGACACTAGGCAGACTAGGGCTGCCCACTTGGCTACGCCCATGGGCTGTCCTAGGTGATATACACCCCCTCTCTGCCACAGGCCTTCAGTTTTTTTTCTGCCTAGTCAGGAGTAAGGACCTAGTTCCCTGTTGCGATCTCTTGTCCTGGCAATTTGTATTTATTTTTTTTTTTTCTTCCTGGAATTTTCTGGTGCGATCTACAATCAACTGCTGGGCTGGGCGATGGGCTGGACATTCGATCCAGTGGTCACCCCAGTCTGGCCAGCGAGCGTGTGCAGACTGAAGCTATGCACTAGGTCGGCCACGACATAGCCCCACTGGACAGGGGCTGACCCTGCGAGTTAAATGTCTTGCGAGGTCACATACGACTGGGTCTCGGCTCAAGTCGCAGCATCCCTCATGGCCGACAGCCCCCCCACTTCGGTGGCGAGGGGGTTCTGTCAGAAGTGATGCCCTCTTGGTCCTGGTATGGTGAGTAACATTCCCCCCTCCCCTTAGGGGGTTTTTTGTAGAGGACGCGGGCCCCTCCCGGGTTAGTCGGTCCTGTGGGTCCCCTCTATCCCTGCACCCTATATTCCTAGCCCTGGAGGTCCCTTGGTAACCCCCCTCTTCCCCCTCTTCCCCTCCCCTCTCAATATGAGGTAGTGTGCCTGTGGTGGGTCCTGGGGACAGGGTTGAATACTGGTGGGTTGGGGGTGTGCACTGCCTAGGTGTTGTGCTTACCGGGGGGAGGCACTGGGTCTGGTGCCCAGATACTCTCTCTCTCTCGCTCTCTTCCTAGGAGGCTACAGGGTTCTCCTGCATCTGTGGTAGACTCATGTAGCACGGCCAGTGGCCATTTTGCCGTAGCCGGCATCCTCTTCCCTAGTGCCTGAGGACTTCCTATGGCCGGCGGCCATTTTTCCGTAGCCGGTATCCTTTTCCCTAGTGCCTGATGACTTCCTATGGCCAGCGGTCATGTTTGTGTAGCTTGCCAGCCATGATATGGTGCATTTTTGGCTCAGGCAATGGCGGCCATTACTGTGTAGCCCAGGATGCCTTTTTTTGCAGAAAAAAAATAATTTTCCTGAAACTTGTGGCAAAATATAAAAAATCCATGGACTTAACATGCCTCTCAGCAAATAGTTTGGGGTATCTACTTTCCAAAAATGGGTCATTTGGAGGGGTTTGAACTGTCTTGGCATTTTATGCCCAACATTAGAAACTTATGCCACACATCACCCACTCTTCTGACCACTTAAAGACCAAGTCCTTTCTGACACTTTTTGTTTACATAAAAAAATATTTTTTTTGTTAGAAAATTACTTTGAACCCCCAAACATTATAGATTTTTTTTTTAAAAGAGGCCCTACAGATTAAAATGGTGGGTGTTGCAATTTTTTTCACACAGTATTTGCACAGCGATTTTTCAAACACATTTGTTTTGGAAAAAAGATAACACTTTTTTTTAATTTTAATGCACAAAAACACACTATATTGCCCAAATTGTTGGTAAAATATAAAATATGATCATATGCCGAGTACATAGATACCAAACACAACATGCTTTAAAATTGTGCACAACAATGCAGTGGCGACAAACTACATACATTTTTAAAAGCCTTTAAAAGCCTTTACAGGTTACCACTTTAGATTTACAGAGGATATCTACTGCTAGAATTTCTGACCTCGATCTGACATTCATGGTGATACCTCACATGCATGGTGCAATTGCTGTTTACATAGGACACAACACTGATGCTTGCATTTGCCTTTGTGCACGAGCACGGGGGGACGGGAGAGCTTTAATTAATTTTTTTTTACTTATTTATTTTTATTTTTTATTTTCTTTTTAAACTGTCCCTTTCATTTTTTAAATTTTTTTTATCATTTTTATTGTTATCACAGGGAATGTAAATATCCCCTATGACAGCAATAGGCAGTGACAGGTACTCTTTTTTGAAAAATGTGGGGTCTATTTTCCTCAGCCCCTAAAGCATGTGACCACACCAAGATTGGTGTAATAAGATGCTTTCACAATTTCCCAATGGCGCTGTTTATATCCAGCGAAACCAAAGTCATGAAATGCTCGTAGCGTCTGGTTTCTTAGGCCATAGAGATGATTGAAACCATTCTGGTCTCCGATCAGCTCTATGGTCAGCTGAAAGAACCACCGGCTGCATTCTCGGGTTCCCTGGTGGGACAGAAAAAAAAAAAGATACCAAGATGATACCTAAACCTGCAGACATAATTCTGGTATACGCACACAAAGTCCAACAACTTACCAGTACGTCGCTGGTCCTTGTTGGGCACAATGTTGTTTTTTTCATGCAGCCTGTGGGCTGAACAAACAAAGAGAACAAACATATTTCTCTATTCACATCTATTGATTGGTGGTATGGCCATCATTAGAATACCGCCCTGCATAAACTCACTTCTAATGATGGGCATACATGCACTGCTCTATTTTTTGTTCAGCCCATGGGCTGAACAAAAAAAAGAACCTAACAGATTCCTAAACTCACATTTATCGATGTGGATGAAGAAATCTCTGCCAAGAAAAGTGAATAAAAATGTATGCTGAAGCATAGGGGCAATGCGCCTATGCTTCGGACTATATGCTTTTTTTTAACTGTGGTGGTAAAATCACCTCCTACAGTGCTGGAGTCATGGATTTACATATCGTGAGACCAAACCCTGTTGCTGTCAAAATAAATCAGTGCTGCAGCTGAATGGCGTACCTGCAAAGCAAACAATGTTATGAATAAATCACAGTATCAATAAAACATTAACTCAAAAAAACAAACTTTTTTATTGCAATCTGTGCCAAAGAAAAGTAAAAACTATATGGCAAAGCATAGGGGCAATCCGCCCCTATGTCCACCCCAGCCCCCGTGCTTCGCCATTAGGGATGAGCCGAACACCCCCCTGTTCGGTTCGCACCAGAACATGCGAACAGGAAAAAAGTTCGCTCGAACACGCGAACACCGTTAAAGTCTATGGGACACGAACATGAATAATCAAAAGTGCTAATTTTAAAGGCTTATATGCAAGTTATTGTCATAAAAACTGTTTGGGGACCCGGGTCCTGCCCTAGGGGACATGGATTAATGCAAAAAAAAGTTTTAAAAACGGCCGTTTTTTCAGGAGCAGTGATTTTAATAATGCTTAAAGTCAAACAATAAAAGTGTAATATCCCTTTAAATTTCATACCGTGTTTAGAACAGTCTGACAGCAAAATTACATTTTGAAGGAAAAATTCCATTTAAAACTACCCGCGGCTATTGCATTGCCGACAATACACATAGAAGTTCATTGATAAAAACGGCATGGGAATTCCCCACAGGGAAACCCCCGAACCAAAATTAAAAAAAAAAAATGACGTGGGAGACACCCTAAATTCCATACCAGGCCCTTCAGGTCTGGTATGGATTTTAAGGGGAACCCTGTGCCAAAAAAAAACGGCGTGGGGTCCCCGCAAAAATCCATTCCAGACCCTTATCCGAGCACGCAACCTGGCAGGCCGCAGGAAAAGAGGGGGGATGAGAGTGCGCCCCCCCTCCTGAACCGTACCAGGCCACATGCCCTCAACATTGGGAGGGTGCTTTGGGGTAGCCCCCCAAAACACCTTGTCCCCATGTTGATGAGGACAAGGGCCTCATCCCCACAACCCTGGCCGGTGGTTGTGGGGGTCTGCGGGCGAGGGGCTTATCGGAATCTGGAAGCCCCCTTTAACAAGGGGACCCACAGATCCCGCCACCCCCTGGGTGAAATGGTAAGGGGATACTTACCCCTACCATTTCACTAAAAAACTGTCAAAAATGTTAAAAATGACAAGAGACAGTTTTTGACAATTCCTTTATTTAAATGCTTCTTCTTTCTTCTATCTTCCTTCATCTTCTTTTTCTTCTGGTTCTTCTGGTTCTTCTGGTTCTTCTGGCTCTTCTGGTTCTTCCTCCGGTGTTCTTGTCCAGCATCTCCTCCGCGGCATCTTCTATCTTCTTCTCCTCGGGCCGCTCTGCACCCATGGCATGGAGGGAGGCTCCCGCTCTTCTCTTCATCTTCTTCTTCATCCTCTTCTCTTCTTCCTTCTTCTCTTCTTCATTTTCTTCTCCGGGCCGCTCCGCATCCATGCTGGCATGGAGGGAGGCTCCCGCTGTGTGACGGCGTCTACTCGTCTGACGGTTCTTAAATAATGGGGGGCGGGGCCACCCGGTGACCCCGCCCCCCTCTGACGCACGGTGACTTGACGGGACTTCCCTGTGACGTCACGGGGAATTCCACAGGGAAGTCCCGTCATGTCCCGTGCGTCAGAGGGTGGCCCCGCCCCCGTTATTTAAGAACCGTCAGACGAGTAGACGCCGTCACACAGCGGGAGCCTCCCTCCATGCCAGCATGGATGCGGAGCGGCCGGAGAAGAAAATGAAGAAGAGAAGAAGAGAAGAAGAAGAGAAGAAGATGAAGAAGAAGATGAAGAAGATGAAGAGAAGAGGATGAAGAAGAAGATGAAGAGAAGAGCGGGAGCCTCCCCCCATGCCATGGGTGCGGAGCGGCCCGAGGAGAAGAAGATAGAAGACGCCGCGGAGGAGATGCTGGATGAGAACGCCGGAGGAAGAACCAGAAGAGCCAGAAGAACCAGAAGAAGAAGATGAAGGAAGATAGAAGAAAGAAGAAGCATTTAAATAAAGGAATTGTCAAAAACTGTCTCTTGTCATTTTTAAAATTTTTGACAGTTTTTTAGTGAAATGGTAAGGGGGTAAGTACCCCCTTACCATTTCACACAGGGGGGGCCGGGATCTGGGGGTCCCCTTGTTAAAGGGGGCTTCCAGATTCCGATAAGCCCCCCGCCCGCAGACCCCCACAACCACCGGCAAGGGTTGTGGGAATGAGGCCCTTGTCCTCATCAACATGGGGACAAGGTGTTTTGGTTGGCTACCCCAAAGCACCCTCCCAATGTTGAGGGCATGTGGCCTTGTACGGTTCAGGAGGGGGGGCCGCACTCTCGTCCCCCCCCTCTTTTCCTGCGGCCTGCCAGGTTGCATGCTCGGATAAGGGTCTGGTATGGATTTTTGGGGGGACCCCACGCCGTTTTTTTTTTTTTTTTGGCGCGGGGTTCCCCTTAAAATCCATACCATACCTGAAACATCTGGTATGGAATTTAGGGGGAACCCCACGTCATTTTTTTTTAAATTTTGGCCGGGGTTCCCCTTAAAATCCATACCAGACTTGAAGGGCCTGGTGTGGAATTTAGGGGGTCTCCCACGTCATTTTTTTTTTAAATTTTGGTTCGGGGTTTCCCTGTGGGGAATTCCCATGCCGTTTTTATCAATGAACTTCTATGTGTATTGTCGGCAATGCAATAGCCGCGGGTAGTTTTAAATGAGTTTTTTCCTTCAAAATGTCATTTTGCTGTCAGACTGTTTTAAACACGGGAAACATGCGCCCCTTTACAGGCATACTATAGACACCCCCCAGGTACGAAATTTAAAGGGATATTACACTTTTATTGTTTGACTTTAAGCATTGTTAAAATCACTGCTCCTGAAAAAACATCCGTTTTTAAAACTTTTTTTTGCATTGGTCCATGTCCCCTGGGGCAGGACCTGGGTCCCCAAACACTTTTTATGACAATAACTTGCATATAAGCCTTTAAAATTAGCACTTTTGATTTCTCCCATAGACTTTTAAAGGGTGTTCTGCAGCATTCGAATTTGCCGCGAACACCCCAAATTGTTCGCTGTTCGGCGAACTTGCGAACAGCCAATGTTCGAGTCGAACATGAGTTCAACTCGAACTCGAAGCTCATCCCTATTCGCCATATCTGCTCTTTTTTTAACAGCAGTGGTGAAATCACCTCCTAAAGCGCTGTAGTCACTGATTTACGTATTGTAAAAGCAAACCCTGTTGCTGTCAAAGTAAACAAATCTGTGCTGCAACTGAATGGCGTAAAACACTGGTTAACAATAAATTACGGTAACAGTACAGTAAAACATTAGAATGACAGACCTGAAAAGCAAAAACTGGTTAACAATAAAACAATACAACAGTAAGAACAATAAAAGGACAACTATTTTTGGCTTTTTTTGTTTTTTATGCTTTTTTATTTATTTTTTATTTTTTGTTTACACTTTTAATGTAACTATAAACATTCCAGGTTTGGGTCTCTCAAAATGCGATAGCCATCTCATCTTTCGAGACCCTGTGTGACAGTGTGCCCTAGGACTGTGTGGTGGTGTACCCTATGCTAATACTTCACTAGTGTGTGGTAGCAAAGGAAACAGTCCCCAGATTTGCCAGGACAGGAGGGAAAAAACTAGCAGGTGTCACGCATGTATCCTCACTTGCTACAGACACAACATCTGTTTTAGGTGCTCTTATGGTAGGGGTACCAGGGAGGACATCCAGGAAATGCCTCTCATGCAGCCTGCTCACTGCATTTGTATTGGGAAGTTGGGCCACAGCACCGTCTGGATACAGAAGGGCTGTGATGATCTCTTCCTGGAATTTTATTAAGGATCCACTTTTTCCTGATGATTTGTATAGCACATAAGCGTTGAACAGAGCCAATTGGAATATTTATACAGACAATTTTTGGTACCAGCATCTGGCCCTACGGGCAACTAAGTATGGCCCCATCATCTGGTCATTGAAGTCCATCCCTCCCATTTTATGGTTGTAGTCATAGACACAGAGGGACTTCTTAACAACACCAATCACCATAGTAATTTGGACTGCCATATCTGGCTGAATGAAAGACAGAACAAAATTGTTTAGTTTGTCCTTCCATCTCACTGAAAGTAATTTTTAGACTTCAAGCAGGCTCTCTCCCCCTAGCTAAGTTGGGCATTTACAAGCCGCTGAGGGAAGCCCCAGTGATTAGATCGCATGGTGCCGCATACACCAATTCCTAATTGAAAGAGGTATCTAAAAAGTGGCACGCTTGAATAAAAATTGTCCACATATTAATGGTACCCCTTTTTGAATAAGGGTGATATAAAGTCCCAAACAATCTTGCCGCTGCTCCCTGTTTAGTCTGGGGAGTTGGGGACACCACGTTTTTAGTAATGCCCATGTTGAGGGATAGGCTCAGAAAGGTCTTAAATTCGGGTCGAATTTGGATTTGTGGTGATGAATTGTCCAGCATGTGCATTGCTTTAGTTCACAATAGATCTGTACAGATCCTCTGTGAAAAACAGCTCAAAAAATTCAAGGGGCGTTAAATCTGTGGGCTGCCAAACAGGACTTACAAGCGCAGTGGGAAGGGCACTATGGGCTTTTTGGGCCTGTGTTTGAATTCTTGGTGGCTGCGGGTCACTACTTGTGCTAGCCAATGCACCAGCTTGAACTACACTTATGAGACTCGCCACGTCACCAAGCCTTACTGCAGTGCTGGTTTGTCTATGACCAGGGTGTACTGGTGCTCGCCAGTTCACCAAAAGGTTGAGTGGCACTAGTACCGACACTGCTGCATACGAGTATCATGCGGTTGTAGCACCTCAGCAACAGAAGAATGGGTCGGGTACACCTGACCTTAGCAGGGACCACTACTCCATTGTCAGAGCTATCTCTCAGTGTGCCGCTCCCTACAGGTTCAAATACTGAGCCTGAATCTGACAGTGAGGCTTCCCCTGCGCTCTTATCCATCATGTTCCGTACCGTGTAGGCCTCTTCACTAGTGTACCTTTTGCCACTAAATTTACAGGTACCTAGTGTGACTGACTCACAGGTAAAAAAGCACCTGGTTGTCAGAGAACTGTTTGAACTGCTACAAAAAAGTTAACTGCTAGTGCTAGCAGAGATCAGGTATGACTGGCTAAATGTTGCAGCTTTGTGTACTGTGTATTGGAAGTGGCAGTGATCTTCTGGTACTGCACTTGAGTGGGCTGGGCGGAGGGGCTAAACACAGGTGCTGCCGGGTGTCGGGGAGTGAACGCCACATTTTTGGGAACACTATGCTATTGGGGACGCTAATATAGTTCTGATCAGATCAAAGATATTAATTCATGCCGACACTATTGTAGTAATGAACATATATAGTGTGTGTGTTAGTGTTACTGGCAATCAAAGGGTTAAATTCTAATGCTGTCTGGGAATGACGCTAACTGATGCTGACACTAACTAATACTAACTAGCTAACTAGTGTCACTCGTGACACTAATACAGTGATCAGAAAAACAAATCTGTACACTATACTAATGACACTGTGACAGGGAGTGAAAAGGTTAATATTATATACTGATTATACTTACCTCCTCTGTGCAGTTGGATTTGCACAGAGCAGCTCCGATCCTCCTCTTCTTGAGTCCCTCTTCTGCTCTCCTGGCCCATCCCTCTGGTGGGTGCCCCCTCAGCTAGTAGCTTGCTACAGGGAGCACCCGAGTTGAATCGGAGCTCCGTGTATCCATTCAGGCACAGAAGCCCTGCCCGGCTCCACCCCCTCTCTTCCCTGATTGGCTGACCGATTTTGATTGACAGCTGTGGGAGCCAATGGCACTGCTGCTGTGTCTCAGCCAATCAGGAGGAGTGCCTTGACATTGCTGTAGGGAGAAGGGGCTCAGGTAAGTAATTAGGGGGTACTGGGGTACTGGAGAGGCTGCTACACATCGAAGGTTTTTTTATCTTAATGCATATAATGCATTAAGATAAAAAAACCTTCTGCCTTTACAAAGCCTTTAACTGGGGATGATCAAGGGGTTAAACATTTATTTGGGAATATATGGGGTACTCTAAATCTATCTGGAACTACCGCTAACTACCACTAACTGCCCTAACAAGTGACACCAATACAGTGATCAGTAAAAAATATGAACACTGTACTTGGTGACACTGTGACAGGGAGTGAAAGGGCTAACTTGGGGTGATAAGGGGGTGAAATATGTGCCTATATGCCCTGGTGACAGTGTAGTGCTTGTGTACTCACTGATCGATCTGATATTTTCGCTTACTGGAACTAAAAAGGGCTCCAGGAGGAGAGATGTCATCACTTTCAGGAGGTTCGCTGACTCGCCAGAACCGATCAGCGGGTCCAGGCCATAAACCAGTGACGGCTGGTGGGTGGGTGCGCGCGTGCCCCAGATCTGTGGGTACGAATCATGTACTTGTATGTGACTTTGCGCAGTGGGGCCGCTCTGCCGCAGTATATATATGCGATGGGCAGTCCGGAACTGGTTAATCTTTTATGTTGTGCCCCCCTGTATAGGTTTCCCTCAATTACTCTTTTCTCTATTTCTGGGGATACCCCTTTCGCTGAATTTTGGCATTATCTCCTGTAAAAATAATGCTTGTTTCTCTTTATTAGAGACAATGGGGTGAATTAACTAAAGGCAAATAGACTGTACACTTTGATATATAGAAACACACTCGCGCCACCAGTGCAAATAATTGCAGCTGCTGTTCAAAACCAATTAAGTTATGTGATGCTCAAAGTGACCCACAGGAGTGTTAGCTCTGTGTGTGTGTGAACAGAGCTTGCAAATGCAAATGAAATAAAATGTAAAAATAAATGAAAAACATTTTATATATATATATATATATATATATATATATATATATATATATATATATATATATATAGTGCACTGCAGTGCCCACATGCAATTCTTACACAAAAAACATAATTGCAAATGGTATCAAATGTTGATAATAAAGGTTATATAGTCTAAATATGCAATTCTCAGAAATTAACCACAATGTGACAAGTCCTTTTGGCTTTATTAAAGTGTCTTGTGCTATCTTCAGCTACGGTATCCACATTAGTGCCACCACTCCACCACATGTGTGATATAGATCCCCACTCACCAAATGGAGATGACCCTCTTGTTGTATAAGAAAGAGGAGTCAAATTTGCTTAGTGGTCATCCAGAGACCAGGGATATCCTCCAAACTGCTCTCCACCATTCTTTCCTCATGGTAGTGTTGCCAATGGCTCCAATAGCAAAATTATTTGTAGATGAGAAAGAAAGAGAAGGACAGGCTTCTCATAGTGTAAAATGCTTCAGGTTTATTTTAAAATATCAGTTACTGATGTACTGTATATACATGAGAGTTTTAAAACATTGGCTTCCTATTAGAACAAAAAAGGAAGCCGTGGGCCACTGGACTCCAGCGTGCGTTCCACCTGCTTGGAAACCTATGCACCAACTTGACACATTTCTTCACTACGTAACGTCTTCAGAAGAGCAGTTTGAAGACTGTGCACTTTGCAGGTGCAGTTGCACTAATTTTCCACAAAGCTTACCCAATCAGGTGCAAGTCTGTCTGACATGTCTGTCTCGGTCGGCTCCGCCCATGCTTCCCTGAAATAATTTTTTTTTATAAAATCTTCATCTGTTTGAAGGAGAAGAGAGACTAGAGACTAAATAGATAGGGGTTGCTTGCTCTCTTGGGTCTCCTGTTTTTTTTTTCTTTTTTTTTTTTTATTACGTTGTCCCTTTGAGGTACTAGGGAGGGGGGAGAGAAGAGGGGAGGGTGAAACAATAAGTAACACATTAAAGAAATAAGTAAATAATAAATAACAAGTAGAAATGAGAAAGTGGTATAGGGACAGAATATAAAGTAGTAAACGTTAGGACACGACAGATTATTTCTCATACGAACACAAAAAATTAAAACACATGAACAGCACCAATAAGGTTGAAGGAATAGGATTATAAATTAGTAAAAGTTGGATATTCACTTTTTAGAATACACTGAGCTGCCACGATAAACTGTTTTATTTATAAGTATAAAAAATTAGAACACATGAATAGCACCAATTTGGTCAGGGAGGGGGGGAGGGGGTGGGATAGGGACCCCTGGGGTAAGGGGGTATTGTAATGTATGGCACCGGCAAGGTATGCCAGTGCAGTTTGGGGAATGAGAGTAAGTGGGAGGTCAGGAACATAGCCCCTAGGGTAGGCCCAGTTGGGCAGGGAGGGAAGGTGGGTGGCGGGTGGGAGAGGGGGTGGGGGAGACAGGAGGGTAGGGGGTGGGAGGGGGGGCGGAGCGGGGAGGGGGGTGGGGGAGGCTGGGGAGGGGTGGGTGGGAAAGGCACAACTCAATTAAACAATGAAAAACATCACAAATATAAACTCATACACAAATACCTCTCACGTTATACCACGGATGGTAATGGGATTAGGAGGAAGGTTGACGGTTATGCACCACTCACTGAGGGGACCCAAGGGGTAGGTAAAACTCTGAGGGACAATTGTACTTTCATTCCTTGCTCATGTTGTTGTCTCTTGCTTTATAATTATTTGAATTGGTATGATCCCTTATACGGGTAAGGAAAAAGGGAAAAGAAAGGGTTTACTCTTAATGTCATGGAATGTGAGAGGGTTGAGGGATAGAGACAAGAGAAGGGCAATGTTTAGATATTTTGATAAAATGAAACCTCAGATAATCTGTTTACAAGAAACACATTTGTGTCCCGACTCTGTCCACCTATTGCGCTCAAGGAGATACCCGACTCAGTTCCACTCCATGTACACTTCACACTCAAGAGGAGTTAGTATAGGGGTCTCCTCTGATGTCTCCTTTGAATGCATAGAACAGAGGGTGGACAAGGAAGGAAAATTTGTTTTTTTGCTATGTAAAATTAATGGACTAATGTGTATTATCGCATCAATATACATACCCCCACCATTCTCATCAGTTCCTCTTGGATGTCTATCACAATTTATAGCCTCACACCGGGATGTCCCGGTGCTAGCACTAGGTGACTATAATAACATTTTAGATAATTCCCAGGATAGAATGTCTTTGACACCTAGAATTACGAGACAGACAACTGGCAGGACTGCTTTTGCAGCCCTACTTACGGAAATAGGACTCCGGGATGTATGGAGAGAGAGGCACGAAGAGGATAGATGCTATTCATGTTACTCTGCAACACATGATGGCCTCTCCCGTATCGACCTGGGCTTAGGGAATGAGGCACTCCTGCAGCTAGTAGAGGACTCAGCGTATGAGCCACGCTTATTATCCGACCACTCCCCATTCTGGGTACGGTTGGGCACCACTGGAAAGCTGGGGCGACCATTATGGAAGGTGAACCCCTACTGGTTATCTTTGTTTTCGCAAGTAGATAATACAAGAGAGGCGCTCCGGGAGTTCCTGCAATTCAATAGGGGGTCCGCAAGCGCTATGGTAGTATGGGATACACTTAAGGCATTCTTGAGGGGATGTCTTATTAAAGAAATTGCGGGCATTAAAACACGTTCCAGGGAATGGGAGAACAAGGTACAGGAAGAACTGAAAGAAAGGGAACGGGTTTTAATAAGAGACCCATCAAAATCTAATCAAGAATCCTGGAGGGAGGTACAAGCAATATATAACTCGGCTTGGTTATCAGCAGCAGAGAAGAGTAGATACTTTCAGCAACAAAGTTACTTTGAAGAGGGGGAAAACACTGGCCGCCTTCTAGCCCTTTTAGCCAGAGAGCAAAGAGATCCTACTACTATCCTGGCTGTGAGGGCTAAATCTGGGGAGAGGCAGACCCTTAGCTCAGACATCTTAAGCAGCTTTCAGCAGTTTTACGGGGACTTGTACTCCAGCAAAACTAGATATGATCCGTCTGAGTTGATGCAGTTTTTGCAGATTTTTTTTTTTGCAGATTTTTTGCAATTATCGGAGGCGGACAGGGAACTGTTGAACTGCCCAATCACATCAGCGGAATTAAGAGAAGCACTGGAGGGGACAGGTCACCATAAATCACCAGGCCCAGATGGGATTCCGGCAGAGGTATACTCCCATTATAGAGAGGACCTCTTACCATCATTACTGCAGGCCATAAGGGAGGCTGAGGAAATGGGTTATCTACCGGATAGCATGCGTGAGGCAATAATAACAGTAATTTTAAAGCCTGGGAAAGATAAACTTCTATTGGACTCATATCGTCCAATCTCGCTACTAAATGCGGATGTTAAATTGTTCGCATGTGTTCTGGCTAAAAGGTTATCTCGAGTGATTGGTAAACTGGTCCATTGTGATCAGTCTGGTTTTATACCTACCCGCTCTACATTGGATAATATAAGGAGACTCTACATGAACCTTCAGATGCCAGTGGACAACCCGGGGAGTAGAGCCATTCTGTCGCTGGACGCCTCAAAAGCGTTTGATAGTGTGGAGTGGCCCTACCTCATGGAAACACTGAAAAGATTCGGGTTGGGAAGTAGGTTTGTAGCTTGGGTAGAGATTCTTTACTCTAAACCCAGAGCCAGAATACGCATTAATAGTGAACTTTCGCCTCCATTTGAACTGCATAGGGGGACGAGACAGGGTTGCCCACTGTCTCCACTACTGTTCGCTTTGGCGATAGAACCTTTAGCTATAAAGATCCGGAATTCAACGGAGGTGGTGGGGTTCCGTAGACATAAGAGAGAAGAAAAAATATCTTTATACGCAGATGATGCACTTATATATTTGGGCGACATGACTTCATCTCTGCGGGCAGTGATGGAGATAGTGAGAGAATACGGCAGCTTCTCAGGCTTTGACATTAACTGGTCAAAATCAACGCTAAGGCCTATAGACCAGCAGAGGGACCGACTCCCTGTGGGAGCGGAACAAATAACAATAGTTGATAGCTTTAAGTATCTGGGAGTGATGGTGTCTCCGAATCCGGCCGAGTATCTTCGGTTGAACCTGGAACCATTGCTCTCTAGACAGAAACAAAAAAGTAACAGCTGGTGCAGGCTCCCCCTATCAGTTATAGGACGAGCAAACCTAATAAAAATGGTGTGGGCACCACAGCAACTTTATGTCTTCCACAATTCACCGATATGGATACCAAAAAAATGGTTTAAGCAAATTGATACACTAATGAGGGAATTGATATGGAAAAAAAAGGCACCCAGAATTAGTTTGGAAACACTGCAATACGAAAAGGATAGAGGAGGGCTCGCAATACCCAACTCTAAGCTATATTTCCTGGCATCACAGTTACAACAAATGGCAGGATGGGGCCGAAAGGGAAATGAGGACCCCACATACCAATTGGTGACTATGACGGAACCCACGTTAGAAGCGGCCTCTCATCTGGAAATGGACTTGCCAAGTATGAAGGGGGTAGAACCAATAAATACGCTCTTTAAAAAGGTATGGGGTGAGGTTCGGAAAACGCTAAAAATAACAGGCGTGCTCCCATTCACGCCGATCTGGCACAACAGAAGATACTCCGAGATCCAGGGACTACAGGGGTTCATACACTGGAAAGAAAAGGGGATTCAGTTTTTCTCACAATTATACGAGGGAGAGGTGTTGAAGACATATGAACAATTATGTAGGGAATTTCATTTGAACTCGAGGGGCTTTTATCAGTACCTCCAACTGCGCCATGCGCTACAGGCACAACAAATAACACACTCTCAGACAGTACCAGCAGTTTCACTTTTGAATGAGATCTTTTTGGCAGACACAAGGAAAGGGTTAATATCAAAAATATACAAGGAGTTGCTGAGGTCAGTCAAGGATCATACATTGTTAAAGTGTCGAAACAAATGGGTAGAGGATATAGGAGAGATAGATGAAAAACAATGGGAAATGGCGCTCGAGGCTATTCCGGTGGTGTCACTCTCCGCAACCCAAAGACTGTCACAATTATTTATCCTTCATAGGGCCTATAGGACATCAGTACAGCTCTATAAATGGGGACGAGGAGATTCCCCACTTTGCCCCAAGTGCAAGGTACACAGAGGAGACTTTATTCATCTAATTTGGAGGTGCCCAAAGCTGCATAGATACTGGGACGAGGTCTCCCAGCATATTTCAAGGTTGGCGCGGGTCTCCATCCCCCTAAACCCGACTGTATACTTGCTTGGAGCTATAAATGTAAAGATGTACCCAGGAGGAAAGTACATCATGTTATCTAGACTGTTGTACCTCGCCAGGAAACTTATTGCAAAGTACTGGATGGCCCCAACGGTACCTACAGTGAAGCAATGGATTGCCTATGTCAATTCGTTTCTCCCCAGAGAACGACTGGCCTACGGCCGCAGAAGTGATCGGAGTAAATTCAATAAGATATGGCATTCATGGTTGGGGGATGTGGATCTGGCCCCACATCAATTGATAATAGAGAGGCTCCAGATGTAGAGACTGGGAGGGGGTGATGTAGAGAGGAAGAATGAGATTGAGATACCCGAGGGGAAGGAAAGTGAGAGTAAGTATGCAGGGGGGGGAGAAGAGAGAGGGACAGGAAGATGGTCCGCAAAATCAACGACAGTATAATTAAATAATTAAGAACATTGGATAGGAGGGAAGTTAGCGGTAACAGTATAGGTGGTGCAAGAAACATCAAAGGTAATATCAATGGTTTGTTGTGACGGAGGGGGGGTGGTGTAGGGAGGGGAGGAGGGGAGGGTTGGAATAAAGTGAAAGGAAATGGAGTAATGAATTAGTAATAGAGATATGATTCTGTATGGAAGAAGGGTAGGAACACAAGAATAGGTTTGCATAAACCATATACTTTATACTATGTGTTTGCACTACTATATATTATGAATGATTGATTTTATGTCTTGCCTTCTTTTTTTTTATATTGCCAGACATAGCCCCTGCCTGGGACGATCTGGTGATTGCTTTATACTACTATAAATTTACTGGCATATGTGCAATAAAAATGATAAAAGATGAAAATCTTCATCTGTTTGACCCCCTATTAAAGCTGTTGTATACCCTGTAGGTAAAATAATATCACCTAAACCTTTACGGTTTAAGAGATATTCACTTTGCATGCGCTGTGAAAGCCCGGTTGAAGGTCCGCCCCCTTATGATGTCACAGCCCCGGGACTGTGACATCATAAGGGGGCGGGGTCACCGGGGGATATCCCCGGTGACCCCGCCCCATGCCTATATAAGTTGCTGTGCACCTCACACACATCATTACAGAGAGAGAGCGTCATGTCAACATCGGAAGAAGAGAAGAGGGAACAAGACAATGGAGAAGACCGAGCCACCGCTAGCAAAAGAGCAGCAAAAGAGCAGAAGATAGCGGAGGAGCCCGGCAGAAGAACCGGACACTGGGAGAAGAAACCGGAGAGAGCGGAGAAGTCAGAAGAAGACTCCCGCAGTCGGAAGAAGACCCCCGAAGTCGGAAGAAGACCCCCGGAGCTGACTAATAAATTACTTTAAAAACCTGTCTAGTGTCTTTTTTTATTGATACTTTTCCCCCAGGGGAATGGGTAGGGGTAGGATGTACCCCATACTCATTCACATAGGGTGGGGGGCCAGGATCTGGGGGCCCCCTTATTAAAGGGGGCTCCCAGATTACGATAAGCCCTCTGCCCGCAGACCCCGACAACCAACAGCCAGGGTTGTCGGGAAGAGGCCCTTGTCCTCATCAACATGGGGACAAGGTGCTTTGGGGTGGGGAGGCCCGCAGGGCGCCCCCCTGCCCCAAAGCGCCCACCCCCCATGGTGAGGGCATGTGGCCTGGTACAGTTCAGGAGGGGGGCACTCGCTTGTCCCCACCTCCTTTCCTGACCAGCCCAGCTGCGTGCTCGGATAAGGGTCTGGTATGGATTTTTTCGGCATAAGGGTTCCCCTTAAAATCCATACCAGACCTAAGAGCCTGGTATGCCCCTGGAGGGGAATCCATGCTTTTTTTTTTTATTTGGCACGGCATTCCCCCTCATTATTCATACCAAACACCTGTCATCTATGCTTGTCGCTCATTGAGAAAGGAAAAAAACAGTATTCCTTTTCCGATGAGGGAGCCAGCTCGGCGCTGGCTCCCGCGACGGGGCTCGCAGGTGTCAAATCTCACCGGTAACAGCGGCGAGATTGACACAATATCGCGTTCACCTACTGTATTTAATAATGAGCTAGTATGCGGTGCATACTAGCTCATTATGCCTTTGCCTTTTTTCTTTGTTTTTTTTTTTTTACATGTGCGGTTATATAACCGCTTTAAGTCTTAGTTTACTCAAATTAGGCCAAATTAACTCCTTAGTCTCCTTCAACTATTATTTTCTTGTCAATTAAAAAAAAAAACACTTTATTTCTTTTGTAAATACTTTGCAATGACTTGAACCAGAACCATAATTTTACAGAACAGACAGACAGAACAAAATGTGCTCATTTTATGTGCAGTAATGCTACTTATTTTTAAACTAAGACTGGTCCAAGTAAATAGAAAAAAAGTGTTTTGTTTAGTATTTTTGCATTTTTTTGTCTAAGGATTAAAAAAAATGATGGTTGCAAGGCAGCCTTGTTTGTCTTTAACCACTTCAATACTGAGCACTTTTACCCCCTGCCTGCCCAGGCCAAGTTTCAGCTTTTAGCACTGTCATGCCCCATACACACGGTCGGACATTGATCGGACAGTCTGACAACAAAATCCTAGGATTTTTTCTGATGGATGTTGGCTCAAACTTGTCTTGCATACACACGATCACACAAAGTTGTCGGAAAATCAGATCGTTCTAAACACGGTGACGTAAAACACGTATGTCGGGACTATAAACGGGGCAGTAGCCAATAGCTTTCATCTCTTTATTTATTCTGAGCATGCGTGGCACTTTGTGCGTCGGATTTGTCTACACACGATCGGAAATTCCGCCAATGGATTTTGTTGTCGGAAAATTTTATAGCCTGCTCTCAAATTTTGTTTGTCGGAAAATCCGATGGAAAAAGTCAGATGAAGCCCACACGGTCGGAATTTCCGACAACACGCTCCGATCGCACATTTTCCATCGGAAAATCCGACCGTGTGTACGCGGCATCACACTTTGAATGATTATTGCGCGGTCATGCAGCACTGTACCCATATGACATTATAACATATTGAATTGTATATTTTCTTATTATAATATGTCTATGTAATGTAAGGCTGACCTGTCATTAGGAAAACCTTTTACCCAACCCCATGTCATTTCACGTCTTGTCTGATAAAGTTGTAATCTGATTGAACTTTGTAATATCATGTCATGTTTGTCAATGGAAACTGTTATAATATCAATGTGACCTTTGTCATGTGACCGTGTATTACCTATTCTGGAAATCACCATCTCCATGGTATGAGAATTCATTCACTCAAGGTATACCTATAATGATTAGGACATTTTTATTTTGTTTTGCACACATGATAAAATAAACATTTTAAGCCTGAAGATCAGTTAACCCCCCTATACATTCTATATTGTCTGAAAGCAGAGACCATGGAGTCATACGTTTATAATGAAACAGTTTATCCAATGCGTATTTTCAGAAAAAAATATATACATTATCTCACATAAGTGAGTACATCCCTCACATTTTTAGTAAATATTTTATTCTATCTTTTCATGTGACAACACTGAAAAAATGACTCTTTGCTACAATGTAAAGTAGTGAGTGTACAGCTTGTATAACAGTGTAAATTTGCTGTCCCCTCAAAATAACTCAACACACAGCCATTAATGTCTAAACTGCTGGCAACAAAAGTGAGTACACCCCTAAGTGAAAATGTCCATATTGGGCTCAAAGTTTCAATTTTTTGTATTTTCCAGCACCGCCTTAACCCTCTTTGGCATGGAGTTCACCAGAGCTTTACTGGTTGCCACTGGAATCCTCTTTCACTCCTCCATGACAACACCACAGAGCTGGTGGATGTTAGAGACCTTGCACTCCTCCACCTTCTGTTTGAGGATGCCCCACAGATGCCCAATAGGGTTTAGTCTGGAGACATGCTTGGCTAGTCCATCACCTTTGCCCTCAGCTTCTTTAGCAAGGCAGTGGTCATCTTGGAGGTGTGTTTGGGGTCATTATCATGTTGGAATACTGCCCTGTGGTCCAGTCTCCCAAGGGAGGGGATCATGCTCTGCTTCAGTATGTCACAGTACATGTTGGCATTCATGGTTCCCTCAATGAACTGTAGCTCCCCAGTGCCGGCAGCACTCATGCAGCCCCAGACCATGACATTCCCACCACCATGCTTGACTGCAGGCAAGACACACTTGACTTTGTACTCCTCACCTGAAATGAGAGCAATAACACCAAATTTAACACACCTGCTCCCCATTCACACCTGAGACCTTGTAACGAGTCATACGGGAGGGAAAAGGGCTAATTGGGCCCAATTTGGACATTTTCACTTAGGGGTGTACTCACTTTTGTTGCCATCAGTTTAGACATTAACCACTTGACCACAGGGCACTTAAACCCCCTTCCTAAACAGACCAATTTTCAGCTTTCGGGGCTCTCACATTTTGAATGACAATTACTCAGTCATGCAACACTGTACCCATATGAAATTTTTGTCCTTTTTTTCATACAAATAGAGCTTTCTTTTGGTGGTATTTAATCACCACTGGGTTTTTTATTTTTTGCGCTATAAATCAAAAAAGACTGAAAATTTGGTAAAAAAAAAAATCTTTGTTTCTGTTAAAGTTTATTGCAGAGTATTGGTGAGTATTGGCACAGTATTGGCAGAGTATTGGTGAGTATTGGCAGAGTATTGGCAGAGTAGGTATTGCAGGGTATTGCACATTATTGCAGAGTATTGCACATTATTGCAGAGTATTGCACATTATTGCAGAGTATTGGCAGAGTATTGCACATTATTGGAGAGTACTGCAGAGTATTGCACATTATTGCAGAGTATTGCACAGTATGGGCACAGAGCAGCACTGTTGGCACTACAGATCCAGCCCACAGCGCTGCTAAAAATGATCTCTCCCCCTCTCCCCCTCTCCCCCTCTCCCCCCGCACTGAACAGATCGGTACAGAGAGGGGAGGGAAGAACCGGCATCATGACAAGACACCGGTTTGTTTACAAGTGATCGCTCCTTCATTTGACGGAGTGATCACGTGGTAAATGGCCGCTACAAGCGGCCATTTACCGTGATCCATGATGCGCCGGGTCTTCCGGACCCGGCGATTATGGATGTTTGCAGGAGCGAGCCCCAGGGGGGCGCACGAGAGCAACATTCTGGGAGAACATCCCATGGATGCCCACCCAGAATAAGCTGACCACACTGTAGCCATCTTTCGGCTATGGCCTGGTCAGCAAGTGGTTAATGTCTGCGTGTTGAGTTGTTTTGAGGGGAAAGCAGATGTACACTGTTATACAAGCCGTACACTCACTACTTTACATTGTAGCAAAGTGTAATTTCTTCAGTGTTGTCACATGAAAAGATAGCATAAAATATTTACAAAAATGTGAGGGATGTACTCACTTTTGTGAGATACTGTACTTGTTAATTTTAGTGCACACAAATGCAATTTATTACCCAGTTGGTAAAAAGTATAAAATATGAGGTTGTGTTCACTAAATAGATACCCAACATGTCAAGAATAGGGATGAGCTGAACACCCTACCGGTTCGGTTCGCACCAAAACTTGTGAACAGATAAAAAATTTGTGCGAACATCGGTAAAGTCTATGGGACATGAATGTGAAGAATTAAAAAATGGCCGTTTTTTCAGGAGCAGTGATTTTAAGAATGCTTACCCACTTCAGCCCCGGAAGAATTTACCCCCTTCCAAACCAGACCATTTTTTGCGATACGGCACTGCGTCGCTTTAACTGACAATTGCGCGGTCGTACAACTTTGTACCCAAACAAAATGTATGTCCTTATTTTCCCACAAATAGAAATTTCTTTTGGTGATATTTGATCACCTCTGCAGTTTTTATTTTTTTGCGCTATAAACAAAACAAGAGCGACAATTAAAAAAAAACACAATATCTTTTACTTTTTGCTACAATAAATATCCCCAAAAAATATTTTTTTCCTCAATTTAGGCTGATAAGAAATTTTTATACATATTTTTGGTAAAAAAATCACAATAAGCGTATATTGATTGGTTTGTCTAAAAGCTATAGCGTCTACAAAATAGAGGATAGTGTCATCGGTGTGACCAGAACTGTGTGGACTGCAAACAGAGTGAACCAAAACATATGTAAGGTGAAAAAGTAATGTAGTTTATTAGGATAAGTGAACACAGATATAAACGCACCTCCAATACCAAACAGTGTAAAACAAATCAAACAACTAAACAGTGACTCACAAAGAGCAACAATCTAAACTAGCATATACAGAAGATAGGGAATACCAGAATCGTAATCGTAGCCAGGCCATGACAACACCACAGAGCTGGTGGATGTTAGAGACCTTGCACTCCTCCACCTTCTGTTTGAGGATGCCCCACAGATGCCCAATAGGGTTTAGTCTGGAGACATGCTTGGCTAGTCCATCACCTTTGCCCTCAGCTTCTTTAGCAAGGCAGTGGTCATCTTGGAGGTGTGTTTGGGGTCATTATCATGTTGGAATACTGCCCTGTGGTCCAGTCTCTCAAGGGAGGGGATCATGCTCTGCTTCAGTATGTCACAGTACATGTTGGCATTCATGGTTCCCTCAATGAACTGTAGCTCCCCAGTGCCGGCAGCACTCATGCAGCCCCAGACCATGACATTCCCACTACCATGCTTGACTGCAGGCAAGACACACTTGACTTTGTACTCCTCACCTGAAATGAGAGCAATAACACCAAATTTAACACACCTGCTCCCCATTCACACCTGAGACCTTGTAACGAGTCATACGGGAGGGAAAAGGGCTAATTGGGCCCAATTTGGACATTTTCACTTAGGGGTGTACTCACTTTTGTTGCCATCAGTTTAGACATTAACCACTTGACCACAGGGCACTTAAACCCCCTTCCTAAACAGACCAATTTTCAGCTTTCAGGGCTCTCACATTTTGAATGACAATTACTCAGTCATGCAACACTGTACCCATATGAAATTTTTGTCCTTTTTTCATACAAATAGAGCTTTCTTTTGGTGGTATTTAATCACCACTGGGTTTTTTATTTTTTGCGCTATAAATCAAAAAAGACTGAAAATTTGGTAAAAAAAAAAAATCTTTGTTTCTGTTAAAGTTTATTGCAGAGTATTGGTGAGTATTGGCACAGTATTGGCAGAGTATTGGCGAGTATTGGCAGAGTATTGGCAGAGTAGGTATTGCAGAGTATTGCACATTATTGCAGAGTATTGCACATTATTGCAGAGTATTGGCAGAGTATTGCACATTATTGGAGAGTACTGCAGAGTATTGCACATTATTGCAGAGTATTGCACAGTATGGGCACAGAGCAGCACTGTTGGCACTACAGATCCAGCCCACAGCGCTGCTAAAAATGATCTCTCCCCCTCTCCCCCTCTCCCCCTCTCCCCCTCTCCCCCCACACTGTACAGATCGGTACATAGAGGGGAGGGAGGAACCGGCATCATGACATGACACCGGTTTGTTTACAAGTGATCGCTCCTTCATTTGACGGAGTGATCACGTGGTAAATGGCCGCTACAAGCGGCCATTTACCGTGATCCATGATGCGCCGGGTCTTCCGGACCCGGCGGTTATGGATGTTTGCAGGAGCGAGCCCCAGGGGGGCGCACGAGAGCAACATTCTGGGAGAACATCCCATGGATGCCCACCCAGAATAAGCTGACCACGCTGTAGCCATCTTTCGGCTATGGCCCGGTCAGCAAGTGGTTAATGTCTGCGTGTTGAGTTGTTTTGAGGGGAAAGCAGATGTACACTTTTATACCAGCTGTACACTCACTACTTTACATTGTAGCAAAGTGTAATTTCTTCAGTGTTGTTACATGAAAAGATAGCATAAAATATTTACAAAAATGTGAGGGATGTACTCACTTTTGTGAGATACTGTACTTGTTAATTTTAGTGCACACAAATGCAATTTATTACCCAGTTGGTAAAAAGTATAAAATATGAGGTTGTGTTCACTAAATAGATACCCAACATGTCAAGAATAGGGATGAGCTGAACACCCTACCGGTTCGGTTCGCACCAAAACTTGTGAACAGATAAAAAATTTGTGCGAACATCGGTAAAGTCTATGGGACACGAATGTGAAAAATAAAAAAATGGCCGTTTTTTCAGGAGCAGTGATTTTAAGAATGCTTACCCACTTCAGCCCCGGAAGAATTTACCCCCTTCCAAACCAGACCATTTTTTGCGATACGGCACTGCGTCGCTTTAACTGACAATTGCGCGGTCGTACAACTTTGTACCCAAACAAAATGTATGTCCTTATTTTCCCACAAATAGAAATTTCTTTTGGTGGTATTTGATCACCTCTGCAGTTTTTATTTTTTGCGCTATAAACAAAACAAGAGCGACAATTAAAAAAAAACACAATATCTTTTACTTTTTGCTACAATAAATATCCCCAAAAAATATTTTTTTCCTCAATTTAGGCTGATAAGAAATTTTTATACATATTTTTGGTAAAAAAATCACAATAAGCGTATATTGATTGGTTTGTCTAAAAGCTATAGCGTCTACAAAATAGAGGATAGTGTCATCGGTGTGACCAGAACTGTGTGGACTGCAGAGTGAACCAAAACATATGTAAGGTGAAAAAGTAATGTAGTTTATTAGGATAAGTGAACACAGATATAAACGCACCTCCAATACCAAACAGTGTAAAACAAATCAAACAACTAAACAGTGACTCACAAAGAGCAACAATCTAAACTAGCATATACAGAAGATAGGGAATACCAGAATCGTAATCGTAGCCAGGCCAGGGTCATATATGGGAGATCAGCAGATGGGGGCAAGGAGAAAGACAGGACAGGGAGAAGGTGGAAGGGATCAGGCTGCAGGGCAGGGGTACAGGTAGGGTTGCCACCTCATCCCTTTAAACCAAAACACATATGAATTACACAGGTTCTGAGGCTAACTGAATGCAGATAAGGCACCAAGTGAGTTTAATTACCACCTTAATCAGCCAGAAAACCTGTGTAATGAATATGTGTTCGGTTTTAAAGGGATAAGGTGGCAACCCTAGGTACAGGATAACAGGATCACAGGAGGGGAGGGAACAGGTTCAAGTTCAGGCTCAGGCACACAGGATCACAGGTACAGTTCAGGGCCCAAGGACAATACCAAGGCAAGTGTGTGAGTGCTTGCCGGGTATAAATACACATCTCCTGCAATCATTCTCAGGTGACGCCTGACTGCAGGAGATGATGTCGGCTCCAGATTGCTAGGAGACACCCGCTGGTGGACACCAGTACTGCGGCCCAAAGATCAGACAGTGCCACCAGCAGGTGAAACCTTTCCTGACAGATAGATTTTCACCATTTTTATTATTTTATTTTTTTTTACTAGTAATGGCGGCGATCTGCGATTTTTATAGGGACTGCAACATTGCGACAGACAGATCACACACTTTTGACACTATTTTGGGACCATTGACATTTATACAGCGATCAGAGCTAAAAATAGCCACTGATTACTGTATAATTCTCACTAGCAGGGAAGGGGTTAACATTAGGGGGCGATCAAGGGGTACAAAGTGTGTCCTAGGGAGTGTTTCTAACTGTGGGGGGATGGGACTCCCTGGGGGAGAAGACCGATTGTTGATTCTAAGCAGTAGGAACAACAGATCAGTCCCCTCACCCCTGACAGAATGGAGATCTGTCTGTTTACATTGACAGATCTCTGTTCTGTCTCTGTCAGCAGCGATTGCGGGTGCCCGGCGGACATTGCAGCCATCGGGCATGTGCAACGGCTCCTAAGTGAACAGCTATGGTGATTTGCGCAGATTGCCATTCTGCTGCTTTCAAAAGATGGTTGGCGGTTGGCAAGTGGTTAAAGTGAAACAATAAAAATGAAATATTCCTTTAAATATCATGCCTGGGGGATCCCCTTAGTTTGCCTGTAAAGTAGCACATTTTCCCCATGTTTAGAACAGTACTGCAGAATGACATTTCCAAAGGAAAAAATGTCATTTATAATTGCTCAAGGCTGCAATGTATTGCAAGATCCCGGATATATACATAAAAAAATCATTGAACAAAAACAGCGTAGGTTCCCCGCAGTCCATACCAGGCCCTTCGGGTCTGGTATGGATATTAAGGGGAACTCCACGCCATGTATTTATTTTTTTAAATGGCATGAGTGTCCCCCCAAAATCCATACCAGACCCAAAGGGCCTGGTATGGAGGAGGAACCCATGCCGTTTTTTTTCTTAATTCTGTCATAGGGCTCCCCTTAACCACTTCAATACACTATATTATATATTGTACACTGCGCTATATACCCTGCACTGTATTATATATACTACACTGAGGGCACTATATACTCTGAACTGCAGTATATATACTATATGGACTGCACTATTTACTCTGAACTGCAGTATATATACTATATGGACTGCATTATATACTCTGATGAAGAATTGGGTCTTAGGTGTTGGTGGTGGCATTGCTGGGGGAGCACATTGCAGGGGCTTCTATCCTTAAGGCTTCTATCTCTAAGTGATTCTTTCTACAAGTGATATGCACTTCATTCTCTGCACTAAGTTCTGCCTCACCTGATCATTCCTTCTGTCTCTTTACAGGTATGTGTCAGCTCATCCACATCTTCCACCGTTAACTGAAATTGGGATCTGCCTGCTGTCTCTGTGTGTGTGTGTGTGTGTCTCTGGTATGTGTCAGCTCATCCACATCTTCCACCGTTAACTGAAATTGGGATCTGCCTGCTGTCTCTGTGTGTGTGTGTGTGTGTGTGTCTCTGGTATGTGGCCTTCTCTATCTGTTGCCCTGTGCGAACAACCATGACATTATTTGTTTTTCTGAACTGTCTTACCTAAGTTTTATGTGTTGATCTTGTCTTGGCCTTTTGCTATTCTGACTTTTGTAGCAAAAAGTTCACTTTGATTGCTAGGCACTCTTATAGTCACTCATGATTAATTAACAAACTTAAACCCCACCCTTATAACAGTATATATTTGAGCATCCTTAAGGGGTCAGCACATTGCTGGGGGAGCACATTGCAGGGGCTTCTATCCTTAAGGCTTCTATCTCTAAGTGATTCTTTCTACAAGTGATATGCACTTCATTCTCTGCACTTCAGCGATTGCACGAAGCAAACAAATACAGCAATCTGCACTGGAAAGCAGCTAACAGACTGCAGGTGACCCTGTCTCTCTATTAAGCTCTCCTTCCACTCTGTAACATGCACTCTCTACCACTGCTTCTGACACTCCTGTCCTCTCTCCTCAAACTCTCTTACCTTCACCCTCCCTCTCCACCCGCCTGCTTATACATATCACCCTGCCTTCTGTCTTCCCCCTACTACTGCTCTTACCAACTCTCGCTCATTCTACATCCATACACTGATAAAACCTCCAGTACTCTGAGACATGCCCCTTCACATAAATCACATTCCCACATTATCTCCCTCACCCTCCTGCTTCTCCTAATCTCTGGTGACATATCCCCAAACCCTGGGCCACCATCATCTGTCTTTGCCCAACGCTCCCATCCCCCTACACCCTCTGGCAGGAGCCGCAACCCACAGAACTTGGTCTATATTCCTCTTTCCAAAACCAGCCCCCCCTTTTTCTGTGCCCTGTGGAATGCACGTTCTGTCTGCAACAAACTCACCACCCTCCATGACCTCTTCATCACAAATTCCTTTAACCTACTTGCCATTACTGAAACCTGGCTTCATGAATCGGATACTATTTCTCCTGCTTCCCTCTCCCATGGGGGCCTTCTCTGGACTCACTCCCCCAGACTAAGTGGACGGAAGGGAGGTGGAGTGGGAATCCTTCTAGCCCCATGCAGCACCTATCAGGTTCTTCACCCACCTCCCTCTCTGACACTCTCCTCTTTTGAGGCACACTGCATTCGTCTTTTCTCTCCCATTTCTCTAAGAATTGCTGTCATCTACCGGCCCCCTGGACCGGTATCAGCCTTTCTTGATGACTTCTCTGCCTGGCTACCCTACTTTCTCTCTTCTGAAATCCCCACAATTATTCTTGGGGACTTCAACATCCCTGTCAACACTAACACTACTATTACTTCTAAACTTCTCAATCTAACCTCATCGCTTGACCTGAAGCAATGGATACAGGCTCCTACCCACTCCAATGGCAACACCCTTGACCTTGCCTTCTCCTATCTATGCACTCCGTGCAACCTTTCCAACAATCCACTCCCACTCTCTGATCACCACCTTATTAGTTTTGCTCTCTCCTTGTCTTCCACCTCTTCTCCCTCCAACCGCCTAACAGTTACACGCAGAAACCTTCGCCACCTCAACCCTTCTCTTCTCTACTCTGCTACTGATCACCTCTATGACAAAATCTCCCCCCTATCCTGCCCCAACCTAGCTACTTTCATTTACAACAGCTCACTGTCTTCCTCTCTAGACAAGCTGGCCCCCCTCGCTACACGCAGAATTAGGCCCCGACTGCTACAACCCTGGCAAACAGATGACACCAGAAGTCTCAGAAAACGTAGCCGCGCTCTTGAGCGCCTGTGGCATAAGACTAAGACCCAGGAAGACTTCACACAATATAAATCTGCCCTCCTAAAATACTACTCCTGCCTTCACAGTGCCAAACAGACCTACTTTATCACACTCATCAACACCTTCTCATCCAGTCCACGTCAACTCTTCTCTACCTTCAACACTCTACTCTGTCCTCCACTGCCTCCACCCACCAACTCACTCACTGCCCAGGAGATTGCCAATCACTTCAAAACTAAGATTGATACAATTCATGAGGAGATCGCCAATGCGCAAAAACCTCCCCCATGCAACACCCCATGTCCACAGATACAATCATTACTTCCCCCATTCAACCCTGCTACTACTACTGAGGTTGCTAAACATTTATCTAGCACTCATCTAACCACTTGCCCCCTGGATCCTGTTCCCTCGAAAATGCTACGCTCACCCTCTGACTCGATTCTACGCTCTCTAACTCACATTTTCAACCTCTCCCTCTCTTGTGGCATCTTCCCAAACTCTCTAAAACATGCGCTAGTCACCCCCATACTAAAAAAGCCCTCACTGGATCCCACCAATCTCAACAACTTACGTCCCATCTCCTTACTCTCCTTCTCCTCCAAACTTCTTGAAAGACTGGTCTACAACCGATTAAGCGACCATCTGACCATGAATAAACTTCTTGATCCCCTTCAGTCCGGTTTTCGCCCTCAACACTCCACGAAAACTGCTCTCCTTAAACTCTCAAATGACCTACTAATGGCTAAAGCCAATGGACACTATTCTGTACTACTTCTCCTGGATCTCTCTGCTGCCTTTGACACAGTGGACCACCCCCTCCTCCTCAAAAAACTCCACTCCTTTGGTCTCCGTGACTGTACTCTTCGCTGGTTCTCATCCTACCTATACCACCGCTCCTTCAGTGTCACTTACAACTCTACTTTCTCCTCTCCTCTTCCTTTTTCCGTTGGGGTCCCCCAAGGTTCTGTTCTCGGACCTCTCCTTTTCTCAATCTACACCACCTCCTTGGGTCAGTTGATTGCCTCCCACGGCTTTAAATATCATCTCTACGCTGATGACACCCAAATCTATCTCTCCACCCCCCAGCTCTCTCCATCTGTCTCCTCACGCATTACCAACTTATTAGCAGACATATCAGCCTGGATGTCACATCACTTTCTCAAACTCAACCTATCCAAAACCGAGCTCATGATATTTCCTCCCTCAGGTGCCACTTCCCCTGATCTCCCTGTCAAGATCAACGGCTCAACTATCAACCCATCTCCCCACGCCAAGGTCCTGGGTGTAATCCTGGACTCTGAACTAACCTTTCGACCCCACATTCTATCACTATCCAAAGCTTGCCGCCTCTGTCTTCGCAACATCTCCAAGATACGCCCCTTCCTAACCAATGACACCACAAAGCTTCTAATCCACTCCCTGGTCATCTCCCGCCTTGACTACTGCAACTCCCTCCTCATTGGTTTACCTCTAAATAGGCTATCCCCACTTCAGTCCATCATGAACGCTGCGGCCAGGCTCATCCACCACACAAACCGCTCAGTGTCTGCTACACCCCTCTGCCAATCCCTCCATTGGCTGCCACTCAATCACGAATTAAATTCAAGATACTAACTATAACTTACAAAGCATCCACAACCTGGCCCCTAGCTACATCTCTAACCTAGTCACAAAATACCAACCTAATCGTTCTCTTCGCTCCTCCCAAGACCTCCTGCTCTCAAACTCCCTTGTCACCTCATCCCATGCTCGCCTTCAGGACTTCTCCAGAGCCTCCCCCATCCTCTGGAATGCTCTGCCCCAATCCGTCCGATTTTCTCCTACTTTATCCACTTTCAGACGATCCCTGAAAACTCATCTCTTCAGAGAAGCCTATCTGGCCCCCACCTAACAACTGTACATTTATCTTCTCAATCAGCACATCACCCACAGTTATTACCTCTTGTATCTCTTGACCTTCCCTCTTAGATTGTAAGCTCTAAGGAGCAGGGCCCTCTGATTCCTACTGTATCAAATTGTATTGTATTTGTACTGTCTACCCTCAAGTTGTAAAGCGCTACGTAAACTGTTGGCGCTATATAAATACTGTATAATAATAATAATAATAATAATAATACCACGGTGACCCCTCACAGTCACTCTTGTTGGGCTCAGGAACGATCCAGGCTGGTAAATATTATTTCAAAAATTACAATTATGAACATGGAGCTCATCTCTAGTCATGACTTAAAATTGTGTGCGAAACATCCACACACTTTGTACTCATTGTCCGTAGCTGACACTTTAAAAGCCTTTATTTGTCAGTTTAGTTACATTTTTGTCTTTATTATTTGTTACTTTTTTATTTTATTTTTTTCACATGTATCTCTTGAATTCCACAGAAGAAAGATAATGGGGTACAAATTGTTGTGTATGATCGGCTTCCCTGGACACTTCTGTTGTCGGTGGGTTACAATCAGACATGTGCGCTTCATTTCATTCCCAATCAAAATTTGGAGTAATTTTCTGTTATTTGGAGATTTGCATGTGTCTGAATTTTTGAATTACAATAGTAACGAATTTCAATCAATCCAAAACAAGGAAATTCAATTTTTTCCAAAAAAATGAATTATTTATCAGGCAAAAATTTCAGACCTGATTAGCACCTGAATTGGTGAGGAGGAACGCACCGGACCTCATGCTGTGCAAAGCGGCTGCAGCGTATGTGACCCGGATTACTGATTTCCTTCATAAACTGTGGGGGGTAATTTACTAAACCTGGAGAGTTAAAAATCTGGTTCAGCTCTGCTTAGAAACCAATCAGCTTCCAGGTTTTATTGTCAAAGCTTCATTGAACAAGCTGAAGTTAAAATCTGATTGGCCGCCATGCACAGCTGTATCAGATTCTGAGTGCTCCAGTTTTATTAAATCTCGCCCTGTGTGTGTATTAGTGGACCTAAAAGATCTGATGATGTTTTGGAGACAAAGAATATTCAAATATTGATTGGATTTGGATTGTTCTTCTCCTCGCTCACTCTGCATTTTATAAATGGATAAAAATAAAGAAGTAATTCTGTATATATGAAATCATTTGTACTTTACATTATTTCTTCACACCTGCCTAAAACTTTTGCACATTACTGTACATAGAGACACACAATGTTGAAGTCGGATTTTTTTTTATAACTTAGAAGACGTCACATATTGGGAAAAAATCTTATTATTAATTTAAATAAGATGAACGTGTTTTGGATGAAACAGACTATTTTTCTGGTGAATGGATCATTTTCTCATCATTTGTGTGCAGATCATTATACAGATCATTCATAAATCGCCCTTCACTTCTCTCAGGGTTGTTATGTTGCCCACGGATGATACTACAGATGTTCCATTCATTGTTTTCTCATTAATCTACGTTCAGCATCCCATAATGACAAAGTGACATCACAATATTAGAAATGTTACTAATGTATGAAAAACAAAAAACTGAAATCTCACATTGGCAGAAGTCTTCACACCCTTTACATCAACACTTGGGATTTATCTCAGGAGCCTCCCGATTTTGGATGGTTGGTGAGATGTTTCTACACCTTGATTGGAGTCCACCTGTGGGGAACAAATGATTTGGAAAGGCGCACACCTCTCTATAAAAGGGATCACAGCTGACAATGTATTCTGTATCAGAACAAAGGCCATGAGGTCACAGGAAGTGCCTGCAGAGCTCAGAGACAGAATTATTGCAAGGCACAGATTAGGGGAAGGGTACAAAACATTTCTGCAGTGACCAGAGCCCAGCGACCTCCATAATTCTCACATGGAAGAAGAATGACACAACCAGGAGACTTCCCAGAGCTGGTCACCTGACCAAACTGACCAATCGGGGAGAAGGGCCTTAGTAAGAGAGGTGACCCCGATGGTCACTCTGACTGAGCTCTAGAGATCCTGTGTGGAGATGGGATGAAGTTCCAGAAGGACATCACTGCAGCCCTCCCCCGATCTGGGCTTTATGGGGGAGGGGCTAGTAGAGATCTGCACAACAGAAACATTTGTTTTGTTTCATGTCAGATTTGTTTGTTAAGTTATTAATTACATTTCTTCATATTTGTTATGTTAGAATGATTTGTTTTTGGAATTTGTTTCATATATTCGCTATTTTCAAACTCATTTGGCATTCAAAGTTCAAAAGTTGGCTAAATATTGTTTCTATTTTATTCTATTCTATTTAATTTGATTTGAAATTTGACTTTTGAAAGATGGCTATATTCATTCTATTTTTTTCAAAGTTCAAATTTTGAACTCTGAAAGATGTTAGAGCCTTTCAATTGTATTCTATTCAAGATTCAAATTTTTAATTTCAGATGACAGCTATATTCTTTCTATGTTATTCTATTCTATTCGAAATTTGAAATTCAAATTTAAAAAGATTTAATTTTCAAAAGATGGCTATATTTTTTCTATTCTATTCTATTCTATTCTTTTCAATTCTATTCTACCTGAAATTAGAATTTAAGATGGCTATATTCTTTCTCTTTTATTCTGTTCTATTCTATTCTATTGTGTTTTGAATTTAAAATGGCAAATTTCAAAATTTGAATTTTGAAAGACGGAAAAATGCTTTATTTGTTGGTCAATTTTATTTAAAATTCAAATTTTGAAATTTGACATTTAAATTTTGGATGAAGTTATAGTCTTTCTATTTTATTTTTTCTATTCTATTCAAGTTTTTAAATTCAAACTCTGAAATTTGAATTTTGGAAGTTGGCTTTATATATTTTTTTCCTATTCTATTTTAATTGAAATTATGGACTATATTGTTTCTATTCTATTGTATTCAAAATTTGAAACTCAAATTTCAAAATTTGAATTTCAGAAGATGACTAAATTCAAATTTTGAAAGACAGATATATTTTTTCTATTACATTTTATTTAATTTGAAATACTCGTTTTGGAAACTGGCCACATTCTTTCTACTTTATTCTATTCTATTCTATTCAAAATTTTAATTTCAAAATTAAAATGTAGAAAGTTAGCTATGTATTTTTTTCTATTTTATTTTATTCTATTTGAAATTTGAAATTCAGAAGATGGCTATATTCCTTCTATTTTATTCTATTCTATTCAATTAAAATTTTGAAATTCGAATTTCAAATTTACTTTCTATTTTATTCTTTTTTATTGTAAATTTGAAATTCGAAAGATGGCTATATTACTTACATATTATTCTATTCTTTTCTATTCAAAATTCATATTTCAGAATTTGAATTTCCGAAGACCGATATATATTTTTATACCTTCTTTTATTATGTTTGAAATACACATTTTGGAAAATGGCTATATTCAATCTATTTTACTTTATTCTTTTCAAATTTCAAATTTGGGAAGACGGCTATATTCTTTCTCTTTTATTCTACTTCATTCTACTTTAATACATTTGACTTTTGATTTTTGGAAGACCGCGATATTCTTTCTATTTTAGTCTATTTTGTTTCAAAATTAAAATTTTGATATTTAAAATAGAATTTTGGACTACAGCTATATTCTATTCTATTCAAAGTTTGGAATTTGGCTATAGATTTTATTCTATTCTATTGTATTTGAAATTATGGATTTTAAAAGATGGCTATATACTTTCTATTCCATTGTATTCAAAATTTGAAATTCCAATTTCAAACTGTGAATTTCAGAAGAATGATATATTCTTTTTATTTTATTAAATTATATATTATTTTTCTATTCTATTCTTTTCTATTTAAAATTTGCATTTCAGAAGAGTGCTATATGCTTTATATTTTATTTTGTTCTAATCTGTTCAAAATTTGAAATTCACATTTCAGAAGACAGCTACATTCTTTCTATTCTATTCTATTCTTTTCTATTTCAAATAGAAATTTTGAAATTTCAATTTGAATTTTGGAAGACAGATGTATTTTTTTCTATTTGAAATACTAATTTTGGAAACCATCTAATTCTTTCTATTTTATTATATTCTATTATATTCAAAATTTGAAATTTGAATTTCTAAATTCAAATTGTGAATGTCGCATATATATTTTCTCTTTTATTTTATTCTACTTCAAATTTGAATTTTGGAAGAAGGCTATATTCTTTTGATCCTATTCGAAATCGGTTTTCTAAATTTGAATTTTGGAAGGTGGCTGTATTTTTTCTCTTTTTACTTTATTCTATTCAATTCAAAATTTAAACTTTGAAATTCTAAATTCTAATTGTGAACAAAAGCTTTATCCTTTCTATTTTATTCTAGTCAATTATTTTCTAAATTTGAAATTCAAATTTCAGATGATGGTTATATTCTTTCTATTTTATTCAATTCTATTCTTTTCTATTCAAAATTCCTAATTTAAAATATGAATTTCCAAAGACATATTTATTTTATTATTTTGTATTTGAAATACAATTTAAGAAAATGGCTATATTCTTTCTGTTTTTTCTATTCTATTCAAAATTCTAATTTGGGAAGACAAGTATATTCTTTCTATTTTGTTCTACTCCATTCTATTTTAATCCATTCAAATTTAGATTCTCGGAAGATGGCTATATTCTTTCTATATAATTTAATTATATTCAAAATTTGAAATTCAAATATTGGAAGATAATATTTTTTACGTTTTATTATTTTACATTTACATTTATTTAGTGGTATGAGACATAAACAATGAAAAGATAACTTCACAGAATAGGCGGTCCAAACAAAATAGCATATAATGATCAGTATCTGAATGCATCCTACCAAATATAGGGTCACTCTGGGTAATTTCCAGAGAATAAAGCTGTAGGTGTGCAGGGAACCCAGGTACCTAGGATGTGTAAGAATAGGGATCCACATAGGTGGATTGTGTAATGACTTGCACTTCTATAGAGCTAAGTCCTGTTATTCTTGAAACACAGTTATTAGTACGTGGGGGAAGTGTTATGCGGGGTGTCCAACTGGGGTCGAAACATAGCAATTTTTTAATTAAAATGGAAAAAAAAATAAAAGGGAGGACAAAGAAAGAAAGAGAGAGAGAGAGAGAGAGAGAGAGAAAAAAGGGGGGGGAGGGGTGAGGGGGAAGGGATATTTAGAAAAGGGAAGGGGGAAGTCCCACCCAGGGGGTGAGTATTCGATTCTATTCTAATCTATTGCCTATTCTATTGGGTGAAGGGCTAAGCCCCCCTGCCCCAAAGCACCCACCCCCGCATGATGAGGGCATGTGGCCTGGTATGGTTCAGGGGGGGCGCTCGGCTGCATGCTCAGATAAGGGTATGGTATGGACTCGGGGGACCCAAACTGTTTTTTTTGTTAACTATTTTTTTTACCAGAAAAGTTTTTATTTTTATTCAGGTGTCAGCAGGGAAGCCCATTGACAGCTGATATATCATTGGTGGTTAAGGACGCTGCGACCGGCTTCCCAGCCTTGCTCCTTAACAACCAGGTTTTACTGCACCCTGATTGGGCAAAGCTTTGCTCAATCAGCGTGCAGAATGCACTGTGCAGAGCACACATGCCAAACACCCTGCAAATGCGGGTGTTCCCCGAATAGAGCAAACAGCCAACGTTCAGGCCCAAACTCATCCTTGGGCCGAACTGTTCACCCAACTCTACTGAAGATGGAAAAATGTTATACGTTACCACCACAGATATTAAGTATGTATAGACAGGTTGCACTCTCTGAGTGGTTAGGCAGGAATAATATATCTGGAAATAAAAAAATAGTGAGTCAATTTGGAGACTGACAACGCAAAATGATACAGTTTGATAGAAAAGATATAAAGCCTTAAAGAGCAGATTGCAAATTTTCAGTGACTGTGTAGGGATATTGTATCTGGAAATAAAAGCATGTATGAGTGTCTTAATTCAGAGACTGAAAAGGGGAAAATTTACAATTTTGCACCACAGCTATTTAGCATTTTTGGTCAGGCCACAATTTCTGAGGGAAAAGGCAAGAAAATTGCATCTAGAAAGAAAAAAATCAGTGTCTATTTGTTTCAAATTTAAAGAAAAAAGTGTAAAGACTTGCAGCACAACTTTGAAGCTTTTTTTGGATAGGCCACAATTTCTGATGGAGAGAGCAAGAAAATTACATGCGGATTTAAAAAAAAAGAGTGTCTTGCTTTGGAGACTGAAGATGGGAAAAGGTTAGAGATTTGCACAACAGATAATAAGGGGGAGGGGAGGCTTTTATTTCTGAGTGACAGAATGGGCATCTTATATCTAGAACTAAAAGTTGGATAATTTTTGTTTTAAATTGGAAACATAAACATTGAAGGGGGCAGGAGGTGGAGCCTAGCGGAGCAGACATGCATTGTTAGAGCTCCACACCGCTGAGGAGAGAAGAGAAGGACAAAGCGGAGCCTGCAGGCTCAAAAGGTATCCATTTGAACCTTTTTGCCCCAGGGAACAAACTGTGAAAGTTTGGGCAGGAAATATGGTACTGGGAGGAAACCGTGGCAGAAATAAAAATCACCTCACAAAGAGCTCACAGGCACTCACTGCAGCTGAAGCAGCTCCAGTCACCTCACAAGATACAGCATCAGGGCGCTCTCACAGACAGAAAATGTCACAGCAAGACTCTCCATTTGAGTCAGATACAGAACAAATCCTCTCACAAACTTCTCCACAAGCCTCCTCAGTATCCCCAGTAATATTATTACAATTTGAAAAGATGCTTCATAAGGCTTTAAAACAAACCTCAGACCAAATAACAAAAAGCCTAACCAAAGAAATAAGAGAGCTGGGAAACCGCACCGCAGCCTTAGGAATAAAAATGGATGAAATTGAAATTATAACCCAAGAAAATATAACAGAATTGGAACAATTAAAAAAAGAGAATTTAATACTTCAAACTAAGCTCGAAGATTACGAAAATAGAGCCAGACGTTCAAACTTGCGCATAAGGGGAATACCTGAAACTGTGACAGACCTGCAATCTACTATTACTGCTCTATTACAAGAACTAAAGCCAGATATCCCTATTGAACGTTTAGAACTGGACAGAGTACACAGAGCCCTCACAGCCAAAAAGAAAGACGGACCCCCACGTGATATAATCACAAAATTTCATTATTACAGAACGAAAGAACAAATACTAATTGCTGCAAGAGAAAAAAAGGAACTTAATTTTCAAGGACACAATTATCAAATTTTTGCTGACCTATCCCAACTTACTATTACTAAAAGACGATCCATGAAACCCCAACTAATGGAACTGCAACGCCACAACATTATGTATCAATGGGGCTTCCCCTTTTCAGTCAGATTTAACTACCAAGGTACAATTTACAGAAGCAGATCAGCAGATGAACTACAACAAACCCTTTTAAAATTAAATCTGACAGAACCCACAAGCAGCAACACTCCCACACGCAGAAGAATGGCATCATCTTCACCTTCAGGCAGCACCCAGAAAATTCCAGAACAAAATGGGAATCATCATTCTCACAAAAGAGGCCGTTATGCCACATCATCCATGGACCAAGAAGATTCAATGGACTGACATCCTAATTCCTGATATCTCTTCATTTATTATACTAAGAGATGGTTCTCTATAAAAAACCTATATTTATAACTGAATGTAACTGCATTCTGATAGTCACACACTGTGTGGGATCATGTTACATTCCAGTTATATTTCTTATTACTTCTGATTCATATAGCCTTAGAATATATAAGTGAAATAAGGAAATTCTTGTTCAGTTATATATTATCAGGTAATAGCAATAGATTTATTACTTTTTAGGACAAATATGTTCAATAATCCAGAAGTAATGGAAGCCTTTTTTTTTTTTTTTTTTTTTTTCTTTCTTTTCTTAAAACAAATATATTATTACCTAACTAGTTCCTAGAATTATGTTTTTGTTTATTCTAATCTGAAGCAATACAACCTCAATTTTATGAATTAACATATCTAAACAGTTACATATGAATAAAATATGTAATTGTTTACTCTAAAAGGGTTAAAATCCCAAAATAATTCAAACTATCTTCATCAATACCAAAGTTATTAACAGTACCTTTCTAACTGAATTATTTAGCCTAGGGCAAGACTAACCATATACAACCACCCTGGAATAAATAATTTCAACAAAAACTATATTCTGCACTCCAACTAATGAAACATCATTTTGATGTCTTTTGACATAGCACTTCTCTCCTGTAAGCGGAAGATCCGTGTACCCCCATTAGCCCTCCTCATTCTCCCAACCATATTATGTGGGAGTGTGACGAAGGCACTTATTCCCCTGAGAGAGATATTTATTCTCTTTCACGGGTAAATTGTGATTACTTGCAAAAAATAATTTATACAATGTATCATCTAATCTCATATGTTTTTTGTTTACTCTTTACTCCAGAATTCACTGGTTTCTTTTCTATCTATTCATCTCTTCAGTCCACACAGGTTGATCTGCACAGTCAGCTCTGCATAACAAAAAGTAAGTCAAAACTATTTGATCTATTGCCATGGCACCACTGAATATACTTTCCCTGAATGTTCAGGGAATAAATGTCCCTCAAAAAAGGACCAAAGCCTTCCGTACTTTCCATAACAAGAAGGCTCACATAGTATGCCTCCAAGAAACACACTTCACCAAAGATTCTACTCCAAAATATATTTCTCCTTTTTATCAACAAATTTACACGGCTTCTGCCTGTACCAAGCAAAGGGGAACTCTAATTGCATTTCACCGATCCACACCATTCACCTTATCATCAGAAATTAAAGACCCAGAAGGTAGATACCTGATACTCATGGGTTATATAATGGATACAGCAATCACGGTGATTTCCTACTACGCTCCTAACAAACAACCTACACCATTCCTCTCACATATATTACAAGTGATTAATGCACACAAAATAGGAACAGTGATAATGTGTGGGGATTCGAACCAGGTCCTCCTCCCATTTCTAGATAAATCACCTTTTACACCATCCAAAATAACCTCTAGATTACCTTTTTCTCAACTTCTTTCCAAATACAATCTGGTAGATTCATGGAGAGAAAGTAACCCAATGAAAAAGAAATTCACTTATTTCTCGCACCCTCATCAAACCTTCACCAGAATAGATCATATTTTTCTAACAATAGGAATGATACCAGAAATTATTGCATCAGATATAATTCCGATTCCGTGGTCTGACCATAATGCAGTATACACTACTATAGCCTCAGCCATACCAAAAGCGCATGACCCAACGTGGTACTTACCGGACATAATGCTCAAACACCCACTACATCAGATGGCCATTGAACAAGCTTTAAAGGAATACATATCAATTAATAATACAACAGACATCTCCCCAATAACACTGTGGGAAGCTCATAAGCCTGTCTTGCGTGGTACAATACAAAGACAAATGGCACTATTTAAACGGGAACGCAAAAATCTAGCAAAAAAACTAGAACTCAATTTTAATGCAGCCTACATATCATTTCAAGATAATCCATCTCAGAGTACAAAATCTCATCTGGAAAAATCTAGATTGGAATACGATCTATTTCTCACTGAGTCAGTTGATAAATCCCTCAAACGCTCCAAACACAATTTCTACATGAATACAAACAAACCAGGTACATATTTGGCTCGGGCATTAAATTCAACTAACAAATCTTTCAAACCAATACGTTTGAAATTATCAAAAAATGTTTACACTTGTAATCCAGTTAAAATAGTCCATAAATTTCACTCACATCTCGCAACTTTATACAAGACAAACAATGAATTTAATCCTACAGAGGCTGAATCCTTCTTCTCAAAAATAACCTTACCTGAGTTATCTCAGAATCAAAAAAGCAGTTTGGATGAGCCTATAACTATAGATGAAGTTGCTAATGCCATAAAAGACCTAAAACTTAACAAAAGACCAGGCCCAGACGGCTACTCGGCTTTATACTATAAAACATTCTCAGAAATACTCTCTCCCATTCTCACTGAAACTTTTAACAAACTTCTAGATGGACATTCTTTTCGGCAAGAAACACTAATGGCAATTGTTTGTATGATCCCAAAACCCCTTTCTGATGATACTTCCTGTGTGAATTATCGGCCTATCTCTCTGTTAAACCTCGATATTAAATTATTAGCAAAAATAATAGCAAAACGCCTCAATAGCATTATAGGAAAATTAATACATAGAGATCAAGTAGGCTTCATGCCAAATAGACAGGCAGGTGATAATGTACGCAGGGCAGTATTATTGGCACATATTGCTAAAAAACGGAAAATCCCTTTATGTTTTCTATCTCTCGATATTAAGAGGGCATTTGACACAGTATCCTGGCAATATATGCAATATTCATTACAAAAATGGGGTTTTGGACCCCACTTTTTAACATGGATCAAAGCATTATATAATAAACCCAAAGCCTATATAAAATATGCTGGATACAAATCTGAAGCCTTTAATATCGAAAGAGGTACCCGACAGGGTTGCCCATTATCTCCCTTATTATTTGCCCTTATACTCGAACCCATGGCCCAATATATCAGAACAAACCAAACTATAACTGGCATTGAAGTAGGAGGTATTACACACAAATTATGTATATTTGCAGACGATATATTACTTTTTCTATCATCACCACAGGTCTCTGGTCCTAACTTAATACCAGCTCTTGATGGGTTTGCAGCCCTATCCGGCCTTATGATTAATCCTAAGAAATGCCTAGTGCTTAATATTTCACTCACAAACATGGAATTGATCCCGGCTAGGGCTGCACTCCCATTCACATGGGCAGAAAAATCAATCCCATATCTTGGAATTCATTTAACAGCCTCTCATTCTGACTTATTCTCAACCAATTATCCTCCTGTATTAAGACAGATCACAAATCTAATAAAACAATGGTCGCAACTTCCTTTATCCTGGATGGGGAAGATTAATGCAATCAAAATGACTATTCTACCCAAATTGCTTTATCTATTCAGAGTCCTCCCTATTCCAATTCCTTCCTATTTTTTGAGAATAGTACAAAAAAGAGCAACTTCGTTTATATGGGGCTCTTCTAAACCACGTATACCTATACACACACTACATCTTCCCAAAAATAAAGGAGGCCTGGGATACCCTAATTTTACTAACTACTACAGAGCGGCACATTTGGCCAGTCTGTCCAAATACCATGCAAAACAGGAAATCCCATTATGGGTATTTATAGAGGCTTCAGAAAATGACCCTCTATTAATATCAAATTTATTATGGCTTGATCCTAAAGACCGCTTTAAAATTCATAATCCCATAACTAAACACTTCTTATCTCTCTGGGATAAACTAAAAACCAAATATCAGTTACAATCTCCACACAATCCTCTCCTTTCTTTTATCAGAAATCCGGCCTTTTATCCGGCATGGATCTACCCAAATTCTTTTAAAGCTTGGACAACATCAGGCATTCAGACACTAAATGACTTCATAGCATCTAAATCATTCCTTTCATTCCCATCGCTTAGAGAAAAATATGATCTACCAAACTCTGAGATATTTAGATATCTCCAAATCAAGAATTTCTATACACCATTCCTAAAGGGGGATACACCATTATCCCAATTATCCATTTTTGAATCAATCTGTACAAAAGATCCATTTGCTAAAGGTACAATTTCATCACTTTATAATCAATTATATGGAGTACCAAATCTTAATAGACCCTCTTACGTTCAGAGGTGGGAGGAGGACCTGGGACGAACTTTAGAAGACACGGACTGGTCTAACATATGGCTCACATCTAAGTCATCTTCACCCAACATCTTAGCACTGGAGACAAATTATAAAGTCCTAACTCGCTGGTACCTTGTACCCGCTAGAGTGGCAAAATATTCACCTAATACCTCAGCTCTTTGTTTTCGAGGATGCCCAGAAATAGGCACATATTTACACATATGGTGGACGTGCCCAGTAATCCAAACCTTCTGGAAGGAAGTCTTCGTGATTGCATCTAAAATATTTAAAAAAATAATACAACCAGATCCATATTTAACTTTACTTAATCTAAAACCGGAATGGTTAACACTCTCTCAATTCAAACTTATGATCCAACTAATAACGGCTGCAAAACAAACAGTGGCCAAGGCATGGAAATCTCCTACATTGGCACTAGCAGAAACAATTCACAGAATGAATAATGCAATGTCCCATGCTAAGATGGTAGCCATCGATCAAAATCAAATTCCAAACTTTGAAAAACTTTGGCATCCTTGGATAAAACAACAGTTCCTGTCAAACTTCAATGACTCTGTCCTGTTGCCATGGTAACAGATTAAATGACTTACAGAGACACCCATTCTAAGGCTTCAAAGAGAACTAAAAAGAATAATAAACTGGCGAGCGGGACAACCTTGTGGACCATACCTCTACCTTTCAACCCTTTTTCTTCTTTCTCTTTCCTTTTCTCCACCTTACGATTAAAGCTCATTATCAGAATTTATTTGACCTATATACACTCTACTTGTAAACAATATGTATAGTAGGTATAAATCATTTAAATACCTACAAAAGTAACTAAGGAAATGATATATATCTTTAATTTAGGTTTACGTGAACCCAATGTTTAATATTTGAAATTTCATGATATTTACCTATATAAACCCTACTGTAAAACAATGAGCTCACTTTATAGATCCTTGTAAACTTACTTTATGTATCTTTATAACATTGTATACTCAATAAACTTCTTTTGACAAGGAAACATAAACATTGAACAGAATTGCTCCACACTTTTCAGGCCTTCATTGGATAAGTGACAATTTATGAGGGAAAGAGTAAACAGATTACATGTGCAATTAAATAAATGGCTTCCTTTTTTACAGACTGAATAAAGGAAAATGTGACAATTTTGCTGCTAAGCGTGTAATCCTTTTTGGTCAGGCCCCCTTTTCTGAATGAGAGAGCAAGTAGACTGCAGCTAGAACTAAGAAATGATATTTTATTGTTTTTCAGCAATGAATCAGGGTGGTACATGTTATCAGATTTTCACCACAACTTTTAATCCTGATTAGGAAGGATACTATAGGCTGGCCATAGAATGAGCAGATTGCATCGGGTGAGTTGTCCTCTGAAACAGCAGTCCCCCACAAGTGTTCAATAGATTATACAATGATTTTAGGCAAAATGATGCCATGCAGTATTACAGCTGGTATGTCTAGGGGGCAGGATCCACACTGGGGCAGAGATTCTGTAAGCTCTACAGGGGCAGGCACGGAGGTGGCACTCCATCTTGTGCCAGGAAAAGTCATGTATGACAACAGCACCAGCCTGTTGTCTGCCTTCAGCAGGGTAGGTTCCCATATGTGCCTTCTCTGGGACATGTCCCCAACCTGGTGGTGCAGCTATTCCTAGATAGGTACCCTGACTTATATGATCTTTTGAACCAGAATAGAAGAGTTTGTAGCCAACTGATGCCATCCTACATCCTTTCTGTCTGCCAGCAGAGTTACCCAGTGGGTGATGAATGGTATATAACATCTCTGCCATGACTTGCTGGACCATGTGTCTGTGGTCAGGTGGACCCTTCTGCTGACCCCATGGTGGAGTTACTTATTAATATTACTTCCACATGATGGTGGGGGTCAGGGATGGTCTTACGGGAGAAGAATAGGGATGAGCCAACATTTTGGTCTTAACTTAGATTTGGACTGACCTGTGGCTGTTTGGGCAATTGTCCAAATATCTGAACCTTTGCCCATTCAGCCTCCTGTTTGGTGAGAGCCGGACATCATATATAGAAGTGGTACTTCTACCACTACTTTACATTTATCCTGGAGTACGGCTTTAAGTTTGGCTACTTTTTTGTCTATGGCTTGCTTACAAAATAAAAACATTTTTGCAAGGCAATATCAGCAATAAAAGTATTTTTGTTTTTTGTTTAAGAAAAATTATATATGTATTCATTTGTTACTGTTACTGCATCATTGAGTTCATAGAGAAATATAAACGTTGCTCTGGTCTATAGGTGGGGTACAGGTGTGAGAGAGGAAGTGGTTAAGAGGTCCTCAAGCCATCCATATATAACATTTCTTGATAAATAATAATAATAATAATAATAATAATAATAATAATATAGTAGTAGTAGTAGTAGTAGTATTGATATTTTATTGAACAGTACGTTTAATCTTTAATGATAATATACATTTTTCTTAATATTTTACATGCTAATACAAATTAATTATTTTGTAATCTTGCATCTATATTTTATTTGTAATATATACTGAATATCCAGCAAAAGAAACTATTAAACGTTATAACTTTTATTCCTCGGCATTGCTGATACTGGAAAGCAATTCTTTAGTGAAGTATTATTAGACATCTTCTTCAGGGAACAGCCGGAGTTTGTTCTATTGGATGAAAGTTTAGAGTCACATTTAGAATGTTGTGACAATATCTCACACATGGCAGCAGATTGTAGAGAATAGTAAAGCCGGTGACATCATTCTTCATTATTAGAGTGATTGTAAACCTTCTGTGTGCCGTTCTCCCGGGACTACTGACACCTGAGCTGAGCGCCCCCTAGAGACACCACAAGACCGGCACATGATTACAGTGGTGGGACCGCTCCATTCACAATAGAACAAAAGTCACCAAAGAACAACAAACCTGAGATTTTATTGGATGAAAGTTTCTGCCGGATTCCCCCAGGAAACAGAATTTACTGATCACCATCTGCTTTCCAATACAGACTGCCATCATACAAGTCTTACTATGTCTCTTCACTTTAACTATTCATTCACCCACCTTACATAGTTACATAGTAGGTGAGGTTGAAAAAAGACACAAGTCCATCAAGTCCAACCTATGTGTGTGATTATGTGTCAGTATTACATTACATATCCCTATATATTGCGGTCATTCAGGTGATTATCTAATAGTTTCTTGAAGCTATCAATGCTCCCCGCTGAGACCACCGCCTGTGGAAGGGAATTCCACATCCTTGCCGCTCTTACAGTAAAGAACCCTCTACGTAGTTTAAGGTTAAACCTCTTTTCTTCTAATTGTAATGAGTGGCCACGAGTCTTATTAAACTCTAGTTTAGGTGAATAGTAATAAAATACAAATAAAAATGTTAAATAGTCATAATATTAAATAAATACATTAAATAAATTACATTTAAATTAAAATAAAGTAAATGAATTAAAGTATAATTAAATTCATATAAATGATATTAAAAAATAAATTTTAAGTACTAACATTATTATTATTATTATTATTAATTATTTTTTGTAACTAGCACCATGCAAATAATTAATAAATTCTACACAGATGTTTAATGTTTACATTGCAGCTCTAGTTTGTTATTATTATTGAAATTCCATTGATGATTTTGGACATTTTGCCCCTATAATTACATAATACAGATCAACATTTTATTTAAGAGATTCATCAATACATTAATTAATTAATTAATAAAACAATGTGAGTGGCTTCTTGTGTAATAAATAGTGCATGCAGTAAGCTAAATGACATGTCAGAAAAAATCCTGTACACTATGCTGTCATAGAAAAAAAAATTATGTGTGTTTATCATACATGATCTAGTGTATAGCATAAATATACATGCATGAGCAGTACTATACACTCCATGTATGGTTTATTAGGGTTTTTTGTTACAAATTATAATTGTTTTTCCATTCTCCTTCAGTAATAGACAGGCTTCCTTTTGAAAAACTTGTCTGGCAAAATGAATTAATTTTAATGCACTTAAACCCAATATATAACTTCCAATTTTTGATGAAAATTATAAATGATAAAGGACGGGTTTGCATCGAGTAAACAGATACCAAACATGTCACACCTTAAAACTGACCACATCGGGGGGGCAGGAGGCGGAGCCTAGCAGAGCAGACATGCATTGTTAGAGCTCCACACCGCTGAGGAGAGAAGAGAAGGACAAAGCGGAGCCTGCAGGCTCAAAAGGTATCCATTTGAACCTTTTTGCCCCAGGGAACAAACTGTGAAAGTTTGGGCAGGAAATATGGTACTGGGAGGAAGCCGTGGCAGAAATAAAAATCACCTCACAAAGAGCTCACAGGCACTCACTGCAGCTGAAGCAGCTCCAGTCACCTCACAAGATACAGCATCAGGGCGCTCTCACAGACAGAAAATGTCACAGCAAGACTCTCCATTTGAGTCAGATACAGAACAAATCCTCTCACAAACTTCTCCACAAGCCTCCTCAGTATCCCCAGTAATATTATTACAATTTGAAAAGATGCTTCATAAGGCTTTAAAACAAACCTCAGACCAAATAACAAAAAGCCTAACCAAAGAAATAAGAGAGCTGGGAAACCGCACCGCAGCCTTAGAAATAAAAATGGATGAAATTGAAATTACAACCCAAGAAAATATAACAGAATTGGAACAATTAAAAAAAGAGAATTTAATACTTCAAACTAAGCTCGAAGATTACGAAAATAGAGCCAGACGTTCAAACTTGTGCATAAGGGGAATACCTGAAACTGTGACAGACCTGCAATCTACTATTACTGCTCTATTACAAGAACTAAAGCCAGATATCCCTATTGAACGTTTAGAACTGGACAGAGTACACAGAGCACTCACAGCCAAAAAGAAAGATGGACCCCCACGTGATATAATCACAAAATTTCATTATTACAGAACGAAAGAACAAATACTAATTGCTGCAAGAGAAAAAAAGGAACTTAATTTTCAAGGACACAATTATCAAATTTTTGCTGACCTATCCCAACTTACTATTACTAAAAGACGATCCATGAAACCCCAACTAATGGAACTGCAACGCCACAACATTATGTATCAATGGGGCTTCCCCTTTTCAGTCAGATTTAACTACCAAGGTACAATTTACAGAAGCAGATCAGCAGATGAACTACAACAAACCCTTTTAAAATTAAATCTGACAGAACCCACAAGCAGCAACACTCCCGCACGCAGAAGAATGGCGTCATCTTCACCTTCAGGCAGCACCCAGAAAATTTCAGAACAAAATGGGAATCATCATTCTCACAAAAGAGGCCGTTATGCCACATCATCCATGGACCAAGAAGATTCAATGAACTGACATCCTAATTCCTGATATCTCTTCATTTATTATACTAAGAGATGGTTCTCTATAAAAAACCTGTATTTATAACTGAATGTAACTGCATTCTGATAGTCACACACTGTGTGGGACCATGTTACATTCCAGTTATACTTCTTATTACTTCTGATTCATATAGCCTTAGAATATATAAGTGAAATAAGGAAATTCTTGTTCAGTTATATATTATCAGGTAATAACAATAGATTTATTACTTTTTAGGACAAATATGTTCAATAATCCAGAAGTAATGGAAGCTTTTTCTTTCTTTTCTTAAAACAAATATATTATTACCTAACTAGTTCCTAGAATTATGTTTTTGTTTATTCTAATCTGAAGCAATACAACCTCAATTTTATGAGTTAACATATCTAAACAGTTGCGTATGAATAAAATATGTAATTGTTTACTCTAAAAGGGTTAAAATCCCAAAATAATTCAAACTATCTTCATCAATACCAAAGTTATTAACAGTACCTTTCTAACTGAATGATTTAGCCTAGGGCAAGACTAACCATATACAACCACCCTGGAATAAATAATTTCAACAAAAACTATATTCTGCACTCCAATTAATGAAACATCATTTTGATGTCTTTTGACATAGCACTTCTCTCCTGTAAGCGGAAGATCCGTGTACCCCCATTAGCCCTCCTCATTCTCCCAACCATATTTTGTGGGAGTGTGACGAAGGCACTTATTCCCCTGAGAGAGATATTTATTCTCTTTCACGGGTAAATTGTGATTACTTGCAAAAAATAATTTATGCAATGTATCATCTAATCTCATATGTTTTTTGTTTACTCTTTACTCCAGAATTCACTGGTTTCTTTTCTATCTATTCATCTCTTCAGTCCACACAGGTTGATCTGCGCAGTCAGCTCTGCATAACAAAAAGTAAGTCAAAACTATTTGATCTATTGCCATGGCACCACTGAATATACTTTCCCTGAATGTTGAGGGAATAAATGTCCCTCAAAAAAGGACCAAAGCCTTCCGTACTTTCCATAACAAGAAGGCTCACATAGTATGCCTCCAAGAAACACACTTCACCAAAGATTCTACTCCAAAATATATTTCTCCTTTTTATCAACAAATTTACACGGCTTCTGCCTGTACCAAGCAAAGGGGAACTCTAATTGCATTTCACCGATCCACACCATTCACCTTACCATCAGAAATTAAAGACCCAGAAGGTAGATACCTGATACTCATGGGTTATATAATGGTTACAGCAATCACGGTGATTTCCTACTACGCTCCTAACAAACAACCTACACCATTCCTCTCACATATATTACAAGTGATTAATACACACAAAATAGGAACAGTGATAATGTGTGGGGATTCGAACCAGGTCCTCCTCCCATTTCTAGATAAATCACCTTTTACACCATCCAAAATAACCTCTAGATTACCTTTTTCTCAACTTCTTTCCAAATACAATCTGGTAGATTCATGGAGAGAAAGTAACCCAATGAAAAAGAAATTCACTTATTTCTCGCACCCTCATCAAACCTTCACCAGAATAGATCATATTTTTCTAACAATAGGAATGATACCAGAAATTATTGCATCAGATATAATTCCGATTCCGTGGTCTGACCATAATGCAGTATACACTACTATAGCCTCAGCCATACCAAAAGCGCATGACCCAACGTGGTACTTACCGGACATAATGCTCAAACACCCACTACATCAGATGGCCATTGAACAAGCTTTAAAGGAATACATATCAATTAATAACACAACAGACATCTCCCCAATAACACTGTGGGAAGCTCATAAGCCTGTCTTGCGTGGTACAATACAAAGACAAATGGCACTATTTAAACGGGAACGCAAAAATCTAGCAAAAAAACTAGAACTCAATTTTAATGCAGCCTACATATCATTTCAAGATAATCCATCTCAGAGTACAAAATCTCATCTGGAAAAATCTAGATTGGAATACGATCTATTTCTCACTGAGTCAGTTGATAAATCCCTCAAACGCTCCAAACACAATTTCTACATGAATACAAACAAATCAGGTACATATTTGGCTCGGGCATTAAATTCAACTAACAAATCTTTCAAACCAATACGTTTGAAATTATCAAAAAATGTTTACACTTGTAATCCAGTTAAAATAGTTAATAAATTTCACTCACATCTCGCAACTTTATACAAGACAAACAATGAATTTAATCCTACAGAAGCTGAATCCTTCTTCTCAAAAATAACTTTACCTGAGTTATCTCAGAATCAAAAAAGCAGTTTGGATGAGCCTATAACTATAGATGAAGTTGCTAACGCCATAAAAGACCTAAAACTTAACAAAAGACCAGGCCCAGACGGCTACTCGGCTTTATACTATAAAACATTCTCAGAAATACTCTCTCCCATTCTCACTGAAACTTTTAACAAACTTCTAGATGGACATTCTTTTCGGCAAGAAACACTAATGGCAATTGTTTGTATGATCCCAAAACCTCTTTCTGATGATACTTCCTGTGAGAATTATCGGCCTATCTCTCTGTTAAACCTCGATATTAAATTATTAGCAAAAATAATAGCAAAACGCCTCAATAGCATTATAGGAAAATTAATACATAGAGATCAAGTAGGCTTCATGCCAAATAGACAGGCAGGCGATAATATACGCAGGGCAGTGTTATTGGCACATATTGCTAAAAAACGGAAAATCCCTTTATGTTTTCTATCTCTCGATATTAAGAGGGCATTTGACACAGTATCCTGGCAATATATGCAATATTCGTTACAAAAATGGGGTTTTGGACCCCACTTTTTAACATGGATCGAAGCATTATATAATAAACCCAAAGCCTATATAAAATATGCTGGATACAAATCTGAAGCCTTTAATATCGAAAGAGGTACCCGACAGGGTTGCCCATTATCTCCCTTATTATTTGCCCTTATACTCGAACCCATGGCCCAATACATCAGAACAAACCAAACTATAACTGGCATTGAAGTAGGAGGTATTACACACAAATTATGTATATTTGCAGACGATATATTACTTTTTCTATCATCACCACAGGTCTCTGGTCCTAACTTAATACCAGCTCTTGATGGGTTTGCAGCCCTATCCGGCCTTATGATTAATCCTAAGAAATGCCTAGTGCTTAATATTTCACTCACAAACATGGAATTGATCCCGGCTAGGGCTGCACTCCCATTCACATGGGCAGAAAAATCAATCCCATATCTTGGAATTCATTTAACAGCATCTCATTCTGACTTATTCTCAACCAATTATCCTCCTGTATTAAGACAGATCACAAATCTAATAAAACAATGGTCGCAACTTCCTTTATCCTGGATAGGGAAGATTAATGCAATCAAAATGACTATTCTACCCAAATTGCTTTATCTATTCAGAGTCCTCCCTATTCCAATTCCTTCCTATTTTTTGAGAATAGTACAAAAAAGAGCAACTTCGTTTATATGGGGCTCTTCTAAACCACGTATACCTATACACACACTACATCTTCCCAAAAATAAAGGAGGCCTGGGATACCCTAATTTTACTAACTACTACAGAGCAGCACATTTGGCCAGTCTGTCCAAATACCATGCAAAACAGGAAATCCCATTATAGGTATTTATAGAGGCTTCAGAAAATGACCCTCTATTAATATCAAATTTATTATGGCTTGATCCTAAAGACCGCTTTAAAATTCATAATCCCATAACCAAACACTTCTTATCTCTCTGGGATAAACTAAAAACCAAATATCAGTTACAATCTCCACACAATCCTCTCCTTTCTTTTATCAGAAATCCGGCCTTTTATCCGGCATGGATCTACCCAAATTCTTTTAAAGCTTGGACAACATCAGGCATTCAGACACTAAATGACTTCATAGCATCTAAATCATTCCTTTCATTCCCATCGCTTAGAGAAAAATATGATCTACCAAACTCTGAGATATTTAGATACCTCCAAATCAAAAATTTCTATACACCATTCCTGAAGGGGGATACACCATTATCCCAATTATCCATTTTTGAATCAATCTGTACAAAAGATCCATTTGCTAAAGGTACAATTTCATCACTTTATAATCAATTATATGGAGTAGCAAATCTTAATAGACCCTCTTACGTTCAGAGGTGGGAGGAGGACCTGGGACGAACTTTAGAAGACACGGACTGGTCTAATATATGGCTCACATCTAAGTCATCTTCACCCAACATCTTAGCACTGGAGACAAATTATAAAGTCCTAACTCGCTGGTACCTTGTACCCGCTAGAGTGGCAAAATATTCACCTAATACCTCAACTCTTTGTTTTCGAGGATGCCCAGAAATAGGCACATATTTACACATATGGTGGACGTGCCCAGTGATCCAAACCTTCTGGAAGGAAGTCTTCGTGATTGCATCTAAAATATTTAAAAAAATAATACAACCAGATCCATATTTAACTTTACTTAATCTAAAACCGGAATGGTTAACACTCTCTCAATTCAAACTTATGATCCAACTAATAACGGCTGCAAAACAAACAGTGGCCAAGGCATGGAAATCTCCTACATTGGTACTAGCAGAAACAATTCACAGAATGAATAATACAATGTCCCATGCTAAGATGGTAGCCATCGATCAAAATCAAATTCCAAAATTTGAAAAACTTTGGCATCCTTGGATAAAACAACAGTTCCTGTCAAATTTCAATGACTCTGTCCTGTTGCCATGGTAACAAATTAAATGACTTACAGAGACACCCATTCTAAGGCTTCAAAGAGAACTAAAAAGAATAATAAACTGACGAGCGGGACAACCTTGTGGACCATACCTCTACCTTTCAACCCTTTTTCTTCTTTCTCTTTCCTTTTCTCCACCTTACGATTAAAGCTCATTATCAGAATTTATTTGACCTATATACACTCTACTTGTAAACAATATGTATAAATCATTTAAATACCTACAAAAGTAACTAAGGAAATGATATATATCTTTAATTTAGGTTTACGTGAACCCAATGTTTAATATTTGAAATTTCATGATATTTATCTATATAAACCCTACTGTAAAACAATGAGCTTACTTTATAGATCCTTGTAAACTTACTTTATGTATCTTTATGTATCTTTATAACATTGTATACTCAATAAACTTCTTTTGACAAGGAAAACTGACCACATCTGTGAAAAGATGAAGGGCCATGGTACCCCAAAATGTCCATAGGGGGCACTATAAAGGTGTTTACAGTTATTCTGCACTCTCATGTGTCCACAGAGAGACAGGGTCACATTTTCATCATTTTACATTTATTTTATTATCTTTTGAATTGTATAACAATGTTTTTTATTTATCTTTATTGCTGTCACAAGGGGGCTAACAAGTCCTAGTGTGATAGTATGAACAGATGACAGGTTCTCCTTATGGAGATATCAGGGGACTATTAGACCTCTAATATCTCCCCTGCCCCCCACTGCAGCTAATAAAGCACAGACCATGCTTGAGTAGCCCCTTTCCCAGCTATAAAATCCGGGGAATGACAGCTCCGCCCCCTGTGGTGATGTAATGCTCGTCTCTTCTGGGCTCACAGAGCAAATTTGGTATAACCTTCAGGAGATTTACCCCCCTTCATGACCGGGCCATTTTTTGCGATACGGCACTGCGTTACTTTAACTGACAATTGCGCAGTCGTGAGACACTGTACACAAATACAATGTTTATCCCTTTTTTGCCACAAATAGAGATTTATTATGGTGATATTTGATCACTTTTGTGGGATCTTTTGTGCTATAAACAAAAAAAGACCAACACTTTTAGAAAAAAAAACAATATTTTTATGTTCTGCTATAAAACATCCAATGAAAAAATGTAAGAAAAATATTATTTCTTCATATATTTAGGCCATTTCTGTTACATTTCCTGTTAGTAAAAAAATCCCAATAAGTGTATATTGATTGGTTTGTGCAAAAGTTATAGTGTCTACAAACTATGGGATATAAACTGGAATTTTTATTTCATTTTTATCTTTTTACTAGTAATGGTGGAAATCGGAGACTTAGCGGGACCACGATATTGCGGAGGACAGACGAACACTAAGTGACACGTTTTTGGGGACCAGTGACACCAATGCAGTGATCAGTGCTATAAATATGCACTGTCACTGCACACTCGCTTGGAAGGGTTTAACATCAGGGGCTATCAAAGGGTTAAATGTGTGCCTAGCCAGTGTTTATGTGTACACAATGTGGTTCTCTTACTAAGGGATGTGCTTTGCAGGGAAACAAAGTCCATCAAATCCCCGCTGACAGGGCGGAGCTCTGCATTGTTTACATATGTTGGGGGTCCTGTTTAAAATGGGGGCCTAGTGCAAATAATTTATTCCTGTGGACATAGGAACAAAATATTTATTTTTATGTGAATAAATGACACTTTAACCACTTCAATACCCACGTATAGTCATATGACGTCCACAGATGGGATCTCCCATCCTGGGTGGACGTCATATGACGTCCTGGGATTCCTGGCCGTCTAGGGGGCGCGCGCGCGCCGCCGGGAGCGCGCGCGCCCGCCGCGTTCCTCGGGGCCCGGTGCGTGTGCCCGGCGGCCGCGATGTCCGCCAGGCACCCGTGATTGCCCGTTAACCGGGCCGGCATGTGGATCTGTGTGTGTAAACACACAGATCCACAGCCTGTCAGCTCTGAGAAGAGTGATCTGTGTTCCCAGAACGGAGGAACACTGATCGGTCTCCTCCCCTAGTGCGTCCCCTCCCCCTTCAGTTAGAATCATTTCCTAGGAAACATACTTAACCCCTCCCCGCCCCCTAGTGGTTAACCCCTTCACTACCTGTTACATTTACACAGTAATCAATGCAATTTTATAGCATTGATCGCTGTATAAATGTGATTGGTTCCAAAAATGTGTCAAAAGTGTCCGATGTGTCCGCCATAATGTCGCAGTCACCCAAAAAAAAATCGCGATCGCCGCTAAAAAAATAAAAAAATATATATTTTTTTAAAATGCCATAAATCTATCCCGTATTTTGTAGACGCTATAACTTTTGCGCAAACCAATCAATATACGCTTATTGCGATTTTTTTTACCAAAAATATGTAGAAGAATACGTATCGGCCAAAACTGAGGAAAAAATGTGTTTTTAAAAAAAAAAATTGGGATATTTATTATAGCGAAAAGTAAAAAATATTGTGTTTTTTTCAAAATTGTCGCTCTTCTTTTGTTTATAGCGCAAAAAATAAAAACCGCAGAGGCGATCAAATACCACCAAAAAAAAGCTCTATTTGTGGTGAAAAAAGGACGTCAATTTTTTTGGGTACAATGTCGCACGACCGCGCAATTGACGTTCAAAGTGCGACAGCGCTGAAAACTAAAAATTGGCCTGGGAAGGAAGGGGGTGAAATTGCCCGGTATTGAACCGGTTAATGTTGATTTCTAGATTTCGATGTTGGGAGTTCTGTTCAAACTTGGGCCTGGGGCAAATAATTTATTATTACACATAAATGAGAAAAAAAATCTTTTAGAAGTTTTCTTTTTTTTCTGTGAATAAATGATGCTCTAGATTTTTAGATCTTACAATGGCAGTTAGGGGTCCTTTTTAATGTAATTTATTATTTTTTTTATTTGAATTGCTATTTATTTTATTTATTTTTATTTAATTTTAAATTAGAATTCAGCGTGCGTAATATAATACACCTAGGAGCTACAATACATTGTATTTATGGATTTTTTAATAGAATTAAAATAAAAAATGAAAAAATACTAACAATGAAAAAAAAATAAGATAAAATAAATAAATAACTGAAAATAAATGAATTGAAAGTAAAAAAAAATATATAAAAATAAAAATGTGTGCTGCAATGAAATGTGTATGATGTTACCCCTTACTGGAGACATAATTACCTTTCCAATTAGTAATCATATCTACTTGATATATGTGTCATCTCAGTTGGTGAATACATGGACCTCCCTTGGTTTATTTTGGGTGGGGACTTCACGATTGTCTGTTCTTTACAATTCTTAATACAATATTAAAAATTACATTTTAAAATTGATATAAAACAATTAATATCTATGTCAATGTTCAGGCCTGCCGGACTGAGTGTACCCAGATCATGTATCCAGCGGGTCTCATTTCGGAATACTTCTCGGGTCATGTTAATTCCCTCCCAATGTGGGTCTATTTTGTCTAGCCCACATACTTGTAACATACTGGGGTCCCTGTTATGATACATTCTAAAATGTTGGGACAGACTATGGTTTTTATACCCCTTTCTTATGTTGTTTAGATGTTCCCAAATTCTTACACATAATTGTCTAGTTGTCCGGCCAACATATTGGTGGCCACAAGGACCAGCCAGCAAGTATGTTACATGGGAGCTTTGACAAGTAATCAGTTTGTCTATTTTGTATTCCTTGTTAGTGACTGAGGATTTAAATGTAATGGTTTTCCTGGGTCTTTCTTTCACTGTCCTGCACACCTTACATCTACCACATGTGTAGAACCCTTTGTGATACAAAAACGTTCCCAATCATTTAGGAGGGTCCGGTACTTTATGTACCAATTTATTCCTCAGATTTAGGGCCCTCTGGTAGACAAATATTGGCCTATCTAGTAGAATCTTAGCCAGGATGTTGTCTCAGTGGAGAATGGACCAATGTCTATATATTACTTTTTTAAATTCCTTATATTGTCTGTGGTAATCCAAAATTAGTACCATCCCATATTAATTTTCTTTTTTCAGTTTATCCCTCAGCAATTCCCTCCTGTCCATAGCTTCCACTTCACATGCACATGCATACTGTGCAAGCTCTGGCCAGTGATCCATCCTCAAGACCCAGTAACCCAGAGGATTTTCGGTGGGAAAGGTGTCCAAGTCAGATCTTGCCCCTAGGTATTCCTGCACCATGTAAAACAGACGCTGGCGATGGTTGCTGGAACCGATCATACCTTGGGGCTGCGGACTAAAAAATTGTCTGAATGCATCGGTCAGACGGCTACCTTCTCCACCGCTCCTTCTTTGACTGACCGAAGGCTCAGCAACACGTTGTCCAGAAACAGGAGTTTGTAACCTCCCAGTCTCTGGGAACGTGTTGCACAGACCTTTCTGCAAGGCCTCCCGAAGATGTTTCATCCTCTGCTCCCTCTGCGACGGCAAGATAAGGGATGGTTGCCAGCCAGTATTGGTCCTTCTCCTTGATACCACGAATACGAGGATCCTTACGCAGGCTTTGCAGGATCAGGGAGGCCATGCAGCGTAAGTTTGCTGAGGCATTCGGTCCGGAGTCCTCTGGGTCACTAAGGATGACATGGTCCGCAGCCACTTCCTCCCAGCCATGTACAAGTTCATGTGTTTCTTGGGACTGATCCCTTAAAGACTGCTGCTGATGCTGAGTGCCAGGCTCCATCTCCATACTGACACAATCCTCCTCCTCGTCCTCTTCCTGTGTGATCGGCGGGTACGCAGGAACACTTTATAAAGGGGGCCTTGAGAGCTAAGGAAGTCCTCCTCTTCCTGCCTCTGTTCTGCCTCAAGTGCCCTGTCCATTATTCCACGCAGCGTGTGCTCCAACAGTTGGACAAGGGGGACAGTGTCACTGATGCATGCACTGTCAATGCTCACCATCCTCGTGGCCTCCTCAAATGGCGACAGGACAGTGCATGCATCCCTGATCATGGCCCACTGGTGTGGGGAAAAAAAAAACAAGCTCCCCTGACCCTGTCCTGGTGCCATAGTCGCACAGGTACTCATTGATGGCCCTCTGCTGCATGTGCAGCCGCTGCAGCATGGCCAACGTTGAGTTCCTCCTGGTGGGCATGTCACAGATTAGGCGGTTCTTGGGCAGGTTAAACTACTTCTGGAGGTCCTCCAGCCGAGCACTGGCCTTATATGACTGGCGGAAATGCACACAGACTTTCCTGGCCTGCCTCAGGACATCCTGTAAGCCTGGGTACCTGCCCAAGAACCGCTGCACCACCAAGTTAAGGACGTGAGCCAAACAGGGCACATGGGTCATTTGTCCCTGTCGGAGGGCAGAGAGGAGGTTGGTGCCATTGTTGCAAACCACCATTCCTGCCTTAAGTTGGCGTGGCATCAACCACCTCTGAACCTGCCCCTGCAGAGCTGACAGAACCTCTGCCCCAGTGTGGCTCCTGTCCCCCAAGCACACCAGCTCAAGCACCGCATGGCATCTTTTGGTTTGCATACTTGCGTAGCCCCTTGAAAGACTACGGAGCACCGATGGTTCCGAGGACAAAGCACAGGAAGAAGCCATGGAGGAAGAAGAAGAGGAGGGGGTGGGGGAGAGAGTTGTGTCACAATCATTAGTAGTGGCATTTTGGAGGCGTGGTGGCGGAACAACCTCCAACACTAGTGTACCTTGTCCTGCATCCTTCCCAGCTGCCAAAAGAGTCACCCAATGCACGGTGAAACTTAGGTAACGTCCCTGTCCATGCCTGCCGGACCATGAGTCAGCGGTAATATGCACCTTACCACTGACCGCCCTGTCCAGCGAGGCATGGACATTGCCTTCCACATGCCGGTAGAGAGCCGGAATCGCCTTCCGTGAGAAAAAGTGGCTTTTGGGTACCTGCCACTGAGGAACCGCACATTCCACAAACTCACAAAAGGGGGCAGAGTCTACCAACTGAAAAGGCAGCAGTTGAAGTGCTAGCAATTTTGCCAAGCTAGCATTCAACCGCTGGGCATGTGGATGGCTGGGAGCAAACTTCTTTTGGCGGTGCAGCAGCTGGGGCAGGGAAATTTGCCTGGTACAATCTGACGTCAGTGTACCAAAAGCAGATTGCCCACAAGTACTTGGCTGTGGCACACCTAGTTCTACACCTTCATTGCTCTTAGTGCAGGTCTCAGAGAGGACTGAAGGTATAGTGGGGTTGGAGATCTCAGCTGATGAGGAGCAAGGAGAGGTCCTCTTTGTTCTTTGGTGTGGGTCTTTTAGATATGCTTGCCAACGAACTGCATGGCAGGTCAAAGTATGTCTGGTCAAGCATGTGGTGCCCAAGCGGGAGATGTTTTGGCCACGCGAGATACGCTTGAGACATATGTTGCAAATAGCAGCGGTGCGATCTGATGCACTTGTCTCAAAAAAGGCCCACACCAAAGAACTTTTTGAATAAAGCACAGAGACTGCAGCGCCCTGCACATGTGGAGCTTTGGGGTGTGATGCAGTCAGTGTGCTGCCCTTAGGCTGGCCCCTGGAGGGCATCCTGCCTCGTTGGTGATGTGCCTCCTCCTCCTCTCTCCTATCAGGCTCCCATGTTGAGTCAGGGACCTCATCATCCCCTCCCTCCTCATAACTGAAGCAAACCTGGCAGTATGCTGCAGCAGGGGGAGCATGACTGTCAGATTGATGTCCTTCTTGGGCACCCCCTCTGTCCATGCTCACGTTACTGCCTTCATCTAGATCAGTATCATCATCAGAGCCTTCTAAATGCTAGGCATCCTCCTGGAGCATATACCCAACACTGTGGTCAAACAGTTCGAGGGACTCCTCAGGAGGACATGGTGGGGCTAGAGAAGGAGTCACTGATGCCATTGAGCCGAGGGAAGAGGGCGCGTTGGCAGCTGCTTTGCCAGACAAAGTACCCTGAGCATGGGTGAGAGAGGATGAGGAGGATGAGGACGGCTTGGTCATCCACTCGACCAAGTCTTCCGTCTGTTGCGGCTCAACACGGCCAGCTGCCGAAAAAAAGGCCAAGCGTGTCCCACGGCCACGTGCTGATGAGGATGCACCATCTCCACGACCAGCACTGTTGCCTCTAGACACAGAGCCTGCTTGCCCTCTTTTATTGGCTTGTGACTGTCTGCCTCTCCTTGTTGGCCTTCCAGACATACTAATGGCCTGTAGCTGCACTAAGCTGGGTTATATATATATATATATATATATATATATATATATATATATACATATATATGTACTGATACTGCAGCTAGCAAAATCAACTGCCTGCCTGTAGTATGAGAACACCACCAACCTTCTACAGGTAGCTTTAGCTGAACACTGTGCAGAGCTCGCAAAAAAATAACTTGTAACTTATTTAGCTGCCTGCGGTAGTGATAGGATCAGGAAAACACCACCAACCTTCTACAGGTAGCTTTAGCTGAACGCTGTGAAGAGCTCGCAAAAAACTAACTTGTAGTTTTAGCTGAACACTGTGAGGAGGACGCACTACACTAACTTGTAGCTTTAGCTGAACACTGTGCAGAGGTCTCACTACACTGACTTGTAGTTTTAGCTGAACACTGAACACACTCTAAAAAATCTTTTAAGCCGTCCTCTGTTCCCCACCACAGAATGATCACGTCATCTATATACCTCTTATATAAAGATATTCCAGGCCTAGGTTTATCATATATTTCCTCTTCTTCCCACTTATAAAGATGTTTGTCACACCGGGTGCCCCATAGCTACACCTTTATGTTGGTGATAGTAGGTTTTGTTATGAAGAAATAGTTGCTCCTCATAACCAATTCTAAGTCATCAATGATAAAAGTTTGCTGTGGGGATTCCCAATAGTCTGTTGAAGGTCCATTCCACGTCTCTGAGAACATCATCTTGTCTTATGTTTGTATAGAGGGAATCTACATCTAGTGTGACTAGGGTCACATTTTCTTCATTTGTAAAGCTATCTAAGATATTGATCAATTGCTTCCTCTCTCTAAGATAGGATGGGAATTGTTGTGCCAGTGGTTGTAAATATTGATCGATGTACTCTCCCATTCTAGAGAAAAGGGAGTCCACCCCACTGACAATTGGTCTCCCTGGTGGGTCAGTCTGATTTTTATGGACTTTAGGTTCTTGGTAGATTACTGGCAACCTCTGTGCATCTGGTATCAGATAACTATATTCCCTCTTATCTAGGATATCGTGTTTGTGTGAATTTTTAGTTAATAGTTTGAGTTTAGATTTGTACTTCTTAATGGGGTTTGAGTTCAATTTTTCATTGCGATAAGTGTGATGTCATTGTGATAGGTGTGATGTCATTGTTGATTATACAGTGTGCAGACATTGGATGGGGATTGGTCAGATGACATGGGTGGGGGATGGGGATTGGTCAGATGACATGGGTGGGGGATGGGGATTGGTCAGATGACATGGGTGGGGGATGGGGATTGGTCAGATGACATGGGCGGGGGATGGGGTTTGGTCAGGTGACATGAATGGGGGATGTGGATGGAAGAGTTTGGACCACATTGTAATGTTCCACAATGACCACAATGAAAAAATCCCATATACCATAGTGATCCTTCCTGCCTTCCATAAGCCATAGTGATCCTTCCGTGCTGCCTTCCATGTACCAAATTTGTTCGTTTTCGTTTCATTCATTTTTTAAATTTTTTGGGTCATTCATTATGATTGCATTTCCAAAAAAAACGTAAATTCGAAAAAATCGTAAATTCGAAAAAAATTGAAAATTTGGAAAGTCTAAAAAAAATCTGAAATTAGAAAATTTGTAAACTCTAAAAAAAAAATCTGAAATTCAAAAAAATTTGGAAATTTAAAAAAAAATCAGAAATTCTGAAAAAATCTAAAATTTGGAAATTTGAAAAAAATCCGAAATGCAAAAAAAATCTGAAATTCTGAAAATATCTGAAATTTGGAAATTCTAAAAAAATCTGAAATTCGAAAAAATCTGAAATTCGAAAAAATCTGAAATACTGAAAATATTGGAAATTTGGAAATTCTAAAAAAATTGAAAATTCAGAATTTCCGCTTTTTTTGAATTTCCAAACTTCTGATTTTTTTCAATATTACAAATTTTCGATATTTTTTTTAGAATTTCTGTTTTTTTTTTAATTTCCGATTTTCTTCGATTTTCTGGTTTATTTCAAATTTCCAAATTTCCAAATTTCTTTTTTTTTAGAATTGCTGAATGTTGGAATTTCCATTATTTTTTTGAATATCTGAATTTCAGATTTTTTTCTGAAATTTCTGATTTTTGAATTTTTGATTTTTTTCAAACTTGTGAATTTCAGATTTTTTTCAGATTTTCTGACTTTTTCTGACAGATTTTTTACAAAATTTCAGATTACTTTCAAATTTCAGATTTTTTTTTTAATTTCAGATTTTACATTTTTTTCCGAAATTTCCGAACTTCAGATTTTTTTTTTTAGAATTTCTTGAATTCAGATTTTTTTTCGAACTTCAGATTTTCTGTTTTTTTACAAAATTTCTGAATATTCTTGATATTTGTAAATTTCGGATTTTTTTTCAGAATTTCCAACTTTTTCCGATTTTTTAAATAAAATTTCAGATTATTTTAGAATTTTAGATTTTTTTCGAATCTCAGATTTTATGGTTTTTTTTGAGGAATTTAGGAATTTTGTTTTTTTTTTTTTGTAGAATTTCTGAATTTCAGTTTTTTCTTCGATTTTTAGAATTTCTGTTTTTTTACTAAATTTCCGAATATTTTTGAATTTTTCATTTCTTTTTGAATTTGTGAATATCACATATTTTTTGAATTTCAGATTTTCTTATTTTTATTTCGAATTTCAGATTTTTTTTTTTTAATTTCTGAATTTATGATTTTTAATTTGAATTAACTAATTTACAATTTTATTCGAATTTACGAATATTCGGAAAAGTTTGTGAAACGGGTTTTCATTAATTTGGATAATTCTGAATAAATAAATTTGTTGAAGTTTGTTAAAAAAACTAATTTAGAACAAAATGAATTGCACATGTCTATGTATCATAGTGATCCTTCCTCCCTTCCATATATCCTCGCCCCCGATCATGTTGGGCCACACCCACTTTTATCTGTGGCCCGCTTAGTGCTCCGCAGGTCACTATCTCCCTGAAATGTCCCTGATTGTGAAGGTGAGAAGTTGGGAGAGATCTCAGTGCTGGGGGGAAATGGTGACTTGGGATGATTCCATTGAAGATGATCTCTTCCTATAATGATCTATGAGAAGTATTCCTGGTCACTGTCTGGGTGACATGAAGAAAAGATAGAAAGGTGAGAGGACAAGAAGGAGGATTGCTGGTCAGATTACAGCGGCTGAAAGGAACCAAAATCCCCCTTTAATAAATCCCTCTATGATGTTCTCTTAGAGCAGAAGATACAGAAATGTCATCACATAAACCTCCAAACAATGGATTGATGATTTCTCTATTGCTTTATTCTTCCATTCAGGAGAATGGGAAGATCTCTTCTACCCACCCAATGTAGAGCTGTAGCCAGGCCAGGAACATATAAACACACATATAAAAATGTACATTTTAGGCCTGAGGATTACTTAAACCCCCCAACACATTACTGTACAGTATATCCTTTCTGAGATCCTGAGACCCTATAGATGAGAAGGGGGGCAGCTGTCATTTTATGTCAGTGCAACTGGATATCCAACCCGTATTTTCATCAAATAACTCGTCATATTAATTGTAATTCACACAAACACTATTCAGGTCACAATTTTTAGGGTAAAATATAAAAGATGGGGTTCCATGGAGTACATAGATACCAGACATGTAAAGACTTCAAATTGCACATCTGTGAAATGGGAAACAATTCCGGTACCAGAAATGGCCCATAAGAAATGATTTATCAGAGTTTACAGATCATCAATTTAGAACTAACAGTAGAAGAATGACTGAAGAAGTTTTATTTACACTCCAACAGACATAACAACATGTAATATGTGGGGGGAATTGTCAGTTTTGTGCTCAGACATACCTACACATAAGATCATTTATTTTATTATACAGTATATTACATTATTAAACTTCTTTTTTACTTAGATTTATTGTTATCACAATCAGACTAATCCCCCCCATATGTAATAGTATAGTGCAGGGGACGTGTTCTCTTCATGGAGATCAGAGAGATGATTGGAAATGGATGGTAAACCCAAAGCTGTGTTATAGAAGCTCCTAGCTGGGGGTCTGTGTTATACAACCCAACAACTTCCCAACAATCTCATTATTATCTTACTCTCTCATTCATACATGATGATTGGCTCCTATGTTGGATGTTTCTTTGGTGCCTCCTTAGTAAGTGATTTGTGGATCGCACCTTTCCAGAATTTAGACAATTTATTGATTTATTCGGATTATGTATGTGTCCTAATAGAGATCTGAAAAATCATATTGGTGGTCTGGAGAAGACATACATTTCTTACTGACTTTTGTTATAATTAGTTATTCGGGGGGGGGCCCTGTTAGGTATTAGGGGGGTTCTCTTTTTAAATGTGGAATAATAAAAGTGATTTGAGTTTATTCAGTAATGCAGAGTTGTGATTTATCATTTTCTGAGTGGTCGGCTTTGGGTTTAAATTCCATTTACAATCATTTCTCTGATCTCATTTAGTGTCCTGGGATTAGAATCCGAGGCTGACATCTAATAATCGGATTTATTGTTTATGTACAGAAGACTTTGAGTGAATAAGAGATTCTGTATAAGAGTGAATAAGAGTTGGAAGAATTCTAGAAATGTCTTTAAGGAGACATCGGGGTCTTTTAGACTCTTAATGTTACCTCTGCACTCTGTAGGAACAAAGCACAATCATTCTCAAATATCTTCTTCCCTGGCCATGGAGATCGGGGAATGACAACACTGAACCCAGAAGAGATCAGAACACATCACTTCTGGGTCCATTCTTCACAGGAAGACGAGGAGAATGTTCCCTCATCTGATGTTCTCATACCTGACACTCACCTTGGAGATCCTGGGCGCCCAGGTGGGACTGGTAATCCCTAGACATAGAGTTGGGGGAGGGGCAGAAGAGGTGGTAAGCATTTTGCAGTATTTTGGGAAATACTTGGACTTCCACATGAAAGCTGACAAGAAAATATTCTACAATCTCCCAGGTGCTATAATGGTGAGGAGTCTGTTTACAGGTCAGTGCTGTCACCAACATAAGCCTTAAGTGGGTGTAACAGAAAGGGTTAATACAATTTCTTACTGATCTCTGTAGCCAAAGGCACCATGGAGTAATTCATCCTCAAATTCTTGAATGTACAGTAGTCATTAATCAGGTCTCAGCACTCTGCTCTCCCCTCCTCCTGTGTACCTGATCTGAGTATACATTAGAGATTAGAAGTCTGGCAGGCTGTCAACCATGGAAGGTGGATCAGAATGAAAGTATTTCTGCTGGAAACTTTGAATAGTATTTACTTCACAGTGTCTGTACCTACAGAGATGACTAGGAGTTTATCTGAACAGACTCTAAACTTAATCAGTTATGGACCACCTGACATACTGTTCAACATTGACAAATTATGAATGCAACTTTGTGAAAGAGACAAGGAAGGAATCCAGCAGCACAATGAGATATAAGTAGAAATGTTTACAGAAACAATATTCTGAAATGCAAGTTTATCAGGAGATCATTCCACACATATGATATATGGCCAAACATTTGTAGTCACCTGACCATCACACCTATATGGGCTGGTTGGGCATCTCATTTCAAAATTATGATCATTAATGTGGAGTTGTCACTCCCACCTTTGTGCCTATAACTGTCTCCACTTTTCACAAGATCGTATTTGTGGGAATGTGTGCCCATTCAACCAAAACAACTGATGTTGGATGAGAAGACCTGACTAAACAATAAGGTTTAGTTCAGGACTGTGTTCATTAAATTTGAGTTCCTTCACACCAAACATATCAATCCATGCCTTTATAGATCTGGATTTGTGCTCAGGGGGACAGTCATGGTAGAACAGAAAAGGTTGAAAGAAAACAATTGCCTACATATACTGTAGAGGGGTAAATGTTCTTGGACCTCTTCTATTCTCAATCTACACCTCCTCCCTGGGACAGTTGATTGTCTTGCGTGGCTTTCAATAACACTTCTATGCCCATGACACCCAAATCTATCTCTCTACCCCTCAGCTCACTCCATCAGTCTCCTCACTTTTCACCAACTTACTAACAGAGATATCAGCCTCTATGTCACACCACTTCCTCAAACTCAATCTATCCAAAACCGAGCTCATAATATTTCCTCCCCCTCATTGCTCTTCCCCTGATCAAAATCAACAGCTCAACTATCAACCTGTCTCCCCATGCCAAAGTCCTAGGTGTAGTCCTGGACTCTGAACTCTCCTTTCGACCCCACATCCAACCACTGTCCATAGCTTTCCACCTCAACATCTGCAACATCTCCAAGATATGCCCCTTCTTAACCAATGACACCACAAAGATTCTAATTCACTCGCTGGTCATCTCTCCCCTTGACTACTGCAACTCCCTTCTCATTGGCTTACCTTTATTAAGGCTCCTCCCCCTTCAGTCCATCATGAATGCTGCTGCCAGGCTCATCCACCCTACAAACCGCTCAGCGTCTGCTACCCCTCTCTACCAATCCCTCCACTGGCTTCCACTCACCCAACAAATTAAATTCAAGATACTAACAATTACTTACAAAGCATCCACAAGTCGGCCCCCAGCTACATCACTAGCCTAGTAAAAAAATAAACAACTAAATTATTATCTTTGTTCTTTCAAACACCTCCTGCTCTCTAGTTCCCTTGTTGCCTCATCCCACACTCACCTCCAGGACTTCTCCAGAGCCTCTCCTATCCTCTGGAACTCTCTACTCCAATTTGTCTGATTATCTCCTACTCTGTCCACTTTCAGATGATCCCTGAAAACGCATCTCTTCATAAAAACCTATTTGGCCCTCAATTAACAACTGTACAACTTATTTTCTCCATCAGCCCATCCCCCACAGATATTACCTCTTGTATCTCTTGACCCATCCTCTTAGAGTGTAAGCTTTAATGAGCAGGGCCCTCTGATTGCTCCTGTATTGAATTGTATTGTAATTGTACTGTCTGACCTTATGTTGTAAAGTGCTTCGTAAACTGTCGGCGCTATATATATCCTGTATAATAATAATAATAACAATAACAATAATAATAATAGGGGGATGGTTGAAGCTGTTTCTGGTACTGCTACTGGTACTGGATTGCACTTGTACTAGATAAAGCTTATACTGGATGGTGATCTTGAAGATTTCTTTCCTCTAACACACTGATCAGTATGTGAGTGCAAAGTGGCATCAAGCTGCTAATTGCAGGTGTTGGTTACATTGTGTGATGCTTTGATTGGTCATAGCATATTTTTGTGATTGGCATCATCCAATGGACAGTGAAGTCACAGTACTTTGCTTGTGCAGGCTAGGGGGCATGTAAGAGCAAGAAAAAAATGATGCTGTAATATAGTTTCCCACCCTGTAACATCCACCTTCCATCTACTTATATATGATAAGCAGAAATAAGGTAGTTAATGTACACAAACAATTATAATGATGATGATAAAGTCATTCATAATGATGATGATAATGATGATGATGATTTAACAATATGGCTGAATTTGTTTAATCTGGTCTACAGTATTATACATTGAATTAATGTGTTACATTTACAACATTCTTTTCCCCAGCATTGTTTTCTGTGTATTCAGTTCAGGTTTGAAAAGTAAAATGTAGAGTTTTGGAGAAAACATACACAATAATATTCCAGCACTGGAGGTCAGTATGGCGAATATCTCCACAGCCACCATGTATTTCCCTCTGGTGCTCAGATAGGCTGGGATCATGGCAATCCAGACACTGCAGAACACCAGCATGCTGAAGGTGATGTACTTGGCCTCATTAAAACTGTCCGGTAATGTCCTCACCATGAAAGCCACAACAAAACTCACAGCTGCCAGAAACCCCATATAACCCAACATAAAGTAGAACCCGATAACTGACCCTTCATTACACTGAATGAGGATCTTCCCAGGATAGGATTCCATGTCATACTCCTGAAATGGTGGAGAGATGGACAACCAGAGAATGCAATTCATAACCTGAATGGATGAGCAGAATAACATAACTGTATTGGGAAGTTTGATTCCCACCCATTTTCTACAAGAGCTTCCAGGTCTGGTGGCTTTAAAAGCAATGAAGACCATGATGGTTTTGGCTAGGATAGAAGATGCTGAGATGGTGAAGGGAATTCCAAAGGTGACTTGTTGAAGCATACAGGTAATATTCACAGGACGGCCAAGGAACAGGAATACAGAAAGGAAGCTCAATATGAGGGAAAGGAGCAGAATGAAGCTGAGGTTCCGGTTATTGGCTTTGACTATGGGAGTGCTCCGAAACCAAACAAATAGTCCAAGTATAAGGAGAGACGTTGTAGCAAATATGACTGAAGTTATAGAAAAAAATAAAACTAGAATGTCCTCCTTGTATGATAAATACTCATTGACCTTGTAAATACAAATAGTTTTAGCTTTGTTGGGCCATTCATTTTCAGGACACTTCTTGCACAGTTCACTGTCTGTAGAGTAAAAATACGTGAAAATAACTTTAAGCCTAGTATACCGAGAATGTAACTATTTGACAGTTTTGGCCTCTTCAGTGTAATCATTTTCCTGACCATTACTTTTAGATAAATGTTGGAAGCTTTCTCAGACAGACAGTAGGAGGAAGCTATAGAAAGTATAAAACAGCTCTGGCAGCCTATATTATACTATCCACATCCTAGTGATTAGTGCCATATACATCAATTTGTTTGTGACATACAAATCAAAATACAACAAAATGATATATAATATAATATGCACAAATCTGTAAAGTGCTTGGTGCTTCTATAAAAGTGCAATGGTGCTCCAAACTTTGAAAAATGTGAGGTGACTCCCCCTTCGGTGACCCCACTCACCAAAAACAATAGACCTCCAGCTTCCCAGTCTGGGATCAAAAAATGCAGTGATCTATTGATCTGGGGGTATGTAGGATGGTTCCTCAACAAACTCTTCCAAGAGGGTGCTTTATGACAGAAAGGATATGCCACACTCCATAGATGGGAAAATAGAGAAAAAACTCATCGTGAAATACCACTTAATATAAATTATCAAGCACATTACAAGCACCACTTACAGGATATTTGGCAAAGACAGGTTTCAGTAAAAAAACATCCGAGCTGTATGGCGGAAATTGCATCAATGGTTAGCATGAACCGGAAGTAGGTCAACACGTTTCACCCCTCCTCCAAGGCGTCATCAAAGGACATCACTTCCAATTCCATTGCAATCTATTTATACCCAAGTGAAGATCACTCCTCCCTCTGGGGAGGACGAAGCGACCAATTACCATCAGTGTGAAAAAACACCAACTTCCTCCTCTAACATAATTTCCTGTTGCCAAATATATATAAAAAACTTTAATATAAACAGAAGCCAAAATTACAAAATTGCTTATTTGGCTATAATAATACAATACATTTTTATTTATTATTTTATTTTCATTATTATTTTATTTTTATTATTATTTCTATTTTTTTTTATTTTATTTTCATTTTTATTTTTATTTTTATTATTTGTTCTTTGTACTTTTTATTTTCATTTTTTCCAAATTGTTTATATTTAAGTAATTTTTAATCATGTATTGGAAATCTTTTGCAAATGTCTATCGCATCATGAGATTTATTGTATTATTATAGCCAAATAAGCAAGTTTTGTCATTTTGGCTTCTGTTTATATAAAAGTTTTATATATATATTTGGCAACAGGAAATTATGTTTGAGGAGGAAGTTTTTTTTCACACTGATCATAATTGGCCGCTTCGTCCTCCCCAGAGGGAGGAGTGATCTTCCCTCAAATATAAATAGATTGCAATGGAACAGGAAGTGATGTCCTTTGATGACACCCTGGAGGAGGGGTGAAACGCGTCAATGTACTTACTGTTCATGCTAACCATTGACGCAATTTCCACCTCCGTGGAACGCACGCCATACAGCGGCAAACTCGGATGTGTTTTACTGATGCCTGTCTTTGCCAAATATCCTGTAAGTGGCACTTGCAATGCGCTTGATACTTTATGTTATGTGGTATGTCACTATGAGTTTTTTCTCTATTTTCCCATCTATGGAGTGTGGCATATCCTTTCTGTCATGAAGCACCCTCTTGGAAGAGTTTGTTGAGGAACCATCCTACATACCCCCAGATCAATAGATCACTGCCTTTTTTGATCCCAGACTGTGAAGCTGAGGGTCCAGGGCTTTTTTTCAGCAGGAACATGGGGGAACGCAGTTCCGGCACCTCCAGAACTAAATTTATGTAATGGCAAGGGGTGCTGGGATGTTCTGGAGGGTCTATTGATGCTGGCCACTGGGGAATCTATTGCTGCTGGAGGGGATCTATTTTTGCAGAGAAAGGAGGTCTACTGTTACTGTGGAGGTCTTCTGTTGCTCCAGGGGATCATTTGTTGCTGGAGTGGGTCTTATGTTGCTGGGGGGTCAGTTGTTGCTGGGAGGGATCTACTGTTGAGGGAGGGGTCTGTGTTGCTGACTGCTGGAGGGTCTATTGATGCTGGCTACTGGGAAATCTATTGGTGCTGGAGGGGATCTATTTTGCTGGGGAGGTCTATTGTTGCTGGTGGGTGATCTATTGTTGCTGATGTAGGTCTTATGTTGCAGGAGGTCAATCGCTGCTGGGAGGGATTTAGTGTTGAGGGAGGGGTCTAATGTTGCTAGCTGCTGGAGGGTCTATTGATGCTGGCTGTTGGGAGACCATTGTTGCTGGGGTGGATCTATTTTTCCTTGGGTGTCCATTGTTGTTAGATCTATTTTACTGCTTTCATTATCATTAACAAATTCCATACAAAAAAGCACACAATTATACTTAGTGCTGAAAGGGGTGGTACTGGGAGGTGGGTAAGGGGTGGGGCCAAGGAGCGGGGTTTGAAGGTGGGTAGGGGGCGGAGTCAATGGGGTGTCTCGGGAGAGAGGAGTTCCTGCACCTATGCTCTGAGAAAAAAAGCCCTGTGAGGGTCTATTGTTTTTGGTGAATGGGGTCACCGAAGGGGGAGTCACCTCACATTTTGCAAAGTTTTTTGAGCACCATTGCACTTTTATAGAAGCACCAAGCACTTTACAGATTTGTGTATATTATATATTATTTTGTTGTATTTTGATTTGTATGTCACAAACACATTGATGTATATGGCACTAATCACTAGGATGTGTATTGTATAATATAGGCTGCCAGCGCTGTTTTATACTTTCTATCACTTTTAAGGTTGTAGCACCTTTGCACAGTGGCTGCAGTCTTATTTTCATTTTCATTTTGATTTAATACTTCAATGTGAGTTTTGAATAGATTTATAGTAGGAGGAAGCTGGTTCTCGTTGCTTGCTGTAGAATGTAAAGTGGTTACAGAATCACTTTTATGGACTTTAAAAGTTTTAATTTTCTAATCCAATATCAGAGTTTCTATTAACCAATTGACCACCGGGCGCTTAAACCCCCTTCCTAACCGCACCAATTTTCAGCTTTCGGTGCGCTCACATTTTGAATGACAATTACTCAGTCATATAACACTGTACCTGTATGAGTTTTTTGTTCTTTTTTTTCACACTAATAGAGCTTTCTTTTGGTATTTAATCACCGCTTTTTTTTTATTTTTTGCGCTATAAAAAAAAAAAAGACAGAAAATTCTGTAAAAAAATGCATTTTTCTTTGTTTCTGTTATAACATTTTGCAAATTAGTAATTTTTCTTTATATATTTTGGCCAAAATTTATACTGCTACATATCCTTGGTAAAAATAACCCAAATCAGTGTATATTATTTGGTCTTTGTGAAAGTTATAGAGTCCACAAGCTGTGGTGCCAATCTCTGAAAACTGATCACACCTGAAGTACTGACGGCCTATCTCATTTCTTGAGACCCTAACAAGCCAGGGAAGTACAAATACCCCCAAATGACCCCTTTTTGGAAAGTGGACATTCCCAGGTATTTAGTAAGAGGCATGGTGATTTTTTTAAAGTTGTAATTTTTTCCCACAATTCTTTGCAAAATCAAGATTTTTTTTCTTTTTTTTTCACAAAATTGTTATATTAGCAGATTATTTCTCACACACAGCATATGTATAGCACAAATTACACCCCAAAACCCTTCTACTACTCCTCCTGAGTATGGCTATACCACATGTGTGAGACTTTTACAGAGTGTGGCCACATACAGAGGTCTAACATGCAGGGAGCACTGTCAGGCGTTCTTGGAGCATAAATTATACATATAATTTCTTGACTACCTCTTACACTTTTGAAGGTCCTGGAGAACCAGGACAATGGGAACGCCCCAAAACGGACCCCATTTTGGAAAGAAAACAACCCAATGTATAATCTATGAGGCATATCGAGTCTTTTGAACATGTCATTTTTTTCTACAAGTTTTTGGAAAATGTGTAAAGAAAATGAAAACGCATTTTTTTTTACACAATGCTGTCCATTTACACAATATTTCTTACACATAGCATGTACATACCAAAAATTACACCCGAAAATAGATTCTCCTACCTCTCCTGAGGAAGGCAATACCACATGTTTGAGACTTTTCCACAGTGTGGCCACATACAGAGGACCAACATGCAGGGAGCACCATCAGGTGTTCTAGGGACATAAGTTTCAAATCTAATTTGACTACCTATTACACTTTTATGAGGCACTGTAGTGGCATGGATGTGGCATGGATGATAACTGATGTGGCATGGATGAGCATGAATGGGGATGGATGAGCTGTGGATGGGGATGGCTGAGCATAAATGAGTATGGCCGGGTACGGCTGAGTATGGATGGGTACGGCTGAGTATGGCTGGGTATAGATGGTATGGTTGGGTAGGGCTGGGTATGGCTGGGTACGACTGAGTACGGCTGGGTATGGCTGGGTATGACTCGGTATGGCTGGGTACGGCTGAATATTGCGGGGGATGGCTGAGTATGGATGGGTATGGCTAGTTATGGATGGAGTGGATGGAATGGCTGAGCATGGATGGATGGATGAGTATTGCTGAGGATGGATGGGTATGCCGTCACTGTACGCCCTCCCAGATTTATGCAACCTCCCTGTAGCCGTCATATGGGCCGGTTGTTAAGTGGTTAAAAAAAAATCAAGCTTACCATAATGGTTTGATATTTCTCCTTCTGAACATGGAGCACAATTATAACAACATGGGTGATATCCTTCTCTTACGGATTTTCTGAACCCTGGAGGACATTCCCCAGAGCATCGACCCCTTGGGATCTAAGATAATATAGAACAATATGAACTATTCAAGAGAAAAACTACAGATATAACAGTGTAAGTAAGCCAAGCTTCTGGTGTGCACAATGATGTGGAATGCATACCTTGGTGGAAAACATGGACCATTCCAGAAGGTGGCCCTTCATTAGTCTGGATACCACAGAATATGTACGAAACCAGAAGACAGAAATAGACATCTAGGAGTACTAGCAGAATCCTTGCATTAGAAAGGTTACAGCAACAAAACTATCAGTACAAGCATAAACGCTGCCTTAAAAATCTCCTACCATACAAAGAGAAGAAAACAAATAGCCGTGTACCTCTAATAACCACATACAATCCAGCACTAGAAGGGATGAAAGAGATAATGAAATAGATGAAACCTATCATAACAGAGGACAGAACCCTGAAAGGAATATTCCAACAACCCCCAGTGCTGACCTTCAGGCAACCTCCCAACCTCAGACATACATTAATCAGCAGGAAGCTGCATTCTGAGGACAGGGACTAAAAAAAGGGAACAAAACCTTGCAACACTAAATGCTGCAAATTGTGCATCTACATAAATATATTAAACATTTTCACACAAACAAAAGGAACTTTCAGTATTACAGGATCATACAGCTTGGCCTCCAGTAATGGGATGTACTTTATTCAATGCAGCAAGTGCAAGCATTAATCATACATTAGCAGCAGCCAGCCGGCTTAGAGACACCCGTTCGGGACGAGGTAGTCAGCAATGATGTCAGCGCGTCAACTTTCCAACGTACGTTTCGTCTCACGAAGACATCGTCATTGCGCCATGATGATGTCTTCGTGAGGCAAAACGTACGTCGGAAGGTAGACCCGCTGATGTCATCGCTGACTACCTCATCCTGAACGGTGTCTGTAAGCCGGCCGGCTGCTGCTATTGTTCGTTTTCATGCTTTTACCTACATCACGCATATATCGCCAATGGAGCAACCCTGTGTGAGACACTGAGAAGCTGAGAAGCCGTGGTGTGACGCTACTTACCATTGATTGTCAGGCTACTTACAAGCTATCCAAAGCTTGCCATCTGGTAAGCGTTTAGCACATATGGTGGTGGATTTTCTCACAAGTCGCTGTCTGTGTGACCGATTAACCTCACTTTTATTTGGTTTGAGCACTTTTTGGATGATTCTATTTACGGATTCTTCATTGTTTCTACATTTTTCACCATTGGGACTAATTTTTACCACCTTTTTATGTTTTTATCACCCTTTTATGTCATTGTTTTTTGGCACTTATATTGTTTATTCTTTGGATCCATCACGGATCCTCGGCTTATATTTATTTATATAATTTTCATATATTGTACTCACTTTCTGTAGCGCTGCTCACGTTTTTATAATTATTATTCTATTTGTGTATATCTCACAATTTTGAGCTGCAGCTTTTTTATAATTTCTCCTTATCAGGTAGCGTGGTATACACATTTTTTCTGTTTTATATAATGGATCATACATTGATGAGACAGGACAGAAGTTACAAAAACAGAATGAATGTTTATAGACAATGTAACGGAATTGTCCCCCACACTCTGCTTGAGTGCTTCCGTCATATACTACTTCCTCCAGTCTGAAGATAGATATCAGATATTATAGCCACATATTGCAACCAAGAACAAGGTAGGACTTGTTTGGCTGCAAAGCTGGAACACGTTTATTTGAACAAACTAACACATAATATATACCCCACAGGAGGACCTCCCCCTCCTGATCATATTACCCTAACAATACAAACTACTGTACACAGGAATATAATTAGAACAGCAGACATATACTATAAACATTATGTTAATTAGCCATCTGGATGACTCAGAGGTTTCATTCTAGGTCAGACTTGCCAACTTCTACAATACTGAATACAGTGTACTGGACAATACACATTATTACAAGTATAAACACAACCTATAATGGTTTGCTTAGCAGACAGACAAAAGGTGAGTTACGGTAATTAGCACAATTAACAATGGGTGAAAGACCCTTAGGAAGCACACAAGACCTACTTGTATTAAACACATTATAGCAGGCAACCCCCAGACAGGCGGCTTGCTGATGACATCAACATCTGCTATGAGTCCCATAGTGTGGAGCAGTCCTTGTTGGAAATGTGGCATCTAGGTCCTTAACATGGACCCTGGGCTTAGAGTCCCAGAGTCTGTGTGTCTTGGGGAGACATGGACTTGAATCCAAAAAAAACAAGACCAATCCATGGATCCCCCAGGCATACACCTTCCAAAGAGCAGTGTTACCTTCAATGCCAGGGCCCATAGTCAGTGGGTAAGAGGCTTGCTCCCAGTCCTCTCCAAAAGCCCCTGTCCTGGCTAGGTCTGTCACAGACACAATAAAAGAACATAAAGAAGAGGATTACTGTGCAGATGTGGAACATCATTTCCCACAACCAGACCATTCTATGGAAGACCTGGAAGTTTTGGTTCCTAAAGGGACTTTTTAAAAAATACTCAGGAAACGTAAACCTTTAAACTGTGAATAATAATTCTGTATGAGGAAAAGGTAATGGTCTGAATGTGGAGCACAGTATTTTAGATCACTACCACACAGTTTTATGACAATTCTTATCTTCGTGATTTTTCCACTGCTCCTCTGTACTGCTTGGATATTAGAAGAAGGGAGGGATTCCCCCAATAGCTTGAAAATGTAACTGTTGTACAAAAAAACAAAAAACAAAAAACAAATGTACTAAACTGTGTTGTTGCAAGTGCACTAATATGGCTACAATGTCCTTCACCTTCTCTTCCCATAAAACACTTTTCAAGCCCTTCCTGCACCTCCCTCTCTATCCCTCTCCTCGTTTGAAGCTCATTGTATTCCTCTCTTTTCTCCAGTTTCTCTGCACTGTGATTTATCTGCCTCTGCATCTGATGTCAAATAATTTTCAAATAATTTTATTAGAACAATAATACAATTACATTAAAGCAACAGGAATAAAGATCAATACATACAGTACAAATAATCATAAAATTTCCAATTAGCGTGGTTAACGATCATATTATTGTATAACAGTTGCTATTTTAATTCAATTCAAATTTAAACATAGGAAGATTAACATATAGCTGTATCAAACTATTCTAGCAGGCTAGAACGTGCCTTGTGATGTCATGGGACATCATAGGAGAATGATAAGAGGGTTTATCTGATTAAGTCATGTAGACCAAAGCAGGCCTACCCCCAGCCCACGCACCCTGAATGGGAACATACTGTGCAAGGGAGGGGGTAGTGGATTTATCTTGTAGTGTTCTAGCAGTGTTGGTCCACTAAGTGGAATAAGCTGACCTCCACATCTGGTAAATATGTTGTAGTTCCCATGTTTGGTGGAAAGCTTGGGTATTAATGAGGAGATGTAAGCTGGACAGGTCTGAAGTATAGCCTTATATTCAAAGAATAATCCAATATCAGATAAAAGGCGCATATTTGTTATGATTATAGTAGTCAAAGTGTTCTACTTCAAGATTTGGGTGGGAATATGCTATGTACGATACGGGGAAAGATGCTTATATAACTGGGTATGGCGGGTACCATAACCTTGGCGAAGGAGGGAACGTGTATGGGAAGTGTTAGTTTATTCCCGTTGTGAGGTGAGGTTGTGGATTGCATAATACAGTAGTTCCTGAAACTCTGAGGAGTTTCTAAAGTGTAGCCAACAAGCCCACGTATTTCGATATTTCGTCCTGTTTTGTTTATCTAAAGATAAAGTCCTCCATCTCTGCAATCTTCTCAATACGCTTCAGCCAATTGAATATTTTAGGGGGGTTAGTATTTCTCCAATACAAAGGTATACATTGTTTAGCCGCATTGATAAGCTGAAGCATAAGAGACCTTCTGTAAGTGGATTGAGGTAGTGATGTGTGATGTAACAGGTAATGAGCTGGAGTAAAGTCCAATGTGTATGTTATAATTTTAGAGATTGTATTGTGTACTTTTTCCCAGAATGGTTTTATGTGTATACAGTTCAACCATACATGGAGAAGGGAGCCCAAGCTAGGGTTACATCTCCAGCACATCGGTGATACAGTTGGGTGGAATATGTGTATCCGTTCCTTTTGGAGTATGATACCATCGTGAATACAGTTTGTAACCGTTTTCCTGTGCTGAGATGTTGATAGAGCCTTTATGAATATGTTCATATATACTATCCCATTCCTCTTTGGGGAGGTCTAACTTGAGCTCACTTTCCCATTTCTGGATTACTGTGTTAGATTTATGGTCGATTTCACCAAAGAGGAGCGCATATACCGTCAAGATCAAATGTCTTTGAGGACTCGCAGTAGAGCAAAGTTCTTCCAAAGGATTTTGTTATCTACACCATTGTGTGGTAGGTCTGGTGCTATTCAAAAAATGTCTGATTTGCAAAAATTTATAAAAAGGAATGTTATTCTGTGGGAATCAGGAGGACAGGGTAGCAAAAGAGATTAGCACGTTGTTTTGAAAGAATTGATGTGCTCTAATGCCCCGTACACACGGTCAGACTTTGTTCGGACATTCCGACAACAAAATCCTAGGATTTTTTCCGACGGATGTTGGCTCAACTTGTTTTGCCTACACACGGTCGCACAAAGTTGTCGGAATTTCCGAACGACAACAACGCGGTGACGTACACCACGTACGACGAGACTAGAAAAGGCCGGTTCAGAACCAAGCGTGGCACCCTTTGGGCTCCTTTTGCTAATCTCGTGTTAGTAAAAGTTTGGTGAGAGACGATTCGCGCTTTTTCAGACTCGTGGCTTTCAGATCGTTTTCTGCCGTTCAGTTTGTGCTTGTGGGTTTGTATCTGCTCTTCAGTGCGTGCAGTCAGTTCGTATCGGAGTTTTCTGTGCGATCTTGCCCGCTCGTTGTTGTTTTTCAGGTCGCTCTTCACAGGCCTTGCTGTTCTTCAGTGCGTTCTGTTACTTCGTTCTGAGCAGCCGACCGTTTTCTAGCCATGTTTCGTATGCGTACTCCTCGTAGAGTTCGTGCTGTGCGGGGGCTTGGTGTTGGGGTCCTGACCTTGACACAAGTCCAGTCCATGAACAGGGTGGGGAGGAGTTCATGGACCAAGAATTGGTTGCTTCAGCGCGACCAGTTCTCTCATATGCCTTTGCTCCGTGAGATCCGTGAGAATAATCCTGATGATTTCAGGAACTTTCTCCGGATGACGGACCCCGTGTTTCACCGTTTGTTGGCTTCGCTGACCCCCTATATCAGCAGGCAGGATACCTGCATGAGGAAAGCCATCACTCCGGAGCAGAGGTTGGTCGCTACCTTGCGGTATTTGGCCACAGGGAGAAGTCTGCAGGACTTGAAGTTCTCGACAGGCATCTCCCCCCAGGTTCTGGGTATCATCATCCCAGAGACCTGTTCTGCCATCATCCAGGTCCTGCAGAAGGAGTATATGAAGGTAAGATTTTTTTCCTTTTATATCACATTTTATTGTATTGAATGTTTGATAATATCTTGTATTTCTTTCCTCATTCCCTAATTACCATGATTGTAATATGCTGTGAATGTCCCCTTTGTCCTCATGCATGCTGGATTTTTATGTAATTATTATTTTATGTCCTTCATACATATTTGCCCTTCAATAACCTCTCCAGCATGGTGTCTCCTGCCCTATATTCACCTCATGTAGTCACTTAACAATGTATTTTATCAGCTCCATGGTAGTGCTTTACCCCAAACACCCCCTAAAATGTTTGTTAATGTTATTTTAGCTTTAAATTCAGGCAGAGTGCCAGAGGCTTTTTTTGTGGTTTCCACAAATTTTGGGTAACCGTCCCTCCCCCCAACTGCTAAGTCAGCTGATCCCAATTCTCTATCCTCAATCATCTATCTGCTGACTTTGCCAAACCCATACACACTATACCCATCTCTTTACTGGTCAGATTTATGGATGAATTCCTCAAAGCATGTAGTGCAAGGGCCTGACTGTATACTTTCCAATGGAACTGTTTAAAGTTTTTGTATCCTATTATTATCTTGATAGGTAATAGCAGAATGTCCAAATGTCCTCAAATGTGTACAATGTGTATTTATATCTTTGTATTCAGACACTTCTTACCTGTCCAGTGGTCTGCTAATAGTGTAACTAAGGAGGGGCTGTTCCAAGTAATACCCTGTATTTAGGCATTCATCTCTCAATGAAGTGAAGAGGGTTACCTGTCCAAGAGTTCCCCCCCTATAATGTTAGAAATGGCCCATGAGAGGGGGGAGGGGGAATATGATAGGTGTACCTTATACTTTGGCCTTGTTAAATTCCCCTTATTAAATGCTATCTGGAGGTTGCCCCATAATGTTTGTGTATAATCTGCTTGCCATGTTTCTGTGAAAAAATAGTAATGTTTATTGTTTTTTCCTCCACAGTTTCCTTCCACGCCACAGGAATGGCAGACTGTGGCCTCCCACTTTGCCCAGCGGTGGGACTTTCCTAACTGCGGAGGGGCAATTGATGGGAAACACGTCCACATCGTCCCACCACCCAACTCAGGGTCGTACTATTATAATTACAAAGGGTTTAATAGTATAGTGATGTTGGCGGTGGTGTCGGCTAATTACGACTTCTTGTATGTGGACGTGGGGAAGAATGGCCGGATGTCCGATGGTGGAGTGATCGCCTAGACGGAGTTCTACAGGCGTCTCCAGAATGGCAGCTTGGACTTGCCACCTCCAGAGGACAATGTTGAAGGTCTCCCATTTGTGTTCGTTGCTGATGAAGCATTTGCGCTGGGGGACCACCTGATGCGGCCATTCCCGATGAGGACCCTCACCCCGGAACAGAGGGTTTTTAATTACCGGCTGGCCAGAGCCCGAAGAGTGGTGGAGAACACATTTGGAATCCTGGCCAGCCGGTTCCGATTATTTCTGACACCCATCCATATGGCGGAGTATAAACTGAACCATATAATACTTGCCTGCTGTGTTCTCCATAATTTTTTAAGAAAACATTCAGCCAACTATGCTGGCTCAGTTGGGCCTGAGGCCGGAATCCCAAATCCATCAACACTGACGGCGCTTGAAAGTGGCCGTCCTGGCTTGCCCTCCCTGAATGCCCGTGATGTCCGGTTACGCTACCTGGAGTTCTTTGCGGGTAGGGGGGCTATCAATATGCCAGAGAATCTGTGACACCTTTTTAAAATAAAGAACAAACAAAAGAAATTCTTGGTGGACATTTACTGCTTGTGTTTGTTTTAGCTGACCCTGACAGAAATGTGTTGAGTCCAGAAAATGTCGTGATTGTGTAACCTTATAAAAAACAGTGTTGGCTGGTACTTCCTAAATGCCAAAACACATTTTACTACAAGTGCACTTGCAACTGCACTGAACCTGCACTTGTAGTGCAAAGTGTAATTGCCCTTAGGAAATAACCCCCATTTGTGCATAAAACAGCAATTACATCACCCCAAAAGTGTTGTAATGTTGAGACAATAATCCACACATTCTTGAGTAAGGCACTTTTTTATACCTGCACAATCACATGTGCATTTAAGCAAGGTTTTTGAAACAAACCAACATGTTTGTTGTATAACAATGTTTGCAGTAGCATTATGAAAAATCAAAATATCCATTTCAGATAAAACAGGCCTGTGTAAAACCAACAAGAAAGCCAAAAAACTTGAACTTACAAAGTTCACATATGGTAAAACCTGAAGGCTATATCAGACATGAGTATTTAGGAACTGTGTTTGATATAGCGTTCAGATGGGGGGAAATCACCCCTGGAAAAGCCAAATTTGGAAGATGTGCTATATATATATATATATCTAAATAAAAAAACATCTTCTGAAATTGGAATTTGGTACAGAATGAATTTGAATAGAAAAGATTAGAATAGAATATTTTTTTTTCCTATTCTGTTCTATTGTTTTTCTATGCTATTCTTTTATATTATTTTCTGTTCTATTCTAATCTTTTCTATTTGAATTCATTCTGTACCAAATTCCAATTTCGGAAGATGGTTTTATATATTTTTTTATATATATTTTTTTCTATTCTGTTCTATTGTTTTTCTGTTCTAGTCTTTTCTATTAGAATTCGATTTCATTCTATTTCATTCTGTTTCTGTATAACCATATATATATATAAAACCATCTTCCGAAATTTGAATTTCTTATCAAATGAATTTGAATTTGAATAGAAAAGATTAGAATAGAGTAGAAGAGAAAAGACTAGAAAAACAATAGAACAGAATAGAATAAAATATATATATATTATATTTTATTCTGTTCTGTTCTATTGTTTGTCTAGTCTATTATTTTCTATTCTAATCTTTTCTATTCAAATACGAATTCATTCTATACGAAATTCCACTTTCAGAAGCCATCTTCCGAAATTCGAATTTCGTATAGAATGAATTCAAATTCGAATAGAAAAGTTTAGAATAGAATAGAAACGAATAGCATAGAAAAGCAATAGAAACAGAATAGAAATATATATATATATATATATATATATATATATATATATATATATATATATATATATATAATTTTTTTCTATTCTGTTTTTATTGAGATATATATATATATATATATATATATATATAAAACATCTTCCAAAATTCGAATTTCATATAGACCGAAATCAAATTTGAATATAAAAGATAAGAATAGAATAGAAAATAATAGAAAAGAATAGACTAGAAAAACAATAGAACAGAATAGAAGAAAATATAATATATATATTATATTTTCATCTATTTTGTTCTATTGTTTTTCTAGTCTTCTTTTCTATTATCTTCTGTTCTAATCTTTTCTATTCAATTTGGAATTCATTCTATACGAAATTCAAACTTCAGAAGCCATGTTCCGAAATTCGAATTTGAATTAAAAAGACTATTATAGAATATAAAATAATAGAAAAGAAAAGCATTAAAAAAATAGAAGAGAATAAAAAAATTATATATATATATATATTCATTCTATTGCTTTATTATTTTATATTCTATCTTATTGGTTTTTTTAGAAAAACTTTTTCTATTTTTTTCGAATTCGATTCGAATTTGTTTTCGAATTCGATTTGAATATGTTTTCGAATTTGATTCGAATTTGTCTTCGATTCGAATATGTTTTCGAATTCGATTCGAATATGTTTTCGAATTCGTTCGTTTTTTTTCGGATTCGTTTAAATTCTTTACTTTTCTAATTCGGAAATTCGGATGCATCCGAATTTCCGAATAATAAAAAATTTGTCCGAATTTCGATTCGGAACGAAACGAAATGCACATGTCTAGGCAGAACTAGAAATAGGAAACATTGCTTGGAAGTGGGGTACAATTGTCTATTTTAGCCGAGTTCCAAGATGTATATTTTTTATTGCCCTTTGTCAAGCTGCAATACTTTACCTGTTTGGTACAAGCTTCACAGATGTAGCCCTCCCTATAGTATACACTGGAGCACCTGTGTGGCCCCCCTAATAAAAAGGGTGTTCTGGGGTCCCACACTAGTGCTCCAGTGTCCAGATGTGAAAACAGCTGCTGAGTGTCCTCTCCTTACACACAATCTAGTTAGCATTTCATTCTAGTAACAAACCCATCTACACAAACAAATATTTGGCATCCAAGTAGGCCCCCAAAAATGTGTGAAAATGCAATGGTGTTTTAGAGGCCGAAAGAAAAATGTTTGATACGAACGAATAATGGGCCCATGAACATTAAAGTTGACCTTTTGAAACGTTACAATTACTAAAAGCATATGGAGCAGAACGAGCGGAATAAAGACAGAAAGAATAGGAACACAGCACAACTACTTACTTTTTTGCAGCACTCTCCAGATCTTTCGGTACTGCTCTGGCTCTCTTAACTTCAGGTCCGACCACCGCTTCCTGAGCTGATCTTTCGATCGTCGTACCCCGAAATTCCTCTCAAGACTCCTGACCACTTTCGCCATGATCTTGGCCTTTCGGATGTTGGGGTTGGGGTAAGGCCCATATTTTCCGTCATAGTCGGACTTCTTCATGATGTCGACCATCTCCAACATCTCCCCAAACAACATATTTGTGGCCTTAAAACATCTCCTTCTGGATCGGGACGTGCCTGGATCCGGGCTTTCCTCCTCCTCCTCCTCGTTGTTAGAATTATTATCACGCACCTGTTGTAACTCCGCCATCATGCTCTTCCCCCACTGCGCCGAATGAAAAGGGGCGGGGAATACACTAGAAAGAGCGTCAGGGGCGGGCGGAGTTACATGCATGCGCAGTGTGTATAAAGCGTAACACACGTGTGTATTACGTACGATCTGTGAGCGGAGGAAGGAGCATTGGACGTGCCGATCGTAAGAACGAAGGTAAGAGACAAACTTGTGCCTATACTGCTTCTAGATTGAGGCCTATATTGTAACAAGATTAGGAGAGTTTTGTCTGACATTAGGCTTTGTCTTGTGTTGTGTCTTGCAGTGAACATGGATATCTTAATGAAAGATAATGACTTCATGTCAGTATTCATAGATATGCTAAGTGAGCTGCCCTGTCTGTGGGAGATTACCCACCCCCATTTCAAGAACCAAGCAAAGAGGAAGGCAGCACTGGAGCAATTGTGTGAAATTGTGAAGCAGGTGATCCCCACGGCAGACATCACCTATTTAAAGATATTAATTGGTGGCCTGAGGAGCACATATCTAAGGGAGCGCAAGAAGGTCCTGGATTCACAGAGATCCGGAGCAGCAGATGACATCTATGTCCCCAGGATGTTGTACTACGACAGGCTGCACTTTCTGGCAGGCCAGACTGAACCCAGGTCATCCCTCTCCAGTCTTCCTTCCACGCTTCCTTCCCCCCCGGCTGAGGCTTCTGACGCCCAACCTGGGCCTTTCAGGCAACAACACATGGAGGAGCCCAGATTGAGCCAGGTATAGCATTCCTCTAAATATTTCTGCTTGTCCAATCAATGATGTTAACTAGATGTTAGTTGGGAGTACTAATTTAGGATTGTGATTGATGAAGCAAAAACTAAAACCATGTCCCTTTTTCATACACAGGGAAGTCTCAGCCAGGAGGTGGCCGGGCCGAGCCGGCTGGCTGATATCAAGGTCCCTCCACCCCCCCTGAAAATAGAAAGTGGCAGTAGGACGAGTACCCTAGAGGAGGCGGCTATAGCATTCTTTTGGAGGGCTACAGAGGTCCTGGGAGCACCCCACACCAGGCAGGAGAACATTGCTGCATTCATAGCATATAAAATGCAGAGGATGGAGGAGGGCCAAAAAGCTATGTGTGAGGCCCTCATATCAGAGGCTCTGGAGAAAGGTATGAGGGGCCAAATTACACCTCACACACAGCTTTGGGATGGTCCTCCTCCTCCTGCAGGTCCTCCTCTTCCTCCCTCTCCTCCAGGTCCTCCCAGTCCTCCTCCAGGTCCCCCCAGTCCTCCTCCAGGTCCTACTCCTCCTCCTGCCACATCTCCAACTGCACAGCCACAGCCCGGAAGGAAGTGTGGAAGGAAGACCAGACAGTGATTGCCCTGGATCCAGTCTGGTCGGCCAAAAGATGCAGCCTCTTGTGGTAACACAGCCTGGGGACACAGATGTCATCTGCTGCTATCCGGATCTCTGCGAATTCTGGACCAGACTGCCCTCCCTTACATATGGACTCCTCAGGCCACCAATTTTGATGTTGAAGAATTGATGTCTGCCGTGAGGGTCCCAGGCTTCGCTAATTTCTCATGTTGATCCAGTGTTGCCTTCCTCTTTGTTTGGTTCTGATCCCTTAATAAAGGATTTTTGTTTTGAATTATACTCTCCTATGTGTTTTACTTCAAAAAGGACAGTTGGTTTGTGAGGATTCAGGTACATTTCAAATATACAATGTGAAATGAACAAGGGACACCAACAACAAACAATCTCCTGGAGATTAAATAATACAAGATATCAATGGTGTTGGGGTAACTTGACACACAAAACACACCCAAAAATATTCTGGAGTAAAAATAAAAATAACATTGAACAAAGATCAGCCTTGGAAAAAATCCAAACAAAGAAAAAAAAAGGCTGAAAATCCAACAAAAATAAATAAAAAATAAATAAAAAACTGTCAGATGTGACAACTAATAACAATATATTGAGGGAATCCCACTAAAAAAACACAAATAAAACTTTGTGAGAAGTGTGTGTGAATATGAGCAGCAAAACTACTTAATTCTTGTCACATTATAAAGAAGAAGAGAGTGCGCTGTATTAAACCATTTTTAACATTGCAGCGTGATGAAAGTGCTGTATCCATTCCAAACGCTAAGTTTACCAGAACGAGCTGTCCCGTGTCGGAATTTCTTCTGAGCATGCATGGCACTTTGTGCGTCGGAACAGGCCACACACGGTCGGAATTGACGCGATCGGATTTTGTTGTCGGAAAATTTTATCTTCTGCTGTCCAACTTTGTGTGTCGGAAAATCCGATGGAAAATGTCCGATGGCGCCCACACACGGTCGGAATTTCCGACAACACGCTCCGATCGGACATTGTCCATCGTAAAATCCGACCGTGTGTACGGGGCATAAGTGTTTGTTCTGTGTTTGTGGATTTTGCAAAATTTATTTGCAAGTTGGATAATTTTTGAAAGAGGGTAAAATCCTGCAATAGATTGGGTATGGTGATTAAAGGGTCAGAAAGGAAGAGGAGGATGTTGTCTGCTTACGCCGCTACTTTGTAATGTTTGTTTTGTATATCAATGCCTTTTACGTTGGAATTAGTCCTAAGTTTGTGCAGTAGAGGTTCTAAGATGACTACAAAGATGAGAGGGGATAATGGGCACCCTTGGCGTCTGCCATTCGAGACGGCGAAGGCGTCCGACAAGCGGCGATTAACCCTAATTCTGGCAGTGGGGGATGAATACTGTATAGTGCTAGGATCAATTGGAGAAAGTGTGCAGGAAACCCCATAGCCTGCAACATTGCCATAATGTAGTCCCAAACCACCCTATCGAACGCCTTCTCCGCATCGAGGGACAGAAAAAAAACCTTGTTTGTAGGAAGTCGAGAGCCAATGGTGGATGTTGATAGCTTTTATGGTGTTATCTCTAGCTTCCCTACCAGGGATAAATCCTACCTGGTCTAGTGAAATCAATTTGGGGAGAAGAGGGAGTATACAATTCGCAAGAATTTTGACATAGAGTTTCATGTCTACATTGAGGAGAGAGATAGGTCTGTAATTTGATACTAACGTCTCATCTTTGCCTGGTTTTGGTATAAGCATAATATGGGCCTCTAGTAGATCCCTATTCGCTTGTGGAGAAGAAGATAAAGCATTAAATGTCTTAGAGAGATGCGGGGTAAGTATTTCTTGGAAAGTCTTATAGTAACTTACGGTCAGACCATCTGGGCCCAGACTTTTACCTGTTTTGAGTTGCTTTAGGGCTGTCGTAATTTCTTCTGTACTAATGGGGTGTTCTAGACTCGCCGCGTCTTCAGGGGTGATAAGGGATTGACAATATTGTGTTAGGAAATCCTTTATAGCCTCTTGTCTTTCTATAGCTTGATTTGTTGTAGTTGTAGTAGGTAGGTTATAGAGTTTGGAAAAATATTGAACAAATTGATTGGCAATATTGTCTGGAGAAAAAAATGAAGCGCCTGTGGGGTCTTTGATTGTGTGTATGGTATTTTTAGCTTTTTTGGTTTGTAGTGGTCTAGCTAGTAATTTCCTTGATTTGTTCCCGAATTCGTAGAACAGTTTTTGTGTTAGGACGTATTTACATTTTAAAGTCTTACAGTGGGACAAAAAAGTATTTAGTCAGCCACCAATTGTGCAATTTCTCCCACTTACAAAGATAGAGAGGCCTGTAATTGTCATCATAGGTATACCTCAACTATGAGAGACAAAATGTGGAAACAAATCCAGACAACCACATTGTCTTATTTTTGAAAGAATTTATTTGCAAATTGTGGTGGATAATAAGTATTTGGTCACCTACAAACAAGCAAGATTTCTGGCTCTCACAGACCTGTATCTTCTTCTTTAAGAGGCTCCTCTGTCCTCCACTCCTTACCTGTATTAATGGCACCTGTTTGAACTTGTTATCAGTATTAAAGACACCTGTCCACAACCTCAAACAGTCACACTCCAAACTCCACTATGGTGAAGACCAAAGAGCTGTAGAAGGACACCAGAAACAAAATTGTAGACCTGAACCAGGCTGGGAAGACTGAATCTGCAATAAAAAATGGTGAGCAAAAATCCCAGAACCACACGGGGGACCTAGTGAATGACCTGCAGAGAGCTGGGACCAATGTAACAAAGGCTACCATCAGTAACACACTACGCTGCCAGGGACCCAGATCCCACAGTGCCAGACGTGTCCCCCTGCTTAAGCCAGTACCTGTCTGAGGTTTGCTAGAGAGCATTAGGATGATCCAGAAGAGGATTGGGAGAATGTCATATTGTCAGATGAAACCAAAGTAGAACTGTTTGGTAGAAACACAACTCGTCGTGTTTGGAGGAGAGAGAATGCTGAGTTGTAACCAAAGAACACCATACCTACTATGAAGCATGGGGGTGGCAACATCATGCTTTGGGGCTGTTTCTTTGCAAAGGGAACAGGACGACTGATCCGTGTACATGAAAGAATGAATGGGGCCATGTATCGTGAGATTTTGAGTGCAAACCTCCTCCCATCAGCAAGGACATTGAAGATGAAACATGGCTGGGTCTTTCAGCATGACAATGATCCCAAACACACCGCCCGGGCAATGAAGGAGTGGCTTCGTAAGAAGCATTTGAAGGTCCTGGAGTGGCCTAGCCAGTCTCCAGATCTCAACCCCATAGAAAACCTTTGGAGGGAGTTGAAAGTCCGTGTTGCCCAGAGACAGCCCCAAAACATCACTGCTCTAGAGGAGATCTGCATGGAGGAATGGGCCAACATACCAGCAACAGTGTGTGACAACCTTGTGAAGGCTTACAGAAAACGTTTGACCTCTGTCATTGCCAACAAAGGATATATAACAAAGTATTGAGATGAACTTTTGATATTGACAAAATACTTATTTTCCACCACGATTTGCAAATAAATTCTTTCAAAAATCAGACAATGTGATTGTCCAGATTTGTTTCCACATTTTGTCTCTCATAGTTGAGAGATCAACGAACGATCTGGTGGCTAGGGGTTTTTTGCCTTCCTCTGGATCAACGACAGGGGGGTAGGCAGCCGTACCTCCTCAAGTACCTCCGCACCCACACTAGCCCATCACCACACCACTCCAGAAGCAGTGGGTAGCCATCAGACCCCTCCATCCCCCCCCAAGTGGATCATCACCACATCAGTACCACCATCAGAACACCTTTCCTACTAGCAACACCATCCTCCTCATCATGTGCAACTTCAAATACACAGCAGACACCATCCACAGGCTAAGAAACACTGCCGCAACTTTACCGATCGCCACTCAAAAAAGACTAAAAAAAGAACAATTACTAAGAACCAACCCTCAATCAACCAGGAAATGCAAGGAGACACAGATCCAACCGCAACAACTAGCATGCGCCCTGATCAACACCAGATCTGCAGTCAAGCACAGGCTGGAAATCCACAATTTTGCATCGAAAACAACATAGATTGCCTCTTCATTACAGAAAGCTGGCTAACATCCGACTGCAACACCATCCTAACTGAACTGGTGCCCGAGAACTACAGTATCCTAACCGAGCATAGAATCGGAAAAAAAGGAGGAGGCCTAGCAGTGATTTTCAAAAAGACCTTCATCAGCAATTACAGAAATGCCTCACCTTAATAGATGACTGGATGACCACTAGCTCCCTCAAACTCAATGGATCAAAAACAGAACTTCTTCTCCTACAAGCTAACAAAAATTCCAAAATAAAGACTCCATGGACACCTCCCACCATCCTTGGACAAACCATCTCTCCAAGCACCAAAGCCAAGAGTCTCGGAGTCATTTTTGACTCAGGAATGACAATGGATGCGCAAATAGGATCAGTGGTGAGCGGATCCCACCATCTCCTCCGCCAACTATGTAGACTCATCCCCTTCATCCCAGAAGAAGACAAAGCGGCAGTTATTGGAACAATCATCAATTCCCGACTCGACTACGCAAATTCGCTCTACGTAGGACTACCCCAATATCAGCTTGCACGCTTACAACTCATCCAAAACACGGCAACAAGACTGTTAACAGGAAAAAAACCCTGGGAATCCATCTCCCCCTCCCTAAAGAGCCTACACTGGCTAACCATGAAGAATCGGATCACATTCAAGACCCTCTGCCTCACCCACAAATGCATACAAGGAAACGCCCCACCATATCTCTGCGAGAAAATAAAACACTACACACCGAATCACAGCCTTCAATCAGCTAACCAAAACCCCCTTACCATTCCCAAATACCGCTACAAAGCAAAGGGAGAACAAAGATTTGCAGTCCAAGGACCTCGACTATGGAATGCTCTTCCAACTAACATCCACATGGAAGCAAACCACCAGGCCTTCAGAAAAAAACTAAAGACCTTCTTTTTCTGAGAAGCTGACAACAGAGAATGCATCCAGCGCCTTGAGGCAATTCAGTTCGCATTTGCAGCGCTTTACAAATCATTCATTCATTCATTCAGGGATAGTTTATGTGCCTGTTCCAGTGTATGAATTTTTTCAGACAGTGCAGCAATGCGTTTTCGTTTGAGTTTGTTTCTGTTTCCTACATTTACCTGCCAGGTATAGCTACCATGGCTAATTGTTAGGAACAATTGATTCCACTCTTATGCCCTGTACACACGATAGAATTTTCCGACAACAAAATCCATGTTTTTTTTCTGACGGATGTTGGCTCAAACTTGTCTTGCATACACACGGTCACACAAATCTTTTTGGAAATTCTGAACATTAAGAATGCGGTGATGTATAACATGTACAACGAGCCGAGAAAAATTAAGTTCAATAGCTCTTCTGCTTGATTCCGAGCATGCGTGGAATTTTGTGCGTCAGAATTGTGTACACACAATCGGATTTTGTTGTCGTAAAATTTGAGATCCAGATCTCAAATTTTGTGGGAATTTTGTGTGATGGAAATTCTGATCGAAAATGTCCAATGAAGCCTACACGCGGTCGGAATTTCCAACAACAAGCTCCCATCGAACATTTTCTGTCAGAAAATCCGATCGTGTGTACAGGGCATAAGTCTGTAATTGCTGCACTTCTCTCTTTTGTCGCTAGGTGGCCAGGTACCTGGTGGCTTTAGATATTAGAAGGACAATGCAAGGTCAGATTATGGGTATATGGGGTATCCCAGCCAATGGGCAGGGGTTTTCTTAAATCCCTTGACCTGCTATATATTCGGGTGGAGTCAGGTGATCAGTGTTCTGTGCCACCTGGGTGGCTGTCTGGGTGGACATGTGTTGTATTGTCTGGGCTGCTAGGATGGAGTTTGGGCCTATCCCGGGCACATCTGGCTGCTGGGCTGTCTGAGGGCCTGTCAAGAAGCAAGAGAGCAGCGTAGGGTTGGGATTGCGGCTTGCATTCCAGCCAGAGGTGACAGTTCTGCTGGCCGGAGAACTTATCGCAGTCGGAGGTGGAGGGGAAGCTGTCGCCACTAAAGGACCAACCATCACCTTACTGAGGACCAAAGTGAGTGGCTGAAGCAAGTACCAGAGCAGTATTCTCACCAACCGGGGACAGTGAAGAATCAGGAAATTTCAGAGGGTGTCAAGCCAGGGACCCAGCCAGAGGAGGTGATGCTTGCAGAGCAGCCTTGTGTGTCAAGCCAGGGACCGAGCAGGCCAGTGGGGTGAAGCTTGAGAGGTAACTTGAGTGCCAAGCTAGGAACCCAGCAGGGAGGAGGGGGTGACGTTCGAGGAAGATACCACCGTGAAGATTGGAGGAGCTCAATGGATTCAGTGGCAGTGAATCATCTAGTCTAGTGAGAGAGACTGGGAGCTCAGTGGGCTGAAGAACTACAAGAAGTGATTGTAGTGGAAGTGAAGGAACTGTTACACCTTGTATTAGAAACTGTTAAAGACTGTTGCCATAAAAGACAGCATCCCTACACATGCAGAAGTGGGGTCTTGCTGGATGCCTTTCCCTGCATGGCTGTCTACCTGTAGAGGTTTCGGGGTCTGACAATTAATCTTGCAACTACCAAAGGGTGTCCTGGCACTAACCATCTCTCCCATAGTTCTGTTAAGAGAAATAAAATCTCTTTTGCATTTAAGAAGTGTCTGGCGCCCAATGAATCTAACACCTTGGCACCCACTATGCCTCACAACCCACCATATATAGAAGGATGTCAGCTGTCTCTGGCCCTGGAGGTTTTCATTAGACCAAAGGAGGCCGGAGACCTTGCTACATTCTGTACACAGGCGTCAGGCTCCTTCTATAAATGTCTATGTCCCAGTCTGTGAGATGAGGAGGTGGGAGGTAATAGTAGTCAGTCACATTTAGCTGGACTTGTTCTGTAATGTAGAAGATGTTTTGTAGTTTATTCACTTCTTCAGGTATAATGAGTGATGGGAACAAATCCCGGCATTTATATCCACACAGCCAGCACTGACACCTTCATCTAATCACCATGGAATGAGTCAGGGCAGATGTTGGCCGGCTATGTACAGGATGGGGGAGGGGGTTAGGATTTGTCTGGAGATGCTCTTTAGGGTCAAAACTAGTATGCTTCTTGTATAACTTCTGGATCGGCTTCCCCAGTGTAACTCACCTTGTCTCCTTTCCATGATATTCGCTCTGGTTCTAGTGTAAGTTGCTGACCCTCTGAAAGGGACCCATCAAAGTGGCCCAAATACATCCAATCAGTGGTATTTCTCTCATTAATTCTTGTAATCCAATTTACAATTTCCAGTGGGCTGGGCAGTTCTCCTTTATCATTAAAAATCATGACCTTGCCATTTGGATCCTTGTACTCGACTTCTTTTACATAGCGGGACAGCTTAAAAAATGACAGAAATGATTATAGGTAACGAGTATATCCACTTACAGAACGGAAGATTTGCCCCCTTAATGACCAGGCCATTTTTTGCGATATGGCACTGCGTCGCTTTAACAGATAATTGCGCGGTCATGTGATGCTGTACATAAACAAAATTGATGTTGTTTTTTTCCCACAAATAGAGCTTTCTTTTGGTGGTATTTGATCACCTCTGCTGTTTTTAATTTTTGCGCTATAAACACTAAAAAGAGCAACAGTTTTGAAAAAAAAACAATATTTTTTACTTATTGTTGTAATAAATGTCCCCCAAAATTTTTTTAAAAATCAAATTTCTTCATCAGTTTCGGACAATATATATTTTTCTACATATTTTTGGTAAAAAAAAAAATCGCAATAAGCATATATTTATTGGTTTGCTCAAAAGTTATAGTGTCTACAAACTATGGGATAGATTTATAGCATTTTTATTACTTTTTTTTTTTTTACTAGTAAGGGTGGTGCTCAGCGATTTTTAGCGGTACTGCGATATTGCGGTGAACAGATCGGACACTTTTGGGACCACTGACATTTATATAGCGATCTGTGCTATAAAAATGCACTGATTACTGTGTGAATGTCACTGGCAGGGAAAGGGTTAACACTAGGGGGCGATCAAGGGGTTAAATGTTTTCCCTTAATTGTGTATCTAACTGTGGAGGGGGATGGGACTGACTAGAGGAGGAGACATATCGTTGTTCCTAGCTAGTAGGAGCAGACGTTCTGTCTCTCCTCTCCTCACAGAACAGGGATATGGATGTTTACACACGTCCCTGTTCTGGCTCCCGTGCCCGCAATCACGCGCGGACGGCGGTCATGACTGCAGCGGGGGAGCTGGCCATTTAAAGGGCCGACGTACAGCTACGACGGTTCGTGGGATCATGCCAACCTGATGCAGTATAATGACGGCGGCTGGTCGGCAAGTGGATATAGACCGTTTAATAATTTATTGATTATAGATTGTTTATCTAGTTATATCTCATTTAGAGAATGTCATCGGGATGAGATGACCTGTTTGCTGAGCATTTATATAGAGATACATTTTATTGGGACTATTTATAAACAATTTACTTTGCGAATGTGAATATTCCAGAGATAAATCAATAATTCTACCCCTTTACAATACACTGGCTCAGCCTCATCTTGAATATACAGTTCAGTTTTGGTCACCAATCCTCAGGAAAGATGTCGATGAATTAGAAATAGTTCAGCAAAGGACAACAAAATGAACAAGGAGGACAGAGGATCTCAGCTATGAGGATTGATAAATTACAGGTATTCACTCCGGAGAAGAGGCACTTAAAGGGCAATTCCACTTTCATGAGAAAAAAGTGATCAAACAAAAAAAATAATATAGTGTATACAAATATTGTAATTGAATGTTATTTAAAATGACCTTTTCTTTCAATCTGCAGCTCTGTAATGTTCTGTAAAATGCAATACAGATGGTGTACAGAAACCCCTCCCCCCAGAAATGTAATTTCCTGCCTGTGTGATTGGCTCACTGATTTTTGAGAAGTAAAATACAAATCAGTCAGATACAATTAAGATAAAAAAAAGATTTTGTGCATCCCCTGCAACAAAAATTTCATTTTTGGTAAGTTTCTCCCAAACGGAAATCACATCTAAAGTGGGATGCAGACCCTCCCACTTTCCCCCTTTAAAGCCCTGCAGGTGCAGCAGCTGATTGACAATTATGTAGAGCACCCCCTAAGGACCCGTACGTATAAAGGGATCCCCCATCCTGCACACCCAGGCACACCACATCTTCACAGAACACTTAAGTCTTCAGAACAGTCCAGTGCTTTGTTTTAAATTTAATGAGGGAAATAAACTGGGATAGGGATATTATGGGATGCCCACTTGATCAAAGCAGTAGAACTCCTCAGAGACGCAACTATACAAAGTCTGTATATACACTTCTCCTCTACCTCCAGCAGCAGGCATGGGCCCCTTTTTTGTGTAGCAAAGTCCTAGTGCCTAGCTGTCCTTCTCTTGTGCCTACTGATCCCAACACCACCTCTTCAGACACTGGCAGCCCACCTGGCTGCAGCTGCCCCTTCTCCAGCCCTCCTGGCCAAGACTCCACAGTCCTCCCAGACTGACTCTGCATCCATCCCAGACTGCTCTCTCACAGTCCTCTCAGCCATGCCTCTCAGTCCTCTCCAATTGTAACTCTCACCCACCCACCTGGCTGTCTTCCTCCCTGGAGATTTGCCCGGCAGTGTTCCCCTGCTGTCCTCCACTTGCTCCCGTGCCTCTGGTCAGTACACCCCTGTGTGTCGTGAAGAGAGTCCATTTCACACACGAGCCCAGGCCCAAGATCACCCCCTCAGATTAGGGGGCACCTTTAAGGGCCACCGACAGCCAAACATTCCATCTCCAGTTTCCCCTGAACTTCTCTGCACCAACTGGGCTCACCCAGAGTATTTGAGGGGACCTGCCCCCTGCCAACCCATCTGTTGGGGATTGGTCAGGGCCCTCATGAATACTCCAGGTAGCTCCTCCTCACCTCCACTCTCATTCTTCTAGAATCTCCTGCAAGTTACTAGAAGTAGGGAAAGGCTGCCAGCCAAGCCTGAACAATTTTCCTACACAACAAAAATCCTACTCTAGCACACTAGAGGGAGCTACAATTATTAAACCGCTCCCATTCACATTCACCCAGTACATGGACATAGAGAAACAAACAGCTATTTCTTTAGAGTAACAAAAGATAGGAATCTGCAACAAAGTTTGGTAAAATCCATGCAATGTACATAGATCACCCAGAGAGGACGGTTTTTTCTCAACAAAAGTGGAGTTACTCTTTAAGAGAGGACAAGATTACAATGTACAAATATATTTAAAAGTGACTTCAGTAACTGTGTTAAACTGTTTACTGTAAGGTCCCCAAAGAGGACATGTGGCCATGATTTGAGGTTAGAAGAAAGGAGGCTTAACCTGATGCCCCGTACACACGATCAGAAATTCGACCAGCAAAAGACAGATGAGAGCTTTTGGTCAAAAATGCACCCCTGTGTATGTTCCTTCAGACTTTTGCTGGCCGAATTCCAGCCAGCAAAAGATTGAGAGCAGGGTCTCAATTTTTCAGTCGGAAAAAGTAGTGTTGTACGTCACCACGTTCTTGATGGTCGTAAGTTCAGCAAACTTTTTTGTGACTGTGTTTATGCAAGCCAAACTTGAGCGGAATTTTTTTGGAAAAACCATCCAAGATTTTTCCGACAGAAAACCTGCTTGTGTGTACACGGCATGAGATTGGGGATCTTTACTGCTAGAGAAGTAAAAATGTGCAATTCCCTTCCCTAGGAAGTGGTACAAGCTGAGAGTGCTGACAACTTTAAAACCCTTTTAGATGTCTTCCTTGGAAAGCAGAATATATGAGGCTATGGGAACTTTCAAGAATAAAAATCACACACACATACACACACACAGGATGAAATGGATGGACCTGTGTCTTTTTTTTCAATCTTTTAATCCATATAATCTATGAATGTCTTAACATTTGTGCAAGCATAATGGATAATACCATAATGTTTTTAATATATCTGCTTAATGGTATCTTTGTTGCCTTTCACCGGGCGAATGTAACATTCTCTAACATTTGAGAAAAATAGCCATGAGAACATTTAAACCATGAAAGTTACCATTCACCAATAGAGACAATGGCCTAACATTATAGGCTAAGAACATTGGACCAGCAGAGGAAATAATATGAGGAAGACCTCTGCACTGTGTACAGTCCATGGAGAATCCTGTGTGAATGGAAAAACAAATGGATTTTCAGTCAGGATGAGACAATGGTCTGGTATAAACATTGGATGTTTGGGCATTCAGACAAGTGGCCAAAGTTTTGCCCATCCAACCTTCTTTTGTATTGGAGTCGATAATCTCATATAGAAGCAATATTTCTATAGCTTCTATATATGACAACCTCCTGCTGTCAGTGATTCCTAAGGAAGCTGTGTATGCTTGCTCCCGAGGCATCTCTATGAACCAATGAGATCACTGGAAATCCCGGCCACCTAAGCAAAGGGGTGGGAATAGCAGTGACATCACTGCCCAAATAGGGTCACTGGTCATATTTAAGCATTTTTCATTTACAAGAAAATAGCCTCTGTGATTCTGATAAGCCAACCCACCAACAGACCCCCACAATCATCGACCAGGGTTGTGGGGAAGAGGCTCTTGTTCTTATCAACAAGACATTGCCCCCATGTTGAAGGCATGTGGCCTGGTATGGTTCGGGGGGGAGGTGCCTGCTCATCCCTTCCCTTTCCTGGCCCACCAGGCTGCACTCTCAGAATAAGGGTCTTGTATAGATTTTTAGGGAGACCTCCCATGTTTTTTGTTTTATTTTGTTGAGTCCCATCTTAAAATTAGAAAAAAAGTTTAAAGTGCCAGCAAATGACATTTCACTGCCAGCTTCTCAAAAAAACAAAAACAAAAAAAAAGAACAAACAGAAACTTTCAGCACTTTCTGAACATGATAGAGATGCACCCCTCTATAGGTAAGATTAGGAACCCCCCTCCCCCGGCATGTTATTTAAAGGAATTTTGCATTTTTACTTTTTCACTTTAAGAATTTAAAAAAAATCATTGCTCCTGGTCAAGTGGAATTTTTAAAAATGTTTTTGTAATAGTACATGTTCCCCAGGGCAGTGCCCACCCACCATGCTATTTTTACGTCTTCTTGCCTAGTAGGCTAGAAAATTGGCATTTTTAATTTGTTAGCCGAACAATGCTCAAACAGAACCCAAGAACATGTATTCTGACAGCATCACTCCAAGAGTACTGTGTGTAAAGTCCAATCAGCTTCTACCTCTGCTACAGGTGCTAGTCCCAAAAGGAGCAGATCCCTTTTATTACCACTGCTAAATGTGACAGCTTCCTCCTGGTTGTTAGGGAACTGGTACCTGTTGGCATCCTAACAACCAGTGACTCATCCCCTTCCGGTACATTCAGCTGCCAGCCAGGGATTCCAGGGATTTCTGACTGACAGGTGAATAGTAACATATAGCAGGGATAAATAAATTGGCTTAGAATCCCCAAAAATGTATACCAGGCCATTTAGCCCTGGCATGAATTTTAAGTGGAACCCCACAAAAAAATAATGCAGTCTCCTTAAAATTTTTACACCAGACCCTTATCCAAGCATGCACCCTGGGTGGCTAGGATGAGGGGGGTTGGGCAGTTGTCTGCCCCATTTTGAACCATACCAGGCCACATGCCCTCAACATTGGGGTACATTCCTGGGGGGGCCACTTGTCCACAATCATGGACCGGTAGTTGTGGGAGTCTGTGGTTGGAGGCTTATCTGGCTCTTAAAGACCCTTTAAAAATAAGGGGAGATAATTGTATCTTAAAAAAAGCTAAAGTATAGTTGCAAGTTTTTACATGTTTGTGCTTGAGGTTTATTATTGAAAAATATAAAGTATTACACTCGGGGGCTAAAAAATATGAACACAAGTTACTCATTAGTGAGAGAACCCCAGGAGGAATTGAGGATGGAAAAGGATCTGGAGATTCTTGTAGACCACAGGCTCAGTAATAGCATGCAATGCCAAGGTGCAGCAAGCAAGGCCAACAGACTATTTGCATGCATTAAAAGGGTATCTACTCAAGAGATAAGACTGCAATTCTACCACTTTACAAAACTCTGGTTCGGCCACATCTGAAGTATGCTGTCTAGTTCTGGTCACCAGTCCTCAGGAAGGATGTGCTGAAACTGTAGAGAGTCCAGAGAAGGGCAACAAAGCCAATAAGGGGGACCTCAGTTATGAAGAATGACTACAAACATTAAACCTATTCTCCCTGGAGAAGCACTTATGAGCAGATATGATCACAATATGCCAATTTTTAAATGGTGATTCTAACATAGAGAGTAAACTATTTAGAAGAAGATACACAGCCACTCAAAGAAGTTGGATGAGAAGCAGTTTAACCGCCAACTCTGTAAGGGGTTCTTTACTGTTAGATCGATAACGATGTGGAACTCCCTTTCACAGTTGGTGGTGTCAGAGAATGTTAATAAAACTTTTAGATGGACATCTTAGTGGATGCAATATACAAGATTATGGTAGTGACATAAATATACACACAGAGGTTGAACTAGATGGACTGGTGTCTTCATTCAACCTTATCAACTATGTAACTATGTACCTAGGTTTATGTGTCTGTATAAGACTGTGGTTTGTGGCAAAACAATTAAAACATATTTTTTGGGTACAAAGTACAGCAAGTAGGCCCAGGTCCTGTTTACCAATGGGGTTGACTTACTAAAACTGGAGAGGGCAAATTCTGGTACAGCTCAGCACAGAAACCAGAAATCAGCTTCCAGGTTTTTTGTCAAAGTGTAATTGAACAAGCTAAAGATAAAAGCTGATTGGCTACTGTGCACAGCTGCACCAGATTTTGCACACTCTAGTTTTAGTAAATCAACCCCACTGTCTCTTTAAAACACCGTTGGCAGTGGAAAGTTATGTGTATGGAATCATTGTGTCCCTCTGGGTGCTCCAGGTCCTTCACAATACCAGCAATCACCTGGCTTTCTAGAACAGAATGTGGATCATTTGGGGGGTATTGTCCTGTCATTTTAGGGCCTCAAGAAATGAGGACATCAGTACATCAGGACTGATCAGTATTCAGATCTATATCCCATAGTGTGTAGACTTTCCCACAGACTAAATAATATACACTGATTTAGGTTATTTTTACCCAAGAAATGTTGCAGAATACATGTTGGTCTAAATTTATGAAGAAATATTATTTATTTGCAAAATGTTATAATCAACATTTTTAACCAGAATGGATTTTTCTCATTTATATTGCAAAACTTAAAAACTTGGTGGTGATTAAATCCTACCAAAATAAATCTCTATCTCTAAAAAAAATTGATAAAATTTAATTTGTGTACATTGTTGCATGACTGAGTAATTATCATTCGAAGTGTGACAGTGCCGAAAACTGAAAATGGCCTGGGCAAGAAAAAAGTGGTGCTGTCTGTGTGTGTGTGTGGGGGGGGGGGGGTCAGGCTATTCTTGAGGTGGTTAAAAATGGAATAACTAATAGAAAAAAAAGAAAACCAAAACAGAGCACCACTGCTGGTCAGATCCCTCAAGATGACTTCAAATCCCCCCAATGTGCTCAGAATTAATATATCATCTTGACTTTTTAAAGTTTAGCCCTAAAAACTTATAGATACCTTGCTGTGTGTGACTTCAGGAAATCAGTGCCAGAAATATTTCCTGTATAACTAGAGTCAGACAACTCTGATATGAAAGAATCTGAACAGCCAAAGAACTATTATTCTCCAAGGAGAGTTCAGCAATGGCAGCCTCCATTAGGGAGACCAGTGAATGTCTGTTTGTTGATCTCCCCATCTATTTGTAACCCAGAAGTGATCAGTAAAATGTCACTTCGGGGTCCTGTTGCCATTGGGAAGAAACTAATGGAGTGTGATCTGCACTCCATTCATTTATTAGAGGGCAGGGGAGACATCAGGGGTCTCATTAAAGGGAACCTGTCTCAAAAAAATATCACATAGGGGACTCATGTCCTCATGTGATAAAAAATAAAGTGTAAGAAAATAAAGTTAATTCCAAGCACTTTAACCCCTCAAAATACATAAATATGAACCTCCCCCACCCCCACATACACACATATACAAAAATAAACACAGATGGGAGGGGCGCCTGTGCACTAAAGATTCAATATTTCTGCACATGTTATCAGTTATCTGGTATGAGTAGATCATGGGTGCAATGTCAGGCTCCTGCAGACAAGTCCTTCAGCTTTCTGCCCATACATCTGTACAGGATTTTTGTTAGAAAGCTGGAGGATTTGTGAATGGACTATGAGTGCACTGATCAGCACAATCACAGTCCATTGATACTACAATTCTGTCTGCCACAATGAAAGACAGGACTTGTAGTTTATTCATTCACAGATTCATGTGAATAAATGACATGGCTGTGTGGGCGGAGATGATTTTAAATGTGGGTGTGGTTTTGGGGGAGAGGAAACTCCCTACCCACTGGCATGGGGGGTGAGGGAACATGTGCTGGAACATTTTACATCCTAAATACTGATGTGCCATGTAACATGTTCCAAAAGCTGAACTTAGCCTTTAAAACATTACCTGTGGAAAAGTGAAACTAAAACTAAAACTCAAACTAAAGTTTGTCACCATTTCAGAGGTGCCGGTCATTTTAAGACTTTCCATACTGGCTATTTATTCAGTGCAACCTCATCTTTTATGTTTAACCAAATAATTGGGTAATATATTACATTTGTGTGCCCTAAAATGAACTTTGTGTATCTTTTACTGAAAACAAAAGATTACATTTGGTAAACCATTGCACTAATATCATGTGACAGAAAAAGATGATACAGCAAGTATTGTTTCTCCAGGGTCTCTGCTTTCAGAAAATATACTGTATACTGTTTAGGGGTTTTATATAATCTTCAGGCCTAAAATGATTTTTTTTATCATGGGTGCAAAAATTAAAAAAAATTGTGAAAGGGTTAAACCCCTCTAAACTAAACATGAACCTAAACTGGGTGTAATTTTTGTCTGGGCACATTGTGTTCCAGTACTGAACTGACCGAGTATAAAAAGATACGAGTAAACTTTCATTGGACGCTCTCACCTTATACTTTAGTGTGTGTGGATTTATTTCAGATTTTTTGTTATTTATTTTAAAAGAGAAATCCATGTCATGTAATGCTTGAGCCAAAATGTAGACTGCAATATACACTTTATAGAATGTTTTCTCATCAAGAAAATATAAATCAAGTGGAAATATCTCCAAACTGCAGTTCCTAAGAGGTGATCTAGTTGTGAGTGGAATAAGGAAATTTTTCATTTGGTTTTTTGAAAAACATCTAAAATCAGTTATGAGAATATCCTCTATCAGGGGGTCATTTGGGTGGCTGGATGGATAAATACTATAAAAATATTCCAGCAATTCCTTTGTGTAGAGATGGGGGTACGTAAACACCAAGCTGCAGTTACTGATATCAAAAAACACTTCACTCATTGACCAAGAATCTGGTAGAATGAATGTTTTCTCCGTGTAATAAGGGACATTATCATACAAAAACTTGTAATAAGTCCTACTAGCTGAGCCACAAATAATAAGAACTTCCGTAGTTGAGGTCCGCAGCTCTGGAGGAATTTTATCATAATTCTTTATAGACACCAAAATCTTGAATTCAATACAAATTCCATGATTAGATAAATGTTTGCTGAGTTGTCGGATCTCCCTCTCTCCGTATTCATCATCAGATGTAAGGATCCCGACCCAGTTCCACTTCAACCTTTCCAGTAACTTTGCTATGGCCACATATTGCATCTCATCATCCGGAACTGTCCGGAAAAAGTTTGGATACATCTTTCTATCACTCAGTAAAGTATCTCTGGCTCCATAACTAATCTAGAAAGAAAGAAAACAGTCTGTATAATTAATCTGGAACTCTTAATGGACAGAAGAAAACCTTACAAAATGGTTTTAATGTTTTTTTTTTTTTAAGAGCAAAAAAATGTCATCTGAGCTGTCTACAATAGATGCATAAGCAGATTTTAGTGGTGCTTTTATTTCACTGGACCAATCAGATAAAGATGTAAGAGTAAATGTATTATTTCATAAATGATTACAGCCATCAGTGAAATCTGATAATATGACATTAATGGGGAATTTATCAAAACTGGAGCAGCCAGAATCTGGAGCATCCAATCAGTCTCTATCTTCAGCTTGTTTAGTTAAGCTTTGAAGATGAAATATGGAAGTTGATTGGTTGTCATTAGGGATGAGCTTCGTGTTCGAGTCGAACCCATGTTCGACTCGAACATCGGCTGTTCGATCGTTCGCCGAATTGCGAACGTTATGGGCCGTTCGCGCTAAATTCGTGTGGCGCGTCACGGCCCATAATTCACTGCGGCATCGCAGTGCATTGCTGGCTGATGATTGGCCAAGCATGCACTATGACCCGCATGCTTGGCCAATCACAGCGCCGTCAGTAGAGAGAGCTGTAATTGGCCAAAGCCAGGGTGGCTTTGGCCAATTATGGCTCAGGGGATTTAGTACACACCCCACACTATATAAGGCCGCCTGCACGGCGGCCCTGTGTAGTGTGTGTTCCGGTGTGCTGAGAGATAGAGAGAGAGAGAGACAGTGTCATTTGATTTGAGTTAGATAGATTAGGCAGAACAGTCAGTCAGTTAGCTGCACTTACAGTGTATTGTGTATATATATGCATCCCAGGTGTTGCATATATATATATATACACTGTATTCAGTTTAGCTAGATCCGTTCCTGTTATCTTCTATCTAGACTATTTACATTTAATGCAGTGCGTCCTGCTCACAGTGTTCAGCTAGATCCGTTCCTGCTATTTACATTTAGTGCAGTGCGTCCTGCTCACAGTGTTCAGCTAGATCCGTTCCTGTTATCTTCTAGACTATTTACATTTAGTGCAGTGCGTCCTGCTCACAGTGTTCAGCTAGATCCGTTCCTGTTATCTTCTAGACTATTTACATTTAGTGCAGTGCGTCCTGCTCACAGTGTTCAGCTAGATCCGTTCCTGTTAAATTCCTACTGACAGGCAGGCTTGTCTGGTTACAGTATATAAAGCTACCTGAAGAAAATTACAGGTGTTCTATTTGATCCTATTAGTACCACGGTCAGGCAGCTAGACTATTTACATTTAGTACAGTGCGTCCTGCTCACAGTGTTCAGCTAGATCCGTTCCTGTTATCTTCCTACTGACAGGCAGGCTTGTCTGGTTACAGTATATAAAGCTACCTGAAGAAAATTACAGGTGTTCTATTTGATCCTATTAGTACCACGGTCAGGCAGCTAGACTATTTACATTTAGTACAGTGCGTCCTGCTCACAGTGTACAGCTAGATCCGTTCCTGTTATCTTCCTACTGACAGGCAGGCTTGTCTGGTTACAGTATATAAAGCTACCTGAAGAAAATTACAGGTGTTCTATTTGATCCTATTAGTACCACGGTCAGGCAGCTAGACTATTTACATTTAGTACAGTGCGTCCTGCTCACAGTGTTCAGCTAGATCCGTTCCTGTTATCTTCCTACTGACAGGCAGGCTTGTCTGGTTACAGTATATAAAGCTACCTGAAGAAAATTACAGGTGTTCTATTTGATCCTATTAGTACCACGGTCAGGCAGCTAGACTATTTACATTTAGTACAGTGCGTCCTGCTCACAGTGTTCAGCTAGATCCGTTCCTGTTATCTTCCTACTGACAGGCAGGCTTGTCTGGTTACAGTATATAAAGCTACCTGAAGAAAATTACAGGTGTTCTATTTGATCCTATTAGTACCACGGTCAGGCAGCTAGACTATTTACATTTAGTACAGTGCGTCCTGCTCACAGTGTACAGCTAGATCCGTTCCTGTTATCTTCCTACTGACAGGCAGGCTTGTCTGGTTACAGTATATAAAGCTACCTGAAGAAAATTACAGGTGTTCTATTTGATCCTATTAGTACCACGGTCAGGCAGCTAGACTATTTACATTTAGTACAGTGCGTCCTGCTCACAGTGTACAGCTAGATCCGTTCCTGTTATCTTCCTACTGACAGGCAGGCTTGTCTGGTTACAGTATATAAAGCTACCTGAAGAAAATTACAGGTGTTCTATTTGATCCTATTAGTACCACGGTCAGGCAGCTAGACTATTTACATTTAGTACAGTGCGTCCTGCTCACAGTGTTCAGCTAGATCCGTTCCTGTTATCTTCCTACTGACAGGCAGGCTTGTCTGGTTACAGTATATAAAGCTACTTGAAGAAAATTACTGGTGTTCTATCCCAGCTTAGTGCAGCTACAGGCCATTAGTATGTCTGGAAGGCCAAGAAGGAGAGGCAGACAGTCACAAGCCAATAAGAGAGGGCAAGCAGGCTCTGTGTCTAGTGCTGGTCGTGGAGACGGTGCATCCTCATCAGCACGTGGCCATGGGACACGCTTGGCCTTTTTTTCGGCAGCTGGCCGTGTTGAGCTGCTCCAGTGATGAGGAGGGAGGGGATGATGAGGTCACTGACTCAACGTGGGTGCCTGATAGGAGAGAGGAGGAGGAGGAGGAGGCGGCGGCACATCACCAACGAGGCAGGATGCCCTCCAGGGGCCAGCCTAAGGGCAGCACATTGACTGCATCACACCCCAAAGCTCCACATGTGCAGGGCGCTGCAGTCTCTGCGCGTTATTCAAAAAGTTCTTTGGTGTGGGCCTTTTTTGAGACGAGTGCATCAGATCGCACCGCTGCTATTTGCAACATATGTCTCAAGCGTATCTCGCGTGGCAAAAACATCTCCCGCTTGGGTACCACATGCTTGACCAGACATATGTTGACCTGCCATGCAGTTCGTTGGCAAGCGTATCTAAAAGACCCACACCGAAGAACAAAGAGGATCTCTCCTTGCTCCTCATCAGCTGAGATTTCCAACCCCACTAGACCTTCAGTCCTCTCTGAGACCTGCAGTGAGAGGAATGAAGGTGTAGAATTAGGTGTGTCACAGCCAAGTACTTGTGGGCAATCTGCTTTTGGTACACCGACGTCAGATTGTACCAGGCAAATTTCCCTGCCCCAGCTGCTGCACCGCCGAAAGAAGTTTGCTCCCAGCCATCCACATGCCCAGCGGTTGAATGCTAGCTTGGCAAAATTGCTAGCACTTCAACTGCTGCCTTTTCAGTTGGTAGACTCTGCCCCCTTCCGTGAGTTTGTGGAATGTGCGGTTCCTCAGTGGCAGGTACCCAAACGCCACTTTTTCTCACGGAAGGCGATTCCGGCTCTCTACCGACATGTGGAAGGCAATGTCCATGCCTCGCTGGACAGGGCGGTCAGCGGTAAGGTGCATATTACCGCTGACTCATGGTCCAGCAGGCATGGACAGGGACGTTACCTAAGTTTCACGGCGCATTGGGTGACTCTTTTGGCAGCTGGGAAGGATGCAGGACAAGGTGCAGTAGTGTTGGAGGTTGTTCCGCCACCACGCCTCCAAAATGCTGATTGTGACATACCTCTCTCCTCCACCCCCTCCTCTTCTTCTTCCTCCATGGCCTCTTCCTCGGAACCAGCGGTGCTCCGTAGGCGTTCAAGGGGCTACGCAAGTACGCAGGCCAAAAGATGCCATGCGGTGCTTGAGCTGGTGTGCTTGGGGGACAGGAGCCACACTGGGGCAGAGGTTTTGTCAGCTCTGCAGGGGCAGGTTCAGAGGTGGTTGACGCC